>NC_034592.1:123670206-123695513 GCF_900095145.1 Mus pahari | reverse complement strand
AGAGAAGAGAAGAGAAGAGAAGAGAAGAGAAGAGAAGAGAAGAGAAGAGAAGAGAAGAGAAGAGAAGAGAAGAGAAGAGAAGAGAAGAGAAGAGAAGAGGAGTGCACACAGGAACAGGTATAAAGAAACTTGAAGAGCTTAGGATGTAGCTCAGCAGAGGCCTGGTAGATAAGGTTTTGATCTCCAGGAAAGGGAAGGGGAAGTGCTGAGAGGGCTGGAGAAGGGAAGAGAGAGATGGGGAGGGAGAGATGGGGACAGAGTACCAAGTGGTCATTTCAACTTGTTTTCCTCATAGGGTTAAAACAGAGAGAACCTTCTTCATCCTTGTCATAGGGATTCTAAAAAACTGGGCATCTTCTGGTTAACTGCTATTAATCTCATGGAGTTGCGGGTATGTGTACATTTCTGTTTGATTTGAAGTTGCATTGTGGGCTGGAGAAATAGCTCAGAGGTTAGGAGCACTGGAAGACCCAGGTTCCAATCCCAGAACCTACATGACAGCTCACAGCCCCCACTTATAACTTCAGTCCCAGGGAGTCTGATACCTGCTTCTGGCCTCCATGGTTACTGTATACATGTGGTTCAGAGACATATATTCAGGTATCATACATAAAATAAAAATAAATATAATATCAAAAATTGAAAAATAGAAAGTATCCCATTTTGATATAAAGTTTCCCTAGCAAATATTTGAACACAAACTTCTTTCTAGTTCGGTCTCACTTGGTTGGGCCTAGAACAGAAGCTCAATCCAAAACAGTGGCCTCTTAAGAATTTCATTAAAAAAAAAAAAACAAATTATTTTATAACACAATAAAAATATTAAAGAGGATTATCTTATTTTGATTTCTGGTGCCATAGGAGAATATCACTGACTCAGCCACTATAAATAATAGAAGTATATTTGTCTCCTAGTTCTGAGGAACATGATGCTGGCACCTGGCAAATGCACTCATGGTCGTCACAACCTCACAGAGGAGCTGCTACCAAATACGACATATCCAAGGCTGAACTTGTCTTTTCTGTTGGAAACAACTCACTGTATAGAAGAGTCAGTCCAATTCTCATGGCCGAGTCATCATGACCAAACCATCTCTTAAGAACCCCTGTTCTGAATGCTGTAGCAACTACAATTAAACTTCAGTGTGAGTTTTGGAAGGGATATTCAAATGACAGCAAACACAAGCAGAAACGTGGTGACAACTCCAAATGGGTTAGGATGAAGACAAATTTCAGATGTAGGGACACTAGAAAGTCCAAATGTCCACAAATCTAATTCTCTAGGTGAATTATAGTCTTAATGAGAAAATGTTTCAAAAATCTATACACAAGGGGAAGTGTTTAAAAAGTGGTAGATTCAGCGGGGCAGTGGTAACACACACCATTAATGTCCCAGTTCATGGAATGGAGGCAGATCTATGCACTTGGGGCCAGCCTGGTCTACAGAGCAAGCTCCAGCATAGCCAGGGCTACACAGAGAAACCCTGTCCTGAAACAGAGAGCAGAGCAGACAGAGAGAAGATTGAGAGGTAAGAGGGGCTGGAGAGATGGCTTGATGGTTAGCAGCACTGGCTATCTTTCCAAAAGACCCAGGTACAATTTTTAGCATCCACCAGGCAGCTCACAACTGTTTGTAACTCCAGTTTCAGGCAGTATGACATGCTCACAGACAATTACACAGGCAAAACTTGTAAAATAAAAATTATAAATTGTGAAAAGTTAGATTCAAATAACAAACTATAAATCATCTCCTTGACAAGATGTTCCAAATAGGTTTCATAGTGTTTGGATGATATGAACTAGTTTCTCAGGTAGATAACAACATTAAAATTACTCTTTTGGCTGGGTGTATGGCTTGGTGAGTAAGAAAGCTTGCTGCTTAGGCATGAGGATATGCCCCTGAACCCCTAGCACCCACGTTAAAAAGCTACACCCAGCTGCACCTTTAACCCAAGTAATAGGGAGAGACATCAGGATCCCTGGAGCTCCTTGGCCAGCTTCTCCAGCTCAAATGACAGGCTTCTGATTCAGTGACAGGTGCTGTCTCCAGGCAGAAAGACTCAGAGTGACAAAGAGAAGCACTGGATGGCCTCCTCTGGCCTCTGCATGTATGTATGAGTGCCCACGTGGGCACACTTACATGCATGTGCCACAAACATAAACAGTACACACAGAAAATTAAAGCTGAAAGCTTTTAAAACTGTAAAGCCATAGAACTTATCTTCTTGAAATGCTTACAAATGACTAAATAAATGTATTTTCTTGACAATGAGCATATTTCTACTCAAACACTAGGCATGTAGGCTGATATGAATCAATTAAAATCCTATTGTGCAAGAGTTCAGTGATCTAGAGGGAGAGGCACTATAATTAGAAGCAATTTGCATATATAATTTATGTTGTTTGGAAGGCTTAAATCATTGCTAAGAGTTACATGAATTTTCAGAAAATAATTCCTAATTTTAATTCACTTTACTTGATTTTTTTTTTTTTTTAAGTCTCCAGGGCCTACTTCTTGAAGTCTTAAACAAGTTTAGATAGTTAAATTTATCTTCCTCCATTTCACAACAAGTTTAAGCTGAGGAGAATTCTCTTTCTATGCTCTTACTGTCTGAGTTACAGAAATCAATACAGATGCTCTTGGGCTTTTTATCCTCGGCCACCTGTGAGGAGAGTTTCCCTTCTGTACTTCCTTCATATTCTTGTCCAAATCCCCTGCTTGAGTTCGGCAGCACACCAAAGCTCACAGCCTCAAGAGCCAAACTACAGAAAGTCCAGCCCAGTCCTCTACTCTGCAGCTCACAGACCTCAAGCACATTTTGCCACTCTTCTCTTTAATGTTCGCTCCTCTCTCAGGGTGGTGGTGGTGGGGGGGATGACAACAACAAAATCAACTCAAGACACAGTCATGAATCACAAGCCAGTATGTGTACGCACAAAGCTTAGCATGTGTGAACGGCGAAGCATGTCTGCCACTTTGGTTGTGGCGACTAATCTTACTGCTTTACAGCTGAAAATTCAGACTGAAAAATGTACGTTGGGATTCTCCTGGGGGAAAAGGAAAAGGCAGTTAGGAGGAGGAAATCCCAAACTCTACAGCTACTTCAGAGTGTGGCATGGAAGTGTGCCCTATCCCTCATCTTTGCAAGAAACTATGGAGAGGAGTCAGGGAGAGAAGAAGAACGCCAACTTTCCTGCAGCTCCCCTCCCATCTCGTGCGACTGAAACAACCTCCACATTTGCGACTCCAATTCCTTAGGGTTTAAAGATTCTTGAACATCCCAGCAAGTGTCTGAGATAAAAAGTGCCTCAGTTTGTTAAGAAGCTGATCTTCCGGCTTTAATATTTAAATGAAGAATTATGGTCCAGAGAAGGAGGGTGGCAACAAATTCTCATAAATAAATAAGCAAATTTTATGTCATAAATATATTGTTGGTAATTTGCCAATTAAAGTAAACAAGTGAACTAATTTTTAAAATAAACGACATGTTTTGGTTTGAACCACATTTGATTAATTTAATAGAGTGGCACATTCTTAAAAGGGTAAAAGATAATTACATGTATTTTTTTCTTTCCTTGACCTTCTGATTTTTCCAAGTGCTAAGATTATAGGCGTGAATCAGCACATCCAGCTTCATTTCTTTTTCAAATAGCCTGGAGTGCGTAAGCGTTCTGTATGTTGTATTGTTTTGCCAGTATACAGCACTGGTTCGGGTGTTTGTTTCCATGTCCACTGGCTTGCAGGCGTGGCCTTTGGGACACCTACATCAGGTAAGCTGCCATGGTAACTCCTGTTTTCCTGGTGCAGTGAAATATACATGATAGATACTGAGAAGGCTCTCCTCCATCCATGATGATATAATAGCTGATGTGTGAACGTCTGCCTGCCATGTACGACTAAATAGAAACAGAGAGATCCAAAACTCCAAAGAGATTTCCAACTAGAACGATAGAAAAAGATTAAGTAATTTGCCTGATTGATCCCAGACAGACCACAGTAAATACTATCTCATAATTCCCGGTTCCTACAGAGAGGACCCTGACCACAGAGAGCTTTTGGGACTTTGCAGCTAGAACTGCCTTTGCTTCTGTCATCTTCCCCCTCTTCCTCTGCTCCTGAAAGAGGATCATCTCTAGTGTCTACCACATACCCAATTGCTTTGGAGTCTCTCAAAAATCCTCAACAGAAGCTCCTGTAAACACACAAATAGCATGCCTATTGCTCTGACTCTACCGCATATTCCAGTAAACTGCACTTCTGTTTCCAGCCCAAACAGATAGAGATACCTGGTTGGGGGGGGGGGGAACCTTTAACCTCTAAATTTTCCACATCCAATTCAATAGCCCTGCCATCTCAAGAGTCCATTATTTGATTTTCTTCATGACTCCTGAGACTACATCAGTCAAGTCATCATGTCAGAGCTAGACTGCTGCATGGGGCTCTTGCTGCTATTCAGCTCAAATATAGTCCCTAGGCTCTGCTGGACGGCAGCAATAATTCCAAAATGAAAATCTCGCCATGTTGCTGCCTGCCTGAAGTCACTCAGTGGATGTCAGCAGTTCGCTGTGCCACACCACCCCCTACTACTTCCTTTGGTCCCGGTGTTAAACCCTCTTGAAACCTGTTTCTTTTTCTCCCTCATGCTAGTCTAACCTGCCACAGTTCGATTTTTTTTACCAAAATAATTTTTGTTAATCCCGAGGCTCAGAACAAGCATGCCTATCCTTAATACCATACAGATTTCATCTTGCAACTTTGCACAATGATCACAATGCTGATATTGTGATCAATGAATCTTAATGTTTTTTGTCTATTAGTGTTTCACTGTCCCTCTTTCAACCAATCTAGGTCTTAAGGCTAGACGTCTAGCATTATTTTGCCTTTGAATCCAGAATGCCTGATACAGCAATTATAATACTGTAACACAAAGAATAAATATAAGACATATTATCTTCTTTGCCTTTTGTCTGTGCTGTGGCCCGGTGTAGTGAAGGGTGTATATTTAAATGTATGTGACCATATGTGTGTACATGTAAGGTGCATAGCTGAAATATCACATGTGAAGAGAAGGCATGAGAATGCTCTGAGATGTGCTAACAGTAACAATTTAGAAACTTTTTGGTGTTTTTTTTTTTTTTAATTAAACTGTTCTTTAATGTTGACCAGAAGGACCTAAGCGCTGTTGCACCAAAACCAGACTCAGGTAGAGGCATGTGCACTAGTTTATTTAGGCACATTCTCAGGATTGATGCCTGTAAGGAAGTAAGTGCTGAACAAGAGATCCTCTGCTACAATGCGATACTATCAAACACCTCAACTGCTTCCTCTGTAACCCCTGAACCTGAAGTGATCATTCCGAACTGGTCTCCATCAAAGCAATGAAGCGGGCCTTTTCTACGCCTGCAGACAGGCCATGTTCTTGGGAGATAATATTTTGGTTTGAATGAGAAATATCCTTGTTCCCCAGGGTGGGTGTAATTAGGAAGTAGGGGAACCTTTGGAAGGTGGGGACCATTAAAAGATTCTAACGTCATTGGATGCCTAGCCTGGGAGACAATTATGGGATCCTGCTTTCTTGGTCCATTTTTTTTCCTTTTGTTCTAGCCATGAAGCAGCAGTTTGAATTGTGTCAAGCTCACCAGCTGACAATGCCTCAGAGGCTTCACAACAGGTTCATCCCATCGTGGACTGGCAGCTAAGAAACTATCAGCCCTAATAAATCTCTTCTTTTCAGAATTTAACTATCTTGGGTCTTTTGTAATAGTGACAGAACACTAACACAGACAGGCACTTTCAGGAGAGGTAAATTCCCCTTGAGGGAATTAGTTCTGAATCATCAGAAGCCAACACTCCTAACAGCTGAGGGGACAGACGTCTCATTCCTACGGGGAGTAGCTAAATGACACACAGCCTGCATTTCAGATCATCCCTCTGTCCACTCAAATCCTCTGACTTCAGTGTAAGTATCCAGTGTCTGGAAACAGATCATCTAGAGTTTCTGTGTCATCTATTTTCCTGGATAATTTCCAAGAGTGATGTCTGCAGGACAAGCAATGGACCCTGAAGCAGGTAGCTATGATCTGGGGATGTGGTCTTAGCTGTATTTAACCCCAGATATATCACTTCTATTCTACAGACTTGTGGTCTGTTGTATGCAGAGCCCATATGGCCAACATTGGCTACTTGCTTACTTGAAAATTCAGGATGAGACATTCCATAATTACAGCACTCAGAAGAACAAACTAGACTGATATTTCGTCAAAAGATGTATAATCATTACTTTCTGATGTCATAGTGTTGACACCTTCATCCTGCAGGTCTGTTTTACAATTTCTCCATTTGGGGTTGCCACAGATCTGCCAGATTATATGACTTCGGTAACAGGGATGCCTTCACTGACATATGAAATTAATATTCAGGCTCCATTCTAAGTCTACTAAGAGTGACTTTGAGTTTTAAAAGTTTAGAACTAGAAATGGAGAGGTGGCTGAACGGTTAAGAGCACTGGCTGCTCTTCCAGAGGACTAGGGTTTGCTTCCTAGTACCACGTGGTGACTCACAACCATCTGGAACTCCAGTTTCAGGTGATCTACTGATTCGTCTGGCTTCTGCAGGCACTGGCATACATGTAGGTAAATCACCCATACACATTGCATATGTGGTTGCAATTGTGCTAAGAGTCGGATGTTCTACCTGTAGAGTCAGGGAAGCCTGATGGGAAGTGTGGGCTGCAATGGTTTTCCTTTCCCTCAAAGTAGAACACAGAACATGTATTATTTCAAACACTATGTTTTTGAAAGCTATCAATACATTCAGAGTCACTTTCTGGTGGCGCAGAAACTTAGTGTACATACATGGATTTCCTGTGTAAGGATCTGTGGTGAACATTTCAGTTCCCTCAGCATATCCGGCTTCACATTCTTAAAATCTTCCCTGATCAAAGTCTCTAAACTTTCCAAAAGGGCTTAGTTCCAATCTTTGGGATTTCACAAGCCTTATCAAAGCTTGTCACCCACTAATAATCAGTCAGATCAACTCTCTGACACCATGTGATATTTAGCCCAACAGCCAGACAGCCTGTTTCCCATAAGAGGCCAAGGACAGTTTGGGGGCAAGACTAAATTTGTATGGTTCTTTCCTACAAGGAAATGTGAAATATTCTCTTCCTCCCTGCTGAGAAGGATGAAAAGGAATGAATTGTCTAGATCACTGTCTGTATACTGTCTGTGAAGCTGGAGTGAGGTTATAGTAGTTCTCAGTCAACTGCTGAAAGGGAGTTTTGTGGTATGTGCAGAGGTCAGAGCAATCCCTATCACCATGCTTCTGCTGAAGAATTTAGCTCAGGAAGCTGGGCGGTGGTGGCACACGCCTTTAATCCCTGCACTTGGGAGGCAGAGGCGGCGGATTTCTGGGTTTGAGGCCAGCCTGTTCTACAGTGAGATCCAGGACAGCCAGGGCTACAAAGAGAGACCTTGTCTGGAAAAACAAAAAACAAACAACAACAAAAAGAAATAACTCAGAAACTACCTTCCACTGGGCTTCTCAGGGAGAGTGGTGTTCTGTTCACTAATGTTTTAATTATGTCATTGGCTCTGCATTGTACTGTAGTACATGGCTGTTTGGCTGATCTTCCAGGCTTTTGTGAACCAAGATAACATCTCGGAAACTTTCGGTTCTTTCATATACTGTCTTGCATGGCACTTCTGGCATGTCTATTTTTATAGGGTTGGCAGTAACTTTTTTCCAGGCTTCCAAGAACCACTCTAGCAATATGCTAACATTGTTTCCCAAAGCCTTTGCCAGGGTGTTAAATTTTAAATCTTGAGTGATTCCTCTTGGGTTGGTGAACTCTCTCTTATCTCACTTTATGTTCTGGAACCTTGGTCCAGAACCCACTGAAATTATCCCAGTTCCTGGAGAACCTTCAGGATTCCTTCTATAGCAGACATAACACTGGCTTGGCCATGGTGGCAGGAGATTGACTTTACATATTGCTGATGGTTTGTTTGATTAATTAATTAATCTGTAGTTCATCTGTAGTCCCAGTCCTAAGAGGAGATCTGGTTAAAGATTAGTCCCAAGGAGTTGTTCCATCATAGAAGTAAGGGCTGTAGTATCCACTGTCAATATTGGCCAGTTACTAGATGTAAGATAGCCCCAGGAAGCAGGTATGACCCTAATGAAGGTAGGAGACCCTGATCAGCAGCCAAGTTAATAAGTTAAGAAATCAGCAGACGGCCCTCCCTGGAGGTAGGAGAACAGATTGTCAGTTCTGAAAGGAGGGCCTGGGTGCCACATAAAGCACTCACCATAGAAATTATGCCACTCAGACCAATACCAAAGTGAACTCCACAGACTCTTCCATTGCCCTTTTCTTTGGCACTATGTAATAGTGGTTACCCCTTTATGAAATAAACACTTTTGGAGAATAGATGGGTTATATTTTTTTCTTGTAAACATTTAGAATATCACACAAAAAAAATCACATCTTAGGATGAAAACAGTGGCACTTCAAGATAAATTTCAGCATACAAGTCCTCTAACAATAGAGTATTCTGTGAAAACTTCTGTTCACTCAGATATTTCTGGAAGTGTTCAGCCCCTGGTATAGTGAAAAAAACCCAAACAAACAAACCTTAGGAGTACTTTTGTGACTTATACTTAAACATTCTGTGGTAAATATACTCTTGGAGAGGTATATATCTAAAAGATAGATAGATAAATAGATAGATAGATAGATAGATAGATAGATAGATAGATAGATAGATAGATATTTGAATGTGCAAACAATTCCTGGTGAATTTAAAAGATGATTACTCTACATGTACATATCTGCACACAAAATTTAATTTATAGGTGTGTTATAATTTAATTATAACAGAGAAAAATGGTCAAAGATGCCCACATATGTAACTTCCCTTGGCCTCCTTACTTTCTCAGAGAGTGTCTATTGACTTCTTTTTGTGTTATAGGATTCACTACAGGGAAGATGCCAATAAGACCAATGTGTAGGTAAACCTTCTAGGCTCTGTTGCTGCTCTTTTCTGAGGCTCCTGTGAGTGGTCAACAGCTGCTATGGTGACTGTCACCTCATGAAGTAAACACCATGGTGAGAGTAAATCAGTGGACTGTGGAATTTGATCTCCTGGTGTATATTTCGTGTGGGGTGCAAAGGAAACATGGAATAAAAGTGCAAAGCATGAATGAAGTCCAAAGAGAACATGCATTGTTGACATGGGCAGGACCTCATGTCCAAAAGAATTTGGCAAAGCCTTGCTCTCCCAAGTGAGGCTCAGTGGGATGACAAAGCCTTTGCATAGTCCCGTGGCAAATGTTGACAGTGTGTGTAAATAAAAGTGTTTACAAATAATTGACCTGTCTGTGTTAAATCTGACAATTAGAGCTTTCTCCTCCTGGATGTTTACTTTCTGAGACTGAGGCTTTCTACCAAGACTTGCCAAACCCTTGTGCTGAACATAATAAATACACGGAGGTTCCTGGTTGGTCTAGCAGTGGGTACCATTCCATCAGGGTGCACACAAACCACTCTAGCTTTTCTGGATATTCTGGTCTTCTTTATTCCCTCACCACCCAAAGCTGGTTTTTCAGGGCCAACTCCACAGGTTTGGACCATTTAGAACATTATGATGGGTAACACATACATGAGAAACTAATGGTGCCTTGCCAGTCAGTCTCTGTACATGATTCCTCTCATCTAGGCTAGGCTCTGAGACCTGAAGTAACTCAGAAGTTAAGGACCACAAGCCAGGGCAAATAAGATACTGGATGGGCTGTGGAACAATTTAAGGGGATTATTTGAGTTTATAATACTTCTGAAAATATATTTAATGTCTTGTTAACCCACTATTAAACTTTAAATATTTTACAATGCCAAAAAGTATAGTACAACTTACCTAGCTTACTATAATTGAGAAATAAGTTATCAAATGGTTGGTTTTCTTTCACACCTTCCAGAGATCTACTAGGTAGACAGAAATTATTTTGCATGCACACTCCAGTGAATTTTGAGGTTATTTTGTCAATGCGCGCGCGCGCGCACATACACACACACACACACACACACACACACACACACACACACACACATACACACCCCTAATGAGAAATCCTCCCAAGGCTGGACTGATGAGTTTTCTTCAAAGACAGTGTTGTCTGGCTAAACCATGGAGTCATCTATTAACAAGGTAAACACTTGACCTTCAAAGGAATGCCTTGTTTTTATGTATACAGAAGCACATTTCCCAACAGAGAAGGCACAAAATAAATGAAAAGTAATTTGGGCTGGGGCTTTAACATTTTCAAAACGCAAATCACAGCCAAAGATAAGAATTTTTCTCCTCTGGAGGATACATCACTTAGCTTCATCCTTGAAACAAACACTGGGGAAAACTGCAGAGAGCTAGTTGGGCTGATTTCATGTTATCTGAGCAAGAACACAGCCTATGTTATGCTCAAGGAAAAAAAAATGCCTCAAGTTTCCAAGAATGCAGGCTGTTCCCCTTACTGAAACACAGAGTTATGTGTGGGCTTTAAGAACTCATTGGTAATTGAAAGCTAGAGCTATTTCCATTCTTATAAAAAAGCTGATCATTTTCTCTTTTTAAAAACTATCAGAGAGATATTCTCACAATGATCATCCTAGCTACCAGAGAATTTTTTTTTTGGTAGGCAAACATGGACTCAAGTGACACATCTGTAAATTTATCTCCAAGCCACAGTGCACGTGGAGGCTGACTTCAAAGCAGAAAGAAATCCTAATAAAAATTATACACAACACACTAATAACACTTCTGAATAATAGCACCTAACAATTACACAACACTTTGCACTTTCAAAGCACTTTACAATCATTAATTAGTTTATCCACACAACACCCCTGTGACTTAGGCCAGTGTTATTATCCTCATTTTTGAGATGAGGAAACTGAGATGCAATGTGATTAAGTGCCTTGCCTAAGGTCACATCGCTGATCAGTAGTAGGATCACCATGTGAGCTCATTACTCTTAGTCTCATTGTCAAGAACATTTGAGATTCTGGCGGAAATCCTTGAGGTCCACCCATTGTCTACTTGGGCTATGCAAATCTATTCTCTCTTCCACTTGCTAACATTATCTCTGGATCTTCACTGACTTCTACAGAAAAAAGATACGGAATTAAGAACCTACCTTTTTAATGGAAATTTGTGTATGGATATTTTGCCTACATGCACATATATGTACACTTTGTGCATCCTGATGACATGAATCCCCTGGACCTGGAGTCACAGTGAGTTGTGAGCTGTCCTGTGGGTGCTGGGAATTGAACACCGGGTTCTCTATAGAAGCAGCCAGTGCTCTTAACTGCAGAGTCACCTCGACAGCTCCTAGAATGTACCTTTTAAACTACCTGAGTATACAATGAATTCATTTAAACCATGGAAAAGGAAAGGATAAGACAGTGTATAAGGAACATCATATTCTCTCCTGTCATGAAAACAAATGAATTGGGGTTGGATCACTAGATGATGCTCTGCTTTTAGTAGAAAACAAGCTGATAGCCCAACTCACCCTGCAGCTATAATTAATACAGGCTCCTTGATCCTTGCTTCCAGACAGTGCTCATACAACACTGACATGAACACTAGTCAAATGGACCAATAAGAAGGTCAAGATAATTATTTTTGTCCCAATGATATCAAAATAAGTTCCTTGGCTTTTTAGGTTTGAGGAACTATATATGCAGGTAAACAATAGACAGCTACTTTTCTACTTTTGCAAATTAATTCTAATATGTTCCTTCTCAGAACAGAGTAGAATATGCTAGTATATGTTATAGACAGAGCTAAACACTCAAGAAGATAATTTAAATCTATTGTTCCATGCTAATGTTTCATATTCATCTTAGGTTGGTGGACCTGTTTGATTTTTCTTTACTCAGATGCCCACATAAGGCCACTAGCATCTTTCTGAATCACTTCAATAAAAGGAACAGTCCAACTGTCACATGGATTTTGAAGTTCCAGGAAAGAAGTGATATATTATCTTTGTGTATGCCTTGGTAGTCAGTGAAGACTATATAATTATGACTTATTGAAATGGGCAGAGAGGTGTAATCCTTCCATGTTTATAGAGAAGAAACAGAGTAAGAGCCCTTATCTTGGTGATCACCAAGTGTTTGGAACACTCACCTACTGCTTGCTTCAAATTAACCAATATCAGACACAAGTGCTATGGCTAAAAAGATATGATACGAGACTGAACACAGTTTTAATCTATCCTTCTCCTCCTGTGGCTGCTACAACATTCAAATGATGGAGGCCCTGTTGGCTGCTATCCCTGAGATTACACAAGCTAAGATAGAGCCCTTTCCTCCCTCTTTCCTTCTTACCCTCTTTCCTTCCTCCATCCTTCCTTCTTTCCCTCCTTCCTTTCTGCCTTGCTCTAACTTTCTTTTAAAGACAGACTCCTAGAAATAGCCTAGTAATTGGTAAATGTCTCTGAAATCATGCTATCATTTTAACAAGGTATTCATAAATAAGCTTCCAGAAATTTCAAGAACAAAGATATTGCTCCTGAGACCAGATACTTTCATAACACTGGTTACCTAGAAACCACATTGTTACTTTCTGAAAATGCTAGCAAATAAACCATAGAATCATTACCTAGTAAAGTGCAATTTCCCCATAATCCTTTAAATCCTATATTTTTACTACAATAATCACTGGTCCAAAATTTATTATTTATTATGTGCCTCTTATGGACCTGGTACTTTTTATGTATATACCATGCCATTGATGATTTATTCAATGCAAAAAGTACTTTTATGGGGAAGGGTGTGGTGGCGCACGCCTTTAATCCCAGCACTCGGGAGGCAGAGGCAGGCGGATTTCTGAGTTGGAGTCCAGGGCTACACAGAGAAACCCTGTCTCGAAACACCAAAAAAAAAAAAAAAAAAAAAAGTACTTTTATTCTATTTACGAATGAACATGACAACACTTGTAGTGTTTGAATAATTCTACCATGACAATCAGATAATGGGTACCAAAAGCAGGTAATATTTCTTTTCTCTTTCAGATGCTCAGTTCTTTAGTACATGAATACATCACATAGTTGGAAGACTTCATCATGGCTTGGCTAAAAGTTCTACGGCTGAGAAATATGTAAATCTCTCTCTCCTCTCTCTCTCTCTCTCTCTCTCTCTNTNTATATATATATATATATATATATATATATATACATATATATATGCATATATATATATTACTTTTCTCAACCTGTGCAGCCAAATATCAGACACCTGCATATCTGATATTTACATTACATTTCATCATAGTAACAAAATTACAGTTATGAAGTAGCACCACAACATGGGGAAATATATTACAGAGGTGCAGCCTTAGGAAGGTTGAGAACCAGCCACTGCTTTAGAGGCTGCCCTTAAAACTCCATGATTCCCCATTATTTAAGAAACAGTCATTAAATCCAGATTCATTTCCATGGGGGGGACTCTGTGAGTTACAGCTTGCCATTACCAACCTTCACAGTGGAACAGCTTATTCTGATTGAATGTCAGCTCTGTGCAAGGCATCATAGCACTGTAGGATTTGACTCACTGAACCTTTGCAGCAATGCTTTGAGAAGCATCTATTATTCTATTGCAGGAAAATCAAAGCATTGTAAGGTAAGCAGTCTGATGAAGAGACATGTCTGGGACTTGAACACATGCAGGATTTTCCCAGCACTTATTAGAGTGACTTCTAACATAAACAAAAACTGGTGAGATCATTGGAGGTAGAGCCAAGAACATTGTTTTGAGAGGAAGGCAATTGCTACTTTGTTTCCCTTTTCCTTACTTATGCCTACTCATCATTCATTCATAAATTTAGTAAATTAACCCACAGGGCAATCTACTTTTCAGGCCTGGTTTGGATACTCGGAACATGCTGATTAATAAAAAAATACTTGCAAGATATGGAGGGCCGTGAGTGTGGATTACTAGCCTGTTCAGGTAGCCTTCGGGGTTTAATTGGTCTATTTTCTTCCCTGCCTAAAATAAAAGAGACTAAAGAAACTTATTTTCAGTTAGCCCTAGGAATCTGAAGTCTAATTCTATTATTGAAAAAATGTTTGTATATGTAAAGCTGAGCATCAAACTTGGGACCTTTCCCACAGTAGACACATGCTGTCACTGAACTGTACCTGCAGTCCCATTGTGAGGCTTTGACTGAAGAGCTCTGGCTTTCAATAGAAGACTCAATTTGGCTAATTGTCACAGCATATAGACCTTATTAATGAGCAAATAAATGAGATATTCCCTCACCCACAAAAAAAGAGGTGAGACAGCACTTGAGTGAGGTAAGTCTTTAGAGGGGAGAATTGAATTTTATCAATTTAATTCTTGATGCAGATACTCATGGATATCGTTGGCACATCCTTCATGAAATTCGTTTGATTTCCCTGAGTTTTAGATTTAAAAAAAAAAAAAAAAGTACTAAAGAAAAGGTGAGAGGGTATTTCTAGCTGCTTTGCTAACAAAGGGAGCGTGGTTTACATACCTAACCCTAAATCAGACACAGAAGGATATAGGCAGCATTCAGAGGGCAGGGATTGCTTTTAAAGAAACAAAAGGATTTTGAGAAACAAAACTGTTGAACATAGTGGTATAGACTGGTAAATCCAGCTTTTGGGAGTCTGAGGCAGGAGAGGAGGCAGAAAATGGAAGGCTAGCCTGGGCTATCTATCAGGGTCCTGTGTCAAAACAACAGGAAGTCAGGAAAAAGTAAACCCTCAATTATAAACTCAACACTGATATACAGGGTTAGTTGGTGGTAACTTGTTACAGTGAGTCACTTCTCCAAGAGTTTAATTTGGAGCTTGTGTGGAGAGACACACATTAATGACTTGGGATGAAATATAAACCACTCTAGAGAACTGTAATGGATTTGGAAGGACAAAGACAGAGGAAAGAGGCCAGGCAGGACAAGGTTGGTTCTAATCACAGTGAGGTTAGTGGTGTGATTGACAATGTCCAAGCAAGGCAGTTCAGGTAATGGATGATATATGACTGGAAGTTCGCAACGAACTTGATTTATTCTCCTTTGAGAAATATTGGGAGACCACAACCAGATAAACCCTAAATTGAAATTTCGTTGCAAAGCAATAAAATCAAAGTGTCTGCACTTCAATTACTCCTTCCAAGGTTTTAGAATAGAAAGAGAGATTGTGCACACTTCTGAAACGCTGCAGAGCGATTGGCTGGGAGGTAATGGTGTTACCTCACAGCTCATTTTGAAATTGGCCTAATTTAAGCTGTTCTTAAATGAAAGACCTTAGATAATAAGATGAAGGAGGGGAACTTCTTTCATAAAGACAAATTACAGAGTGATCAGCTCACTCATCTCACTTTCCTGAAAGAGGAGAAAAATAAATTATGACATTTAACATCCAGCAGCTGAGTCCCATGGAAAGCGGTGTTTATGTGATTCAGGACCTTCTTCCAAGGTTAAGCAGCTACAAGTATGACTTAATTTTCCATTTTGTTCAAATCACGAAAAGAGTCACTCCCACAATTGAAGCCCTGAGGGTGACCTTACACTTAACATCATTTTCAGGTGATCAGAAAACCCTCTAGCTCACAATAATGCTGTTCACTTAAATCCACTCAAAGAGAATTAAGAGTTCAATCTCTCAGCTGTAGATGCCTCAAGCCTAGGTGACATATAATTGAGGAGACCAGCAGTGTGGTATAGATGACTACTTTTATCAGGGAAGAGAAGGGAGGACAGGTGCTCTCGACTTGAAGGGGTGGCTATAATGTGGGAACACTGGTAGCTTGCTTGCTTTTTTTTTTTTTTTTTTTTTTTTGATAAATATCAATTATATAGCTTGTCTGGCACCATCCAGGACAGTGTTTCAACATTACTGCTCTAATTTCTGATGTGTTTTTCTTGAAGGCCAGGACGAGATGGCCTGACAGGATCCAGAAATCCCCAGAATAGAAGGCTACCAGATTCAAATTTATGATAACAAGCCAATTTTTTTTTAATTTTCTCCCAAGACTCTGTACACAACCTTGGCCCCTTTTTTTCTTCCTCTTCTAATAATATGTCAAAACCATGGCCCTTTGTGGACCTTCTCATTCCTTCCAAAGCTACAGCTCTCTCTTTTCTATTGGCCACATAGCCCACATCATACATGTGGTAACTATCAACAATCTCTCCCACCTGCTTCAGCTCAATGAAGCTCTCTAGCTGTCTGCTTTCCTCAGGTGTTCCCTCTTGATATCAGTGGACAGTGTCACTGGCTTGCTCCTTAGTCTGCCAAATACTAAGATTTGCCCTATGTCTTCACATCAGCACTGTGTTCACCTTTCTAAATCACTGCCATGTATTTTCTTACCTGTTTCAGGAAGGTAGCCATATTAGGCCAAAATTGTGTAGACTTACACACATATAAACTAATCAATACTTCGTATTTTCCTATCTTTACATATACTCTACCCTGCTCTCAGCAGCTTCATCATGTCTTACCTAGAACTAAACATCAAGACACAATGGGATGCCTTTGAGAGAGTGATTCCCAGGGCATACTCCCTCTTCTTCCCCCTAAATAACTATGGGTTCTTTCTTCTTTGGTCAAAGGCAACATTTAGTGTTTGGTTGGTTTTTGTTGTTGTTGTTTTGTTTTATCTCTTTTATTGCATGTGATGAGGTTGGAATACTCTACCCAAATTTTCCCTTGGGAATGCAGGAGACCATCCCCACAACTCCACACTGTCTGTAGTATAAGTTTTATTTGGGGCTCATTTCAGTTAAGAAACAAATGGTGCACTGAAGTCACGCCTTCAAGGAACAGCTGTGCATCTAAGTACTTACTAATATATGAAGAAATAAATGCCTAGTCTCCCTCAGTCCCATTTAGGATATCCCTAAAGAGCCATCCCGGCCTCTGAGCTTCTTGTGGGGCTTGCTGAAACATCCCTGTGGATCTGGAATTCTCTCCCTACTCAGACACATTTCTTTTTAACACCTTTAGTTTTCCTACCCTCATAAAGGCATCGCTCCCAGGCACATTTCCTAACAGATGGACCACATGCTCAGCTTAGACTGCTTCCTAGGGAACACAGATTCCAACACAGCCCTGGAGTACAAGCAATTCCCCTTCCAATAAAGTCATGGATGCTCTTTATCATGGACCAAATTGTAAAGTATGCAGAACAAGGACTGCATTTTCCAATCATATATGCCATCAGTGTTTAACTTCAAGACTCTGGTGTGTAGCATGTATAAATGAATAAATGAGGGAATGAATAATTAGTGCTGAAAATTAGCACCTCTGAGGTACTGCAAGGTCTTTACACAGCTGAAAAATCATCAACATGTTTTCTTTAATTGATAGTATTTAATGAGAATTAGCTACAAATAAGGCACTGAGCTCGTTTCACTGGAGAGGAGGCTGTAAAGACACATTATGGCACTCTTCACCTATTCACAGGATATAGGCAGTATGGAGCCACAGAATACCAAACCCTACTCAAAGCGTGCTTTCTCCTGTATATGGATACCTAGGATGGCATTCAGTTATATAATTAGGTACAGTAAAACATTAAGAGTAATAAGAATAATAGAACATAATAATTACAGCAATATATATCACATGAAGATTCTCTCTCTCTCTCTCTCTCTCTCTCTCTCTCTCTCTCTCTCTCGCTCACTCGCTCTGTGTGTGTGTGTGTCTGTCTGTCTGTCTCTCTGTCTCTCTGTCACCCACCCTTCCTTCCTCCCTCACCTATGGTACTATGGATACTCTAGACAATGGAATGATTCACATTACAGACACAACAATGCCAGTAGAAAGAGCATTTACCTTGATATTCATAATAACAATTCCAAATTTAGAAACTGTTAATCTGTAGAATTTTCTATTAATATACCAAGACCTTGGTTAACTGCAAGCAGCTGAGGCAGGGGAAAGTGAGTGCACTTAGAAAAGTGGGTGCACTAACCCTCAAAAGACTTGAGGCCCTAGGGAGTGGGGAGGTCTGGTGGGGTGGGGTGTGGTGGGGGGTGGGGACATCCTCTTGGAGACAGTAGGGGGAGGAGGTATGGGGATGAGAAACAGTTAGAGGGTGGACCAGGAAGGGGATAAAGACTGGACTGTAAAAACTGATCAAAGAATATTAATTAATTAATTAATTAATTAAAAGAAAAAAGAAAAGTGGTGCCGGAGTCAATTCCCTGGCCTCAGGAAGTTTATGAGTTTGTCAGCAGGATAATTCTGCCTGACATAACATTGACTCTAGCTGCTCATCACAATCAACTGAGAAGCTTCAGAACAGGGCCTCCCACTTCCCCATCTTTCTTACGGTGAAAGACTTTGATTTCACGGTGAGATGTGCAGCAAGTCATTCTAAAGTGTCACCAAGGTGCAAAACCACTGCAAAAATCATGAAGAGCTTGTGTGTCCTAAACTCTGTTCTAGTGCTTAGACTAAATGAACGAATTCTTACAACAGCATTATGAGGAGATTACCATAATTATCATCATTTACACACAAAGATATGAAGGAACAGAAGACTGAAATAATTGTCCTAAGGTCACATAGCCCTTTAGATATGGAGCTTCAAAGGAAATCCCAATTCTGAAGTCTCTGAAGTTAGGCACTTAGCAACATTCCCCCTCTGCCCCATCAGCAGTAACAGAGTGAGTAATAGACCAGTTTATAGGTGTATGTTATGTAAGTGCTTGTCATTTGAAATTGAGCCACCTCTGTGGCTGAAATAATAACAGCAACAACAACATCCTTTGACCTTATGAAGGAAAGGTAACTTGATTATTTTCAGGTAGCTAAAGAATAATGTGAGATTGCATAAACGGATGGGTGAAACCACAAGTAAATAAACTTGCCATTTGTTTGGGACTTTGCAACTTATGGCTGAATGTGGATTCTTATTTAATGCAGTACAAACAGAGTATTCTTTATAGATGTTTAAGATTCTGTTCTATGGAGTTGATTAATCGTGGTGAAATAACATCAGGATCCCCATCCTTAACATTCAAAACCAATTAGCAAACAGGAAGAGGAAAGCAACCGGAAGACAAATAAGCCCCAGGCAAGGGAACTTTCCTCTCTCCCTGTGCCTCATTCTCCTTTCATGGAAGCATTGTACCACCATAGTTAACAAGCCGTTACCTGCAAGTCAGAGAGATGGCTAGGACATTCTGGTCCACTCTCCCTCTCCCTCCTTCTCATCTTGCCAGTGTCTTCCTTTCTCCCTGTAATTCCTGCCACCTTCCTTTTTCCCAAGAGAGAAGTTCCTCTGCTCACTGTGCACACCACTATCATAGGGAAACAAAGGACCAAGAATGCATGCACAAAATCTCTGACAAACTCAGAGCTGTCTCCAGGGAAAAGAGACCGTAACAGAGTCTCTGGGCTCTGTGTATACTTTTGATGTGCTTCACATATCACAAACTTCACCTAACGGAGGAAAGTGTGACAACTGTGAGGCCTTTATGTTGTTAGAATTAAGACAAAGACACTTTCCTGATGTCTAATTTCTACAATAGAGCTGCTTTTAATGTTTTATTAAAATGCAATCAATATTTTAGATGTTGATTATTGTAATCTATAAGAGTCCAATAAAAATAATGTCTTAAGTTTTTCAGAAAATTTTAGGAACTTGGACACTTTATAATATAGTTCAGTATATTTAAAACCACACTATAGATGCATGAAATATACATTGGGCAAAATAAAAGAAATTAGAGGGAAATACTGTAAAACACAGAGATATATAGGAAGGAACAAATCATTCGACCTAGGTACTGCCTGATGTTCTATTTACTTAAACCCAAACTTTCTATAATTAAATATTTTTTTAATGTTTTTAAATATTTATAATGAAAACTAAGACATTTATCACAAATAAGAGTATTAAGAGATCCCTCTAGTTCCCAACATGATTATTTTAAGGGACCCCATCTCAAAATATCTCAAACATATTAAACAGGCTGCCTTCCCTTCTCTCCCAGTGTAGATGTCTGTGGAAGAATTGAGCTGAGGCTCTGTTAGGTGAAATAACTCAGCGTTACACATGTACACCTTTACATGAGTCTACCCTCTACTTGTTATCAGATATTTTCAGGGACACACCATCATTTGGTATAGTTTAACTGGGGTGTAAATTACAGTGCACTGTTATATCTGTTATATGTCTGGACAAGTTATAAAAGACAATGGAAACCAATAACCAAACTCCGAGTTAGTTACATGTAAAAGTCACCAATTTTTGAAAAGTTAGTGAGTACTAAAAGTTGTCTTTTGAATCTTTCATTTTTGTTATTTTAATTGCTGTGTGTGTGTGTAAAATATATTTACACACTTAAATACACACACACTTGTAATGAAACACCTGACTTTTGTGTACTGCTAATAAGAATTAAGTACTAGATAAATGGAGACCATGTTGACTGCATTTAAGTTGTTTCCTCTTGGTGTTTAAACATCTGGTTAGGTAATTTGCACCTAAAAGTCTCTATAAACAACACACACTGCTTAACAAACAAGCCCAGTGTGTTTAAATGCCAATGTGATTAAAACTGCAATGTTTAAAGCAGACAAGAATAAAAAAGAACATATTTCAACTCCCTTTCCCATAGAATTCCTCCTCACTCCTGTCCTTTAAGAACATTGCCATTGTTTACATTGAAACATTAGACAGTACCTGAATAATGCAATATGTAATTTGAAATTATACATTTTAAAAGATAGCTAAGTGCAGAGAACATATTTCATGGAGAAATGCATTTCCAAAGAGCTTGCTATCTCGCTATAATGCATTGTTTCGAAGTTTCTGATTCTCTTATGGTGAAAGGCAATGTTTCAGATGAGAATACCACATGGAATTATTAAGAATAAGTAGCAATGAGCTGTTATTATTATACCATGTGCCAGTAAGCCCAACTCCAAAGAGCACCTAGATGCCAACCCTGAACCTGACCCTGGTGACAGCACAAACTACAGATGCTCCCTTGTTTTTTGTTTTTTTTTTTTTTGTTTTTTTTTTTGTTTATTTGTTTTGTTTTTCAGCAGCCAAATGCTTTTTTTTTCTTTTACACTTTGGTGTTTCTGTTTTATGGGTTGTAATAATTAGACAAATTATAACCTCTCTTTCTCCCAAAGCTACTCAGAGCATGGCTGACCTTTGTACATAATGATCATCCCAGGATGGATGAACTTAAAGGACAGCATAGTTCTCAGGTGCAGTGAAACACACCTGAAACACTAGGACCCCAGAGGTTGAGGGACATGGGTAAGAAATCTGAAGCTAGCCTGGGCTCCTCTAGAATTTTTTTTAATTGGATTATTAGTAAACTGGTACAAGAAACAACTGCTAATGTTTGGTTTTTGCTTATTTGTTTGTTCTAGCATGTGTGATATTGTGTTGCTATTTTCCTTATGTTATTACACTTAGTCATCAAACTTAAGGACTATTATTAATGATATTTTACAGGCAAGAGAAGAACCACAAAGTGGCTACATGGTTTGTCCATGTTCTTACAGATAGTAAGTAGCTTGGAAGGAATTGAATTTCAGAAGACCAGCACTACAAACACATTTACACCTATAGATTTGCTTAATATGCTGAAAACATGAACTCCAAGTATGTAAATCTAGTAAATGCCACTTTATCCAGGTTCTTTATGAAATTTCTAAAATGCTTGCTAATATGAAAAACATACTCAGAATTCATCGTAGGTGGTTATTATTATTGCTGCTTAGATTATAAACAAGCTGACTGTAAACTTTGGCAATCACAAATAGCACTTAAATCTGCCTACTTTTAGTATTTTCAAAGCACTGGGTTCAGCTCAACTTTCATTATTATAATTGTCCTAAATGTATGTTTTCACACATACTAGCTTGAAAAAAGAAAAAGAAAAAATAGAAGGTTTAGAAATCTAAAATGCGTCATTCTCTATTATCCGAATAATTTAAAATAAGTAATAGAAAAACTAAAATATGTATTTTGACCCAAATACAATATCCACAATGAATAAACATTGTAATGACTCACAAATAAAAGATATTTTCTTCCCAGCACTCAAAGAATAACTATTCAGAGTTTATTCGAACACAATTGCTGTCCTGAGGAAAAAAACTCATCTGCTGGTGAAGAAGCAGCCCCAGGTAGAAATGGAAAATTACCAGTAGCATTCACAGTATAACAAATGGTAACATACCAGGGAAAACTATTTTATTTATTAAGGGAAATAAAATAGAAAGTTACTTTGGATTTACTTGGAAAATAAAACAAAAATCACCAGCCTACTCTATGTATTAACTTTGGCATTTAGAGTGAACACAGAATAGACAGTACATGTTAGATGAGATGGCTATATCTCAAAACAAACGAACGAACAAACAAAAAAGAAAAACAAAGCAAAAACAAAAGCAAAAAACAAAAACAGAAAACCTAGTTATATTTTAAATCTTTTAGTGCCTGCCTCTGACAGTGGAGGTTAGAGTGCATGCCTGTGCTCTGGCTACAACTCAGCCTTCCCATTAGAGGTTGGAAAGCAGACATAAGAGTGTCAGAAAAACAAGAAATCCGAAATCAAGACACTTCTCTCCTACAAAATTGTTGACCTCATAGTATTGACACTCAACAAAAATGACCTAGATGAAATTTCAGACACTCAATTTAAATGAAGAATTATCAGTATGTTCAAACAACTCAAAGAAGATATGAATCTATCCCAAGAGAATGTGAACAAGCAGATGGATGAAATCAGGAAGTCAATGAAGGATATGAAAATAGAATACAAAAAAGTTGGAAATATTGACCCAAAAACCCAAACAAACTGAAATGATGAAATGAAAAAATAAAATAGATTAAATAAAAAGTTCAGTCAAAAGCCTCACTAACAGGAAGGATCCTGTGGAAGAAAGAACTTTAATGCTTGAAGACAAGGCAGAGGAATGGTCAAGGCTAATTATAATTTTTAAAGCATATAAAAGAAACATGTAAGATCCTCAAGACACCATGAAAGGTAAAATTTGCTATTTATGGACATATAAGATGGAGGATAACTTCAAGGTAAAAAAAAAAAAAAGACAAACAAACAAAAACCCAACCAAATAACAACAACAAAAACAGCGAGTGTTTTCAACAAAAGTTGAAGAAAACTTTCCAAATCTAGAGAAAAAAATGTTCTTCTAGACATACAGATGTACAAGAACACCAAGTAAAGAAGACCAGAACAACTTTCATCATAACATAATTAAAACTTATTAAGTATACAGAATAAGAAAAATGTATTGAAAGCTGCAAGAAAAAACTGGACCACATTCTGTTAGGCAGTTCCATCAAAATAACTGTTGTCTTCTCAATGGAAATCTTTAAAAACTCAAAGAAATTTAGATGTGTTTCAAATTATTAAAGGTCGCAACTCCCACTGAAAAGTTTGGCCAAACCATCTATAATAATTAAAAGACACAGAAAAATTCTCCATGAGAAAAGCAATCTAAAGAAATAATGACAACCATCAAGCCACTTCTGCTGATACTGAAAAGAATATTTCAGACAGAAGGGAGAGTAAGCAGACTCAAAAGAATACAGAGAGAGAGAAAAAAAATAAAGACAAAACAACACAGCAACAAGACAAAGACAGCTGTTAAAAAAAAGAAAACTGAGAAAAGCACCCAAAACCACCAAATTGCAGGAATCAATACTTTTCAGTCAGTAATAACACTGAATATTGATGAGCAGTACTTCTATATAACAGAGAGAGGGGGAGGGGATGGAGGGAGGGAGGGAGGGAGAGAGAAAGAGAGAGAGAGAGAGAGAGAGAGAGAGAGACTGAGACTGAGACTAGCATGGGGTATTGGAAATCAGGAGACTAGCATGGGGTACTGGAAATCAGGATTCTTCCTTCTGTTGCCTCCAAGAATACATGCTAGTGTTTTAGGGTGAAAGGATAGAAGAACTTCTTAATGAATAGGACAAAAATAAAACTAAACACAAAACAAAAACAAGCATTTCAGAATTTCAGAAAATCTGGTGCACACTGCAACCTACTTTCTGCAATAATCAAACATAACGAAGCTGTCATTGTTTGCCAAAAAAGTGCGTATGCATTTGAAGATTGCACAAATGGCCAGTATCTGTTGGGATAATATTGTTGTGCAGTGGGTAAAGATTGTCTTTATATTGTTCAAATACAGATTTCTATACTAACAGAGACTTGAGTCCATTCTGGACATTGGTATTGTTATTCATTATTGTATCATATTTTATAAACACACACACATTTCTCACTTCTGATTGGTTTATTAAAAAGATGATGGTCTATGACAAAGGCAGGAAGTAGAAGGTGGAACTTCCTGGAAGAGACTCAAGTACAAGTGAATTTGCTGCCAGGGAGACATGAAGGGAGATGTAGACCCAGTAACTAACAAGATACAGGGCAGAACTTAGATTGGAATGATTTTTAAGTTATACGAGCTAGTTGAAAACAAGCCTACTGATAAGGCATAGGCATTCATAAATAAATATGAGCTTCAGAGTTGTTAGTCAGGAGCTGGTAGTCCCAAAGAAAGTCCCATTATAACTCTCAGAAAGCCTTGTGTTCTTAGTTGTGAACCCAGAGAGGGTAAAGAATTTATGTGGAGACAGACATCCTGGTCATACATAATCTGTCTTTGATCAACACTTGCAGACAACATGACCATGTGGCTTATTGAACACAATGAAGCTTCTTTTTCCACAATGGAGAGTCTCCTCCAAATCAGTTTTATCACATGGAGTTAACCAGCAAAAGTCCTGAAGAACGTATGCCCTTTCAGTGAGTGGTAAGGCGCCTCTTAATCTCCCTTGCTTCTTAGAGTTACCCTAGAAGCCATATCAACTGTGGGGTTTTACAGCCTCATCTTCACCTTTAAGCATCATCACACAGACTTTTCCAATATTTAAATCCAAAAGTTATACTCCCAATTTCAAGTTAATAGAATCAAATTTGGGAACCAAACAAATAACAATAAAACAAACATTGACAAGATAGGCCATTTATTTTGAAAATAGATTCCTTGCCATTTATCTTTAAATAACAGCTACTGTAAAAGTTTTATGTCCAAATTTGTATTGACAGTTTTATATATAATAAATTTTTGTCATTTTCCTCCCATGTTTCTCTCTCTCTCTCTCTCTCTCTCTCTCTCTCTCTCTCTCTCTCTCTCTCTCTCTCTCTCTCTCTCGGTAGGTGTTTCTCTCACCCTCCCCACCTTTTAAGACCATTTTCAGAGT
>NC_034592.1:123666952-123670135 GCF_900095145.1 Mus pahari | reverse complement strand
CCTCCTCCTCCTCCTCCTCCTCCATCTTCCACCAGAACCCTTCTTTTCCACAAGCTCTGCTCCTCTTCTTTCTTGGCCTCTTTGTCTGTATAGCCCATTGACTTTAATTAGCTCCTTGCCTCAACATAGGTACAGCCAGGGTAAATAACACCTCTATCCTGACTACTGTTAACTGTCTGTACTTACTCTGTATAAGGGGCCAATGGGATCGTTCCATCAAACATGATAAAATAATAATGGGCTAAATCGTGAGGAAATTTTGTCTGTGAACAACCGTAGCTGCAGTGAGTTCACGAGGACAACAGCCTTGACATGTCCAGAAGACATCATTTTCTGGAACATCACCACCTTGGCTCTTACATCCTTTCTTTCCCTCTTCCATAGCTAGGATCTGCACTGTAAGGAGACATTACTTTTCTTTCTGGGTGTGGGTTACCTAACAGTACTGCATTTTCCTTCAAACTTTGTAATCTCCGTCTTCTTTCTTACTGAGTAAAATTCTATTGTGCATGTGCATTTTCTGTACTCATTCATCATTTGATGGGTAGCTATGTTAGCTCTACTTCCTCACTATTGTGAAAAGAGCAGCAAAGACTACAGGAGTGCAGGTGTCTCTGATAGGAGATGCTGTGGAGTACTTTGGGTCCATGCCCAGGAGCAGGAAAGCGGGGGCATATGGCAAGTCTATCTTTAGCTTTTGGAGAAGCCACCACACTGTTTTCTATTGGGGTGCCCCAGTTTACAGTTTACATAAGGGTCCTGTTCCCCCACGTCTTTGACAGCATTTATAGTCTCTTTTTATTCTTCTTCACAATAGCCATTCTGGCTGCCATGAGATACAATCACAAAGTAGTTTTTAACACGGGTTCCTCTGATGGCTAAGGATGCTGACCTGTTCACGGAAGTATTTATTAGCTGTTTGTTTCTTCTTCTGAGAACTCTGTCCAGTTCCCCAGACTTCATTTTTTAAAACTTCCGTTCACATTGTTAATGTTTAGTTTATTAAAGTTGTTGTATACTCTAGATCCTAATCTGTTGGGTGCACAGCTGGCCAAGATTTTCTCCTGTTCTGTGGGCTGTCTGTTATCTTTATAAACGTTTGTTTTGTTGTTTTTGTTGAACAGAAACTTTTCATTTCATGAGCTCCCACTTGTCATTTGGTGACTTTATTTCCTGAGTGACTGGCACCAACGTAAGAAAGACTTCACCGGCATGTACATCACAAAGTGAACACCCTGCTTTAGCCTCTGTAGTTTCAGGTCTAGCATTGGGTGACTGTGGTCCATTTGATTCTTTCTTTGGGCAGAATGAGTTGGAAGCTGGCTTTAACTTTCTACATGTAGATATCTAGTTTTTCCATCAGCGTTTGTGGATGAAACTGCCTTTTCTGTGCTTTCGCTTTCGTCAAGTCAGGTAGACACAATTAAACAGATTTGAGGCTGGGTTCTCTAATCTATTCCACAATCCTATGTATTTCCTTTTGTGCTAGTAGTGGACTTTTTTTTTTTTTTAATGGCCTTTACATATAACTTGAAACTCAGTGCTATGATACCTGCAGCAGTATTCTTAGCACTCAGGATTGCCTTTGGTCTTTTTCCAAACCCATAATGCTGGGAGACCTTTCCATCTTCTTGTGTTTTCTTAAATTTTTTTCTTTGATGTTTTAAATTATTCGTTGTATAAAGAATACCATATTAGTTTCCACCTCTCAATATAGAAAAAGGAGTGATTTTACCTCCCAAATTAAAGTCCAATCTCATCTCTAGAAACATTTTGTAAAAATGTAGGGATGAGGGAGCACTTGTGACAGAGACAAGGGATGGGATGGCCTCTCTACAGCATGGAGACACTTGGTCCCAAAATATGAACGGTCCTGAGATACTGAGTTAAAATCTATGATAACGTTTGCTCTGAGGTGTAAATTTTTATGTTCGACGTTGTAGAGCCATCACAGAAGAAGAATCATTCCCTTTCCTTCCCTCCCTCTTCCCTTCTCCCTGTGTGTATACATAGGTGTGCATATTAATGTTCACACATCTGCAGATGCACAGGGCTGCATACAAGTATTGAGAGACACAATCTGCTTTTTTCCTTTTGAGATACAGTTTCTTTCCAGCCTGGAGCTCACCTGGGAGGCTAGGCTGGCTGACCAGTGAGCCCCAGGGATACACCTGACTCAACCTCCCCAGTGCTAAGACTACAAGCTTGTGCCACCATGTCTAGATCCCCCTCATTCCCACCACCCTCCTTAGGTCAGTGCTTTCAAGGCAAACATTTTACTGGCTAAGCCATCCCCTCATCCACTTTTATAAAAGTCCCTTTTATTTAGTAAATAGTGGCATAGTATTAAGGTGAAATTTAGAAGGGCCAATGGGGAAATAAAGGGGGAATCTGTACAGAGGTCATAGGATAAGGACATTTTATATCATGAGTAAATATTTTATAGATAAATTTAACAAGAAAAATAAAAAATAATTCAGCTTGATGTTCACTATGTAAAGAGAAGCATCTTTCTTCTGTCGTCAGCCTCTGCTCTCTTTTCTTTCCATTTTTCCCCCTTAAGAGTCCTCTCAAACTAAGAGCAAGCAAGAATTCATAAATTCACTGCTCTCACAAACAGCTGTTATCCCTAAAGTTGTTCTAGTAAAGGTTCATTCTAGCATGCTTACTGTGAGCTATGATTGCAAAGGAACTCTATATTATCCGAGGAAGAAATTGTGGGAATACGGTACTCCTCTTCCTAAAATATTTTTTAAGATTCATTTTATTATTCATTTACATGTATATTTTTGTGCATAGGTTTGGGTGTGTGCATGGATATGCCAGAAAAGGATATCAAAAACTCTGGAGTATTACAGGCTATAATGAATAGCCCAATGTGTCTCCTAAGAACCAAACTCTGGTCCTCTGCAAGAATTGCAAGTTCTATTAACTGCAAACTGTCTCATCACTGATGGAATCTATTTTTTAAAAGAACAAAATCATAAAGTCAAGGAATTTGAGAAACCTACCAGCAAGAGAAAGTGAGAAGTAAATGAAAGAAAGCACCAGGCTGAAGGTGACTTACAGAGCCATCTACACATAAGCAGTCTTGCAAACTTTATATGCCCCAGTACAGGGGAATGCCAGGGCCAAGAAGTGGGAGTGGGTGGGTAGGGGAGCAGGGCAGGGGGAGGGTATAGG
>NC_034592.1:123652892-123666902 GCF_900095145.1 Mus pahari | reverse complement strand
AAAAAAAAAAAAAAAAAAAAAAAAAAAAACATGGTTGAGGCAAAACTGCTCCCCCAGAGTATTTCTCTTTATTACAATTGTCCATATTCATTTCTTATGCTAACATAAGCACTCAACTCTTATTCAAGATACTCAGAGCATCAGAGTTTTAGAAGGCAGTTGTTTTTCTTACTTTAGAAAGATGGACTAGTACGTAGGCCAGAAACTACCCAACTCCCAGAACAGAGTCTAGAGCTGTGTCCTGTTACCAGGAATATTCTTCTATTATTTTTTGTCAAACACACTAATATTCATATGAATATGAAAAACAATATCAGTAAAAAAAAAAAAAAAAAAAAAACCAAAACCCTTCATTTTAGTTGTGTAGGTATTTTGACTTAAAACCTTTTATATTCTGATATCCAAATAGGAGAATTGCAGATCTTCATCTTAGGTCTTTAATAGTGTGCAATGGGAAGAGACATGTGTCCTTGGTATGAGTCATCTTTGCTTTGGAAGAGAGGTCAGGTAAAGTTGGAGAGAGGCGAGCCAATGCGCAAAGGGTACATCCTGAAGAATGAAAGTAGGTTACAATGTCTGAGAAGTGAAGAACTTTTCTAGATGTTTCCTTATTTGTTCCTTTCCCTTTGAAAATAATATAGAGTGGATTAGATGCCTTTCTGGTTTTCGTTTGTTTGTTTGTTTGTTTAAATCGGGAGGCTAGTTTACTAGTCCTATTGGGTAGCGTCCCTATGTGCAAGGGATGCTGGGAAATAGACAGTGCCTTTGTTTTGTTGGTTGTCCTTGCTGCCTGGGTTTTCTTCCCAATGCATCATTAAGACTAATTGATAACCAAGTACAAGGGAGTATCAATTTGGATGAAGTTCAAATTATCAAAGTAAGGTGTAAAAGTCAGAAGTGCAAAATATAATAATAATAATAATAATAATAATAATAATAATAATAAAATGAAACAGCAACTGGTCTGGGGATGAAACTAAACAAAATTACTCTGATGCTGATTTGGAGAAATACCTCAAGACCATGATAGGACCTGAGAGTAAGGGGGAGAACAGAGAGAATAGATGGTAACGCATATTATTAGAAACGCAGACATTCTGTTGGTCTGAAAGGTGAATGAGAGGCTTCCAGTTAAAGGCTGGAAAGCAGCTTAAAAGTGAGAAATATAGAAAGTGGGGGGGGGAGAATCACTTGGGAGGGGATCAAGAGTAGGGGAGAGAGGCCTCTTCAGAGACTTGCCTGAAGAGTAAGTATTCTTAGAAATCCCTCATCAACTTCCCAGAACAAAGGGAGGCGATATTAGACTTTTATAAGCTTTTAGGGGGTAACAGAAAGTTTTATACCACAAAATTTAGTTCATTGTAGCAAATATGATAAACCACATGGAAGAGCCAGATTAGTGGGTATGATCATAAATGGGGTTATACAGCAAAGATAGCGTTTTAACATTCTGTTCCAGGCAGATAGCTACATGGGCACGTGGTCTGATATCTTTAGGTTTGGGATTGGTCCCATTAAGAGTGCACACACCCTTAAAGGGAAGGGCCTATTCTAACAGAGGATGGTATTAAGACGTGCTACCTCAAAAGACAAGCACTGTTTTTTTGGAGGAGGGTAAGCCTAAATGATCAGAATTCTGGTTTTGGATGCTCATCTATTTATTTCAACATGCATATGTATTATTCGCATAACAAAGACCATCTTTTTGAGTTTTTAAATTAAAATAGATTTTGAAAATAAATGGATATAGCATCATGAGATGAAGCTACTCTGATTAAATAAATTTTAAAAACCTTGAGGAATAAAAACACAAAAAGGGTCTGCTGCTAACAAGGCAAACAGCAACAGCCCAAATGACAAAAAATATATACATCTTTTAATCTTGACAATTTCTCTATAGGTTATAATTCAAATAAAATTATTATTTATACAGACTGAATCAGAATAATGGACCCATTAGACTGATAATCACCAACATATGATAATTATAATGTATTGCCACCTATACTCCTAATTGCTGTCGGCATAGAATCATAGCAACCCCTGCTCTTTAGGCTTGGGGTTTTATTTTAATGAGAGTAAAAATAGTAGTTATGATTTTAATGGAACTAATTAATTTAATTGGCAGTGACAATGCAGTTGATGTTTCTGATCTGTTCACTAACTGCCAGGGTCTGTTGTAAATATTCTGCATGTATTTTTCTTAAAACAAAATTTCTCAAAGTCCTTTGATAAACACAGTAGTCCTAACTCTGCATTACATAAGAGAAAACTGAGTGTAGCATCAGGACCCTTGTCTAATAACTCAGAACAAGATACAATTGAGACATACTGCACTTATTTTTCTTACTCCAAAGTCAAATTACCAAAGTATTTTTATTAAATGAATATTGGAAAGATAATAACAGTTATGTTCATGTGTTTAAGTTTAAGAAATAGCAAAATATTATTTTAGGCCATGCTTAATTTGAACCTAATCTGTTTTACAACTCCAAAATTAATTCTACATGGGTTATTCTTCTGAGCTTAAAAGTTGCTTATAGATACAAGAGCAACCTTGTAATATTTTTCATTATAGTATCTACGGTTTATATGGCTAGACCAAAATATATATTTATACATTTGTACTATAATTAATTATAACTGGAGATATCCCATATTCTCTTTTATATATGATTTTTCATGCTTATTTTTTCAAAAATATGACAATATTTATTTAAATAGAAAAATATACTTCAAGAAGTGTCAGATTAAAGGCAATGGGTCAAGATTTAGTTGAGTTGTTTTTTGTTTTTTTTTTTAATGCTACAAAAAGTCCTAGGAGACATCAGAAAGTGTTACACTAATAATAACCAAGCACATTCTTAAAGAACTACTATGTTTAAGAGGTATTAGAACATAATCCAAATCCTGCAGTACTAGGTATCAGGAATCTAAGTTACCCTGAGGGATTTCATCCTGTTATGGGTTGAATTTTGTTGTTCATAAAATATTAAATCATTAGCCATTATATGAATGGGACCTTATTTCGAAGTAGGATCTTTGCAGATGATCACGTTAAGAGCATTGAAGTAGGAACCATATGACAGATGTCTTCATCAGAAGATAGAACTGATGTGATAGCTCAGGAGTTAAGAGAACTTGCTGTTCTTGCAGAGGACCCAGATTAATTTCTTAGCATTTGCATGATGGCTCACAACTATTTTTACTCCAGTTCCAAAGTATCTGTCATCCTCTTCTACCTCTGTGGGGTCAGAGCACACACATGGTACACATACACACATGCTTGCCAAGCATCTGTATACATATGATAAATCGATTTTAGAAGACGACATCTAAATACACAAACATGCATGCATAAACAGATGACAATGTGAAGACAGTAAGCAAACCACCAGCAGCCAAAAGAAATTCTTAAGCTACATGAAGCTAGGACAGCAGGGAAGGAACAAAGTTCCCTTCATGGCTTTCCAAAGAAGTCAACTCTGCCAAATTGATGTCAGTAGACTTTTTCAGAACTTTGAGATAATAAATTGTCACTCGTCAAGTTACCTCATTTATGGTATACAAAAGGCCCAGGAAACAAATATATCCCTTTATCCACTGTACATAACAAATACAAACTATAAAATTCTATCTTCCACGAGACAGACTGGTATGTGTCATACCTATAGTATGCATCTTGTAAGAAGCATAATTGCAAGATGTATATGCATTATGTAAACATAAATGTAATAAAAGCCCATTCATACATAGGTCAAGTGAATGTTCAATGAAAGAGTCTTTCAACATTACACCTGTCTTCCCACACACAGAAGCAAAGGTCCCAGTGTCCTGGCATCTTGAAGATGTCTGAGTCATGGGAATCTGAAGCATGAGATCCACTTCCTCCACAAATGGAAAGGTAGGCATGCTTAGACAATTACTGAGGATGGCATTTGCTAAGATCCCTTATTCTACTGGACGAGTCTAGCTGTGATCATGGCAACCAACTTGGTGTCTTTCTATTAGCTGACACTGCACCCATGAAATGGCCATTAAGCAATAGAGGACAAATATTATTACTTGTTAAAGAGCAATACAAGACAAATCTACCATAACAACATTATGCAACACACACACACACACACACACACACACACACACACACACTAAAGCAGACCAAAAGCCCTAGTCAGCTTCTTTCTCTTTAGACACCTGAAAGTAGAAACATCCTCACTTGATTTAGGAAGCATCAGGACCTCTGGATATCTAAAGACTGAGAACGTTCAAGAAGGAGAAACAGCACTTCCTGCTGTTCTGTTATAAAATAGCTTGAGTTGATAATTTTAAACATTAGAGATGCAAATATTTCCAGACCTAACTTGGAAATGTGGGAGGGGCTACACATCGCACCCAAGTCAGGGAAATTGACAACAAAGACAAAGGTCCAAACACTTGTTGAAGGTGTCTCAAGGCTCAAGGGCCTGGGAAGTACCAGTAAAGGTTATACTTGATTAACTTCCAACTGCCATAAAGGTCTACCTGTTGTTAGCACTGAAGAGCTAAGAGGAAGCAAGGGAGACAGAAATAATTAGAATGTTTAAAAAAGAAATTCAAGATATTTTTCCCCCTAATACTGCCAGTGTTACTGTGAGATGTCCAAGTCACACAGATCTTCAAAACTCAATCCTCGTCTGTACATACTGGTGACAGTAATAGTGTCCATGGGAACTTCTGAGCATCTAAAAACAAAAACAAAAAACAAACAAAAGGAAAAAGAAAAGAGAAAAAAAAAAAAAAAAAAGACCTATGACAGCATTGGAAAATGCCCAGCCTACAGGAGATACCATCATTGTTATTACTGAAGTGAGGTCACCGAAAGACTTCCCATCCAGGCAATAATTACCCATTTTTCTTATCAATCATTCTTTCTTTATAATTAAGAATTTAAACCATTCCACAAGAACCCATTTAATAAACATGAGATTCTAAATATCATGCCAAGATTCTAAACTGCCATTCCTGTGAGCATATGTTGATTCTCTACAACTAAAACCAGTCTCTTTCTCATTCGAGGACACACTGAAGTAGATGCTAGTAGGAGCCAGCCCTCCCATGGGCTACCACTCAAATCCAGGCTTAGGGAAGAAAGTTGCTTCCCCATCTCCCACCTTCTTTGATGTAATTGGTACCATCATCTACAGTTGTCCAAACCCTTGACAACTGAGAATACTTGAGAGAGTAGCTTCTCCCACTTGCTCTAGGACTTTTGTTTTCTACACATCTCGGTCAAGCTAGTAACTTGTAAAACTCCTCATGGCTGTGGAAGTTATATAAGTCAGAAAATGTGAGAGACAAAATAAATGAAAAACAAAGTCTTACAAACTAAAACACAACTACATGGCGAAGCTAATCAGCAACTAATTCTCTAATAATTTAGTATTGTTCTGCTCCATCCATCCAGCTAGATGCCTGAGCCCCAGGGGAGATCTATATTGTCTCTTATGTGTAATTAAGCAATGCTGGTCTTTCTTTGGAAGAATTAAGACTCATTTCTTATCCTCGCAAAGGTATTCCCAGTAGGTTGGTTAGACACTGGATCCTTATTATACAGGGATGCATACACAAAGAAATCAAAGGGCCTTGGCTATTTTTACAGACCCCTTGTTAATTCAATTAGTTTAGAGAGGAGGCGAAAAGCCTTGACAAACTAAGTTTTTGTCTTCTAAGGAATAATTGGGTTGATAAAGAAGAGTGTAGAAAGTATGGAAAGTCCATAAAGTAGAGGTAAGCATGTAGTATAAATGCCAAGATTGATTTCAGATCTCTAGAGGTTTTTTGGTGAAATCTTAGTTATAAGGCACATTTATAAATATCAGTCAACGTATGGCTAGCAGTATAGTGTCAGTGCTGACAATTTAACTCACCGATTTTAATTATGAATGGCTCTACAATTACTATTGTGTTTTATTAATTATCATGGATAAGGCAGTGTCTAAGGCCATATTCTCAGGAAGCTTTGATAGCAGAGTAGGGGAGAAAGATGTGTTACAGAAGAGGATTTAGAAAGGGGGTGCTGGGAACACGCCCATGTAGAGCCCATATAAAGGTCCATTCTAAGTTTATTATAATTGACACAAGCTAGAAATGAGCTGGCTAATGAATCAATCAGCAGAATTTCTGAGGAGAGCCTCATGGCTCATGCTCTAGGGAAGGTGTGAGGACCTGAGGAAAGAGTGATTCCCAGGCCTGAGGTGACTCCCACAGTCTTGAGGCACTTCTGCATCTTCAAGTTCCTTCTTCCAGTTTCAAAACACAACAAAAACAGGAGGCACTGAAAATTAAATTGTATCTTACAACTCTATTGGTCTAAAAAATGTAGATATTAATGCCACATTATGCATTTTATTCAACCTCGAATATCACTTTGGCCTTCTGATGGTGAAATCAACTTGGACTAACATACTGTGGGTTCCCTATACCACCCATCCTTTGTCTAATGGGTAAGAGAGTCTCAATAACTGACGTCGAGTAACTACACATCTTCTATGTTTGTCATTCTCTCTGTTACAACTCCGTGTTTACAGATGGAAAACGGGGTTTCCAGGAGCAAGCAACTTCTCCGAGTTCTCTCAGCTTGAGAAACAAAATGCCATGTATAAAGCAAACACATGGTCTAAAGCTAGTGCTCTCCTCCATGCCATGTGATCCCCTGTACAGTCCCTGAGTGACGTCATCAGCATGTAGAGAAGCAAAATCCTTATGAGCCTTAGAAGTGGACATGAAAGCCACACATAGACCATATTTACACAAATGAAGTGTCAAAACCAAGCCTGGCTGAAAACATGTGTGCAGATTTGTTCAGTGCAGAGCAACACGGTCTGATGGGCAACTTCCTAAATGGTGTTTTGTAGGGAGTTATGGGAGCTCTTGAGAGTCAATTCTGGAGTGAATGTGTCCTGATGGACAGGACCCTGTTAAAAACCCCAAAGTCTCACATCCATGATAAAAGGCAAAGCCTTGGCTGGGCAATGGTGGCGCACGCCTTTAATCCCAGTAATTGGGAGGCAGAGGGAGGCAGATTTCTGAGTTCAAGGCCAGCCTGGTCTACAGAGTGAGTTCCAGGACTGCCAGGACTGCACAGAGAAACCCTGTCTCAGAAAACCAAAAAAAAAAGAAAGAAAGAAAGAAAGAAAGAAAGAAAGAAAGAAAGAAAGAAAGAAAGAAAGAAAGAAAGAAAGAAAGAAAGAAAGAAAGGCAAAGCCTTCTCCTGGCTAAGCTCAGGGAAATAACAAAGGCTTCCCTCCCGGTCCAAGTATGAATGGTTGATAGTTAGTGAGTGCAGAAATTGTCTACCATAGCTACCCCCCTTACCACGTGAAGACTGATTCCCTACAGAGACTGTTCCTACTGGGATAACCAAAGCTGCATCTTTGATCCATGGGCCATCAAACCTGCCTCCTTGTTCAAATGTATTCAATAACCCCAACTCTCATTTCCGTTGTGGACAATAAACATCCGAAGCTTTGGGGTGTTACAGCTTCTTCAACAAAGTAGCCCAATCAACCCAAACCCAGCTTTTTGTCTGTCTATCCTTTCTGACATTCCCTTCCCATCCCAAGAAAGTCAAATCCCTGGGAGCCTGGAAGCTGTGATAGGACTTGACAATGTCTTATGGCTCTGAGCCTTGATTTCTCTTATCTGAGAAATAGAAATAATTTCATTTCATGGTGTTACCAGAATGAGTAAATCATCTAATAGTTTGAAGATGCATGCCTGATACAGTGTAGGAAGGCAGTGAAAGCTAAGCACATTAACAACACCCTCCCATGCTCTCTGGACTTCCTTTCTACAGAATCCACTTATGAGCAGCAAACCTACATGTGTGTGCAACTTCGTATAATGTGTTTTGATTAAAGAAAAGCCTTTAATACAAGCCTGGAAAGGGGACACAAAACTTGTAGGGCTTTCCTACTTTTGTAGCTGAGAAAAGTGAAGTATGCAAAGTGTCAAGGATTTAATTGAGACACAGGAGTGACACCAAGATTTGTAAGAATATTCTATGAATGATGGCCATAGCTTTGTCACATCTGAACAATTTTTGATCCTTTGTAACTGAAAATATCAATTTCCTATCATGTCATCCTTGTCATGTAGTGAGACACACTCACTAGTGGAATTCTCCTATTCACTAGCCTTCTAATTCCTAGTGACTGGTGGATGTCAACTTTAATGTCGTTTTGACATCTTTATTCAGCACACAGCCCTGTTTGTACTGCAATGGGGACACACCTCTTCTCATTGCCCTGGCTCAAATCATCCTGAGAACCTCCCCTGTATTGCTTCCCATGTGACCCAATTCTTGTCAATTCCTCGCACAGTACCTCTCACATCTGTCCCCACCTTTTTACTATTGCTGTCACTGTATGATCCACATAGAGCCTGCCTCTTGTCAGAATTCACTGTTACTGCCTCCTGACACACAGCATGTGGCTCTGCTTCCCTTCTACCTACCCTGACATCCTTGCATGGCTGTTCAAAGACTATTCCCACAAATGGGATTTAGGCAGCTCAGTTTAACACTTTATGTTTTCAACACTATAGTAACAACTTGTTTTTCCCGCCTTGTACCCCTCTTCTACACCTCATGAGCAGCCAAACAAACAGGTCTAGTAAAGAAAATGTCCATTCCTTCTCCTTATGTACAGCTTTGCTCCTGCTTATTTTAATCCAACAGCATGGCTGCTTTAGCAAGAGCACACAAAGACCTTTAAAGTCTGTGTAATCTGGCCAGAATACAGACACACCTTTACTCCTAGAAGACAGAGACAAAGCAGATCACTGAGTTCAAGGCCAGCCTTGTATAGAGTAAGTTTCAGGTAGAGAAATACTTAGGTCCATGAATATATATATATATATACCTTTAATCTCAGCACTTAGGGGTTAGAGAGACACATGCAGATCTCTAATTTCTAGTCAGTCAGTTAGGTTGAGTCAGTGATTTAAGAGAGCAGTGAAGAAAGAGACAGAAACAAAAAGACACGGAGATATAAAGAGATACAGAGAGGGGGGAGAGGAGAAGGCAGTATTTACCAGGACAGTTTTAAAGAAAGGTTGCAGAGACAAAAAGCTACAAAAAGGTGAAGACAGAAGGAGCCAGAGAATGAGAAGGAGCCAGAGGGTTAGAACAGATTGCTAGAGTTAGTTTGAGGAATTCAGTCAGAAGTCAATTTGAATCAGTCAGCTTGGAGAGGAGTTGAGCCAGAACAGCTGAGTTGAACCAGCCAGCCAGAATTCAGAGTTAGAAGGGGTAAGCTTATTCAGCAGTAAGCCATCAAGATGACAATTACTACAGGAAAATAAAATGTACATTTACATGCCTATAAACTGTACTCCGTTTCTGTTTGTTAGAATGCTGCCCATGATTCAGAGTTTTCAGCACGTGTACAATTTCTTATTTATTTTTATTGAAAAAAATTCATACTGTATATTTTGGTCATGATTTCCCATTATGGTCATGAATTTCCTTCCCCCAACTCCTCCCAGATCCTCCCTGCCTCCACACCCACTCATCTATGACTTTCTTTCTCTCCCTCTACACAAGAATAGGCAAATAAAGTAAATAAACTAGAAATTGTTTTTTTAAAAAGGAGAGAAAAACAACAACAACACGCACACCCCTATCCTCTTGAGAAATTCTCTAAAACTTAGCAACATACCATTCCTCAATGATTTAATAGTATCTGCCAACAATTTCATTTACTTAGTGGTAATTCTATTATTATTATATTATTATAATATTATTATCACTATTATGTGTATTTTAACACAGTACTATATAACAGGTATAATATTATTGACTTTCATTAGTTATAGGCTTATTATATATTTTATATACTCCTCTTAATATATTTAGGTATATATATTCTATAACTAAGTTGCTATTTTATCATGAAGAAATACTGAATTGGATCAAATGCTTTTGCTGTATTTATTGTGGTCATATGGTAATATAGCACAGTTATTTACTTGAGCATGTTAAACCATCCTTGCGTAAAGTGGGATAAATCTCATTTGATCGATAGTACTCTTACAAATTTGACCTCATGGTAGGTCTACAATTGTTTGGAATGCTTTAAGAAGAATTTGTAGGAGTTCTTCATTAAATGTTTGATGGAATTCAGTAATAATAAACCCATCTGGTCTTCGGCTTCTCCTTGTTGGAAGACTTTTTATTCATCATGTATCAATACAATACATTTACATAACTTTCCATCTCCAAATCTAGGGCCAATTTTGTAGCATGAAGAACATACTTAGGGTGAGATTACAGGCCTTTTTAGGAAGCCCGAAGTCCTCCACCAAACACTCTTCAAGTCCTCAAACTGCTTCTTTTATTATGTTTCCATGTATGTACTTAAATTATGAAGAGAACTTCAAAACAAATTATTTGAGCATCTTCACAGTAAGTGTTCCTAGTAAAAATTCTTAAGGAACTTATAAACTGAATAATGTAATTTAGTTTCAGCAGAGATATTTTAGTTAAACCAATGTAGAGAATTAAGATCTAAAAACATAAATAAAAGTAATTTGTGGCTATAAAAATTATACTATCCTAATAAAATTATATTCTAAATTATCACCAAGAATTGTGAAACTATAGAAAATAGGACTTGCTTAAGAATTCTCACTCTAATAATCACACAAATAAGTTGAATAATAATATTGACAGTCACCTTGAAATTAATAATAAAATACTTAGAAAAATGGTAAAAATAATTACCTCTGGAGAAAACTGTGAATGTAAAAACATAAAAAGTATAAAAACAAGACTTTTGTTTTACTTTTAGTCAGAAATATCTAGATTAAGCAAAGGGGAGATTTGGCGTGAACATGAGTTTGAATGAATCTTCAGATGAATATACTTTCAAAAATGTTTTTGGGGATGTCTACATGTTTACTTGTGATTTTCATTCATTCCTTTTAAAGTATAATTAAAATAAATTTTCAATCCCAATCTGTACTAGAGACTGAAGATAAGCAAATAAAACTTGAAGACCACCAGGCAGTGGTGCTACACGCCTTTAATCCCAGCACTTGGGAGGCAGAGCCAGGCAGATTTCTGAGTTCGAGGCCAGCCTGGTCNACAGAGTGAGTTCCAGGACAGCCAAGGCTACACAGAGAAACCCTGTCTCAAAAAAAAAAAAAAAAAAAAAAAAAAGTTGAAGACCTTGGATAATAAGAATATCTGTTTAGTCACTCACAGTTGGAAACAGTTATAGTACAACAAAATGACTTAATGAAAAACTATTTAAATATAATAAAAATTTAAATGCAACAAACAATTTTTAAATGTTTAAACATAAAATTTTTAACTTAATAAAAATTTAAATGCAATAAAATATTGAATGTATAGGTTTTCTGGATACGGCTATCTTGACTTATGTTAGTGTTGGTAAATACTGTATAGCTGAATGCTATAAGCAATTTTCGTGTTTCTGACTATAATTTCAGAATCTGAAATTTATAAATAAGGGATGATGTGACAAACTTTTAAAAAAAAACAACACCACCAAAAATGAATGGCGAGGAAAAAAAATCAAAAAGTAAAAAGCAAAGCAGAAACAATTGGGGTAAAAAGCAACAACTGAGCTAATTATAGCTTTCTCCCTAAGCAGGACTCTCCCTGAGGCTGGGGAAGAAGGAGACGGATTGTATTTCATCCAAGAACCCTCCTCTGTTTTCCTTGAAATGGGATAGCTGGGTAAGCCAGGTCCTTGCTGTTAGGAGCTTTATTTTCAAAGCAGATCTTCCAAAATGATTCCAGATTTAAGGATAACAAAATTTCTTGATATTTTGCACATGTCTTTTGAAGATTAAATAAACATTTCCAAGTCAACTCCCTCTTTGGGCATTCCTCCCTCTATATTTCTCCAGAAACACGATTATATTTGAAAATTTAAAGGATTGGGAGATGCTTTTATGATGAGATGGGAAGCCAAGAACAGCAAGCAGCCTTCATTCCCATATAGAAGTTATTTAGATCCACCCAAATATTTATGCAGCTATTTATTTAATGCAGCAATGACAATATATGTGCATGCTAACCAATAATATTGTTATTTTATCCAGAATTCATCACTTAGATCTTGAGAGAAGGAGTAAGACTATCAAATTATTTTTCAAATTTAAGACCCATATTCTTTCATGCTTAACAGATGCTATGGAACACCGAATTTCAAGTCATCATGATTTACACAACGAAAGTAGTTCTCAATGTGAAGTGCTCAGGTGGTGGCAGGCTGAGCTCATGTGGAGCTCCCCAGACTACTAAGAAACTTATGAATGCACTCCAGTTGATTCTCAAAATGATCCACTCAGGTCTGCATCGCTAACTCCACAATAAAGGACACACCAATCATCTTAGAGAAGACAAGACAGACGATGGGGCTGAAGTCACAAGCTAGCAATTGTAAAATCAAGGAATCCAAATGAAGTTACCAATTCCATTTGCTTTGTTTTGTTTCATCATATTCTGTTGCCACAAAAGTATAAGCATAGCATTCAATGTAAAAATGTAGCCATAATAATTTTGAAGTGTTATTGGTTAAATGGGATAGGTAGATTACAGTGCTGAAGGAAGACAAAAATTTCCCTTTCAAGGATCATATTCACAAATTTCATGAGGTAGATAATTAATAGTAAAAAAAAATCCAGTCAAAGAAATAAGTTCTTGGTTAACAAAGGCATGTGTTTGTTCCTTGGTGTAGGGCTTTTGTCACTTTGCTTCATTAGTATTATTTCACGTCATTCACATAGTAGTTGGAAAGGTGTCACTTCAATTTGTGAGGACTCCAGTTGTGTGGTTTATGGTAGGATTTCCCTTGGGAGGCCTTTGGGTCATAATTTCAGGATTTCCCTCTGAGCTTTTCCTCCGAGTCACATTCATCCCCTAAGACTCAAGAGCTGTGATGGCACACCACAGAGCCTTAGCCATTAGGAGGAAAGGAAATGTAGGAGGGAGCTGAAGGAGCTTGAGAAGGTGGTAGAATCAATGGATCAGTCATTTTAATAAGGTCAAATAACTGCAGTGAAGCTATAAGAGGAGAAAGCAATGGTGAGATAGGAAGGCAGATGTCAAGGTGATACTGTTTTTAGAGCTACAAGGGTTGGAGAGTTAGCAGGGGCAGAGCTGAGGTTGCAGAGAAAAAAGCAGACTTTAGAAAATAGGACGAGGGGTGGAGATGACAGAGACATTCGCTCAGAATCAGATGGACAGCTGTGTGGACACCAAGGTCACTTAGGGTGACATCAGGAGCCGCAGAGCTATAGCTGCCCAAAAGTTTGATTCCTCAATGGACAAAGTGGAGGGTGCAGGAGATTGATAACAAAGGTAAAAGGAGAAGAAGGGTGACTTCTTGTACAGTCAAACAAGCAACTGGGGATCATGAGTCAAATGTTAATCCTCCACTTGTGATCAGAAATGTATGCAGACCACAAAAGAGTGAGTGAGACAGATGAATGAATTGTGTCATTATAGAAAGGAAATTCCCTTTCAATTCAATCTTTTCCAACTTAAGAGGCAGAAGGCAAGATGGGAACAATACTGTGTTTAATTTATCACTTGTCACTTGATACATGGCTCGGACAAAGCAGCTCCTGCAAATTTCATACAAGCTAATGCTTCATTTTTATTCCATTTCTTGAAGTCCTTGAAAAATACGGATTTGGTGGTTACTGTTAGAAATCCACACATGGACATGAAGGGTAAAAACCCCCACCTTATTAAATCATCCAGAGAAATTTTTTTTTTGATGAAAAAAATCTACTCTACATAATAAGGATAGAAATACTTCCTTAAAGAATAGGTGTATTACTGGAATTATTTAACAAAACACAAACTTACATGTATACCATATGTGTGTGTATATATATATATATATATATATATATATATATATATATATATTAAAGTGAGCAGTATTGGACTGGAACAATGAGTCAATAGTCAAAAGCAAGCCAGGCGTG
>NC_034592.1:123647270-123652869 GCF_900095145.1 Mus pahari | reverse complement strand
CAGGAGGATTTCTGAGTTCGAGGCCAGCCTGGTCTACAGAGTGAGTTCCAGGACAGCCAGGGCTACACAGAGAAACCCTGTCTTGAAAAAATATATTAGTCAAAAGCATTTGCTGCTCTTCCAGAGGATCTGCGTTCCATTCACAACACCTACACCAGGTAACTCACAATATCACGTAACTCCAGTTCTAGAGGATCTTATGCCCTCTCTTGGCTTCCATGGGCACTGTATACATATGGTGTACATGCATATACTAAGGCACACACACAAACACATAAAATAAATAATATTTTAAAAATTAGGTAATGGTTTTAATAGTAGAACACATAAAGCAAAACCCAAAGAGAGAAAAGAGAACAATTTGACAATATGTAGCAAGAACCTGAAAAATGTGTAACATTTGACATACAGTTCTACTGAAACCTCACCCAGAAAAGAAAATTACACATATATAAAATGTACAGACAGAGATGTCACTGATGTGGTTAGCTGTAATAGTAATCATTAGAAACACAATCAAATAGATACTACATAAGCAAACTTGGACATAGTCATGGGGTAAACAGCATTAAACACATATTGACTTGTAATCAACTGACAATCACACCCTACCTTGGACATCTTCTTATATAAAAACAAACAACCTATGAAACAAAATGGTTTCAACCTGATCACTTCTTGAGTAAATATTCTATAGGCATACAATTCTAGAATGTACAAAAATTACTAGTCTTAACAAAAGTATTATGCTTGATATCTATTAATTCAATTTTAAAATAAATATACATATTATAATATATAAAACACATTGAAGTTAGTCATCTGTTGACACAAATATTTCATCAACTTTGATTTTCTTCTGTATGAAAAAAAAATTGGTTCTTCACAAAGAGGATGCCAGGATCACAGTTATTCTTAGCTTCCTCAAAGCACATTTATTTTGCCACCACCAAGCTGTTAATTAAAGCAGCTATAGTCCAAAACTACTGAGCCTGTTAATTGTATTTCTTATTCCTGCTTCCCTCCCTTACCTCACCTTGTTCTAGTCTTAATTCACACTGCATATAAACAGCAATTAAAGTACAGATCAGAATACTACTTGCTCATATGCACTCCATTATTAGACACAATCCACAACCGTAGGATACATGAATTTTAAAAGCATTTTAAATAGCCAATAATTCTTCAGATCAAAAGTAAAACTAATAGAATATGTGCAGATCATAATGAAGATATGCTTAATGGGAGAATGTAAAGTAACCCGAGCATTTCATTCCTTAAACAGTCCATTGATATATGTGTCATCTGGCCTCATAGAAAATGAAGTTTTTGAACCATCAAAAATTCATCTATTTTTAGTCTGATTTATAAATTATAATGCATAACTCTAAAATAAAATGTGTACAAGATTTTTCACAAAATTAAACCACTCAGTATTCTGTATAATAACTATATCACTTATGTTTTATGATCATCCTTAAGGCATGTTAACATTAGGTTTTTCTGTCTAAATAAAAAAAGATAGAAAATACAAATAATATATACTTTATAATTCTTATAAAGTATAACCTGTTAATATATTAAGTTGATTCTTATGTACCTACAGCCAACAATAATACTTATGCAGTTCCTGGCAAAAAACAAACAAACAAATATTCCACATGTAAGAAACTAAAAATCCAGAGCTACCCAATGATACACATTTCCTATAGAATATAATTTTCCTTCCTTTTTATCAGGACTAACAGAAAACACTGCAAAGTTTATAAGGAACAACAATTGTATAGCCAGCTATTGTCTTGACTTTGTGGAACATTGCTAAGAATCCACAATAGCTACAAATTGGCACATTTAGTTTTCTAAAACAGAGGGCTCATGCCACCTTCTTATTCAAAACTCTTTCCTGCCTTATCTACTACATATGTGCATGCCTTTGGAGAACATGAGTACAGGGTCTATGCAGTACTTGATAAACTTTAAAATGATCTTTTGTTGCACAGATCTCACTGTGGTTTCCAGCAAACACAATGCCTGCCCAGCTGCACCCTCTGTATCACTTTCAGCAGGTCCTTCCATGCCCAGGTTGTCTTGCTTTGTCCTATCTCTCTTGCCACCTACAGTTTCCTTCTGAATTCTTGATCAAGTGCAATGCACCCCCCCCTCTTTATCATTAAATGTAAACCTGCTCATTATGCAATTATATGATGTCAATTTTCTTATCTTTTTATTTCTCCAGAACTCCCAGCATAGTGTCTCTTATATGGCTGGCATTCAATAAAGGTTTGTTTGAGTATTACTGCAGCAATATAACAGACACTATGCAAGGTCGCTTCAGACTTTACAAGATGTCTAGCGTCACACCACACTAAGCCTCTCTTCTCTCTTTGCAGATATGAGACAGTGATGCCCAGTTCCTCCTGGGCATTTAGTATTTTAAGTTGTTGTGGAGCTAGAAATGGCCAAAGTCAAGTGCAGTTGCAGCTGAAATGGCTTTTAAACCAAGAATCTCTGAAAGTAGTTTAACTCTCTTGTACTGTGAAACATACTTGCAAGAGGCCAATCTAAGGATGCTATGTAATGTATGTATGTAATGTAATGTAATGCTATGAAAAGCACAGACAGAGAGAGAACAGAGAAGGCTGGTAAATGATAACTAGAGTGAATTGTCTTACATCCCCTTACCAAGGAATTTTGTTAATGATCTTCGAATTGTCTTACATTCCCTTACCAAAGCATTTTGTTAATGATCGCGTGCTCTTTAGAAGAAGAAGGCAGTGAAGGAGAAAATGGATTAAATGCATTACATTTGTCAGACATAATGAAAGGAGATCACTGACATCAAGCTATTAAAAATAAGATAAGGTTCAGTCAACACAAAACTGAGGAAGCAGGACCATTCAAGTTGACATAACTATTACAGTCAACACCCAAGAGTGAAAATAGTACTGTAATGTACATTATAATAGTGAATTGTCATGTGCTATCTAAGCCTACTGGCTCTGGAAGCAGGGTTGGTCTCTACCTTCAGACCAAGTACATTTATGTCAAGTGTCTTTCAAGTTCCCAGTCAGGTTGGTCCTTCTCAGGGGACCAGGGAGAAGGAAAAACAACAAGCAGCTAAGGGGATTGAAAATATCATTTACTTGAAAACACCTAGAAGGTTTGCTTATTCCAGGAGAGGTTATCATTGTTTATCCAAGATATAAAAATACCTACAATAGAAACAAAAAGCTGCAAGTTCAGCCATCAGATGCTTATCTATAGAGATGGAACATCAACCTGGACTCCAGATGACTGCCTCAGTTTCCCCAGCCAGCTTTTGCTGGACATTCACACAAGCCCCCAATTTCATGATGCTACCTTTTGTTTGTGCTTTCAAGTCATTCCTGCTGGATATTTTTAGCAACCATTTTCATGATGTTTTACCATCTATCTGCTAATTGTTACTCATCATTTTGCTTTTGCTTGTGAAATATTTAGTAAACTCACATTAAATTGTAAATCATTCTTTGAACTGTATGAAACAAATACTATGATCATAGTGCATGAAGAGGTCAGGCTGCAAACTGCCCACTGGTGTAGTAGGATACTCAATAGGTCCTTTTCAGTGTCTGTGGAAGAGCACACCTCTCATCCTTGTAATCGCTCATATGTGTGGCTCAGGGATTAAGGACAGATGTGTATTTTCTCAGCCATGTTATGCTCTTTCAAATTTTACTGACCTATAAACCTTCAACCCCAGTTTGACTGTACTAACATCTCTTCTAGAAATTTTCACAGGAGCAGGGCTTGTGGAAGATTTCTTCATTTGCATTATATGTGCAATTTTTTTATCTAATTACTAGCTCTGGATGACTCTTCATCCAATTTTATACAAAATGGTCCCAGTTCATAGCTATTTTTTTTTTTATACAGCTCAAAGTTATCCCAGTTTGGGATTTATGATAACACATTTATGACCACTCAAATGTAGTAAAAATTGAGTTGTAGATGAACAAATATAAAAACTACAATTCTATATAGAGCAGCAGAAAGAAAAAAATTGTCTAATGCCCATAATTTTAAATCATAACACAAGAAGCTTCAATATAAGTGTATGACAGGGCTCAGTCTAAGCCTTCACTAGCATGTCAAAAGCACCTCCAAGCACATGCGTCACAGACGCAAGGGTCCGCAAGGTCACCTTTATACATCACGACAGCACATTGTTTTCCTAGCGTGCTACAGACTTCATGCCACATGGACTATGTAGCATTAAATGGACTAATATAGATATGTCATTTTTCAGCTGGTCATGGCTAGACATTTTCTCAATGAATTTAAAATATATTTTATGTAGATTTTCAAACTAACCTACCATTGTTCCATATAATATAATGAGAAGAAAGAAACAGAGAGAAAAATCAAAGTCATAATCCCACAAATAACATTTCAATCATTACAATGAATGTGAACGTTTTAAATTCTGTTATCAGATAATGATAACTCTCAGCTTTATTAAAGTTGAATGGATACTTAATCTGCAGAGAACTTGTTTTGAAAGTTCTTTACATTAAAAGTTTAATAGAAAGATACTCTTAAGAGACAAACTAGAATAGCAGACAAGAGAAAAGAAGGAGCAAGCATAAACGGTAGCATCATTATTTAAGAGACAATGAAAAGGTGTTAACAGAGACAAGGAAACACCAGCCATAGGGCAAGACTAATGGAAAAGTTTAGTACAAGTCTGAGAAACTGGCATTCAGGTTTTTTTATAAAAATGATTAACCAGAGGTTTATTCATTAATTACTACCTCAGTCTAATCATTTTATAAACCTAAAAACATGTGGCCAAAGTAAGCAAAACCTAAGTAACAAAATGAAGTCTGGTCCAAGTATGATGCTCTATGCCTATAACACCAGCAGAGGAGAGGTACGATAAGATCACAAATTATCCATCAGATTGAGCAACATAATATGACTTTGTCTAAAGATATATGTATTTCCAGGGGAGGAAGAGATGGCTCAGTAGTTAAGAGGTTTTAGTCTTTGGCAGAGGACCATATTCAATTCCCAGCATCCACATGTTGGCCCACAAACATGTTACCACCAGTTCCAGAGAACCAGTGCCCCTCCTGGCCTCTGAGGGTACTGCATGCACACAGTAACTATGAGTGCTTACAAAACATTCACACACATAATAAAAATAAGTAAACTTTTTTCCAGTCTCAGGATTGTACTACAAATAGATTAAAGCTGGACTCCAGAAATTCAAATAACCCCATTCAAAAATGGGGTACAGAGCTAAACAAAGAATTCTCAACTGAGGAATACCGAATGGCTGAGAAACACCTGAAAAAATGGTCAACATCCTTAGTCATCAGGGAAATGCAAATCAAAACAACCCTGAGATTCTATCTCACACCAGTCAGAATGGCTAAGATTAAAAATTCAGGTGACAACACATGCTGGCGAGGTTGTGGAGAAAGAGGAACACTCTTCCATTGCTGGTGGGATTGCAAGCTTGCACAACCACTCTGGAAATCAGTCTGGCGGTTCCTCAGAAAATTGGACATAGTACTACCGGAGGATCCAGCAATACCTCTTCTGGGCATATACC
>NC_034592.1:123630058-123646607 GCF_900095145.1 Mus pahari | reverse complement strand
CTAGCTGCATATGTAGCAGAAGATGGCCTAATCGGCCATCACTGAGAAGAGAGGCCCCTTGGTCTTGCAAACTNTATATGACCCAGCACAGGGGCCAAGAAGTGGGAGTGGGTAGGTAGGGGAGTAGGGGCGAGGGGAGGGTATGGGGAACTTTCGGGATAGCATTTGAAATGTAAATAAAGAAAATAATAATAAAAACAATAAGTAAAAAAAAAAAGACAGAAAAACATAAAAAAAATAGAAAAAGGTAAGATAAAACTTTTGAAAGTATCAAGGCATATCTGAATTATGAATTTAATAAAATAAATTTTTAAAAAAGTAAACTTTTTTCCAGTCTCAGGATTATACTACAAATGGATTAATTTTCTTGTAGATTAATTATACTTCAATGTTAAAATAAATTTTTAAAAGGTTATATAAGAATGAAACAATATATCAAAAGATTAATATTGTGACTAAATAGAGTATAATTAGGTGATCTAACTTATGAAATTTCCTAATTAATTTATCTAATAGATTTTGCATATGTAAATATATATATAAATATAAACTCAAGCCATAAAGTTTTATTGAAAGTCCCAACTTCTAATTTGAAGGATAATCTATATAATATAGGCTTATTCAGTTAAATATGATGTGTTTTAATGATAGAATAATAATGTATTTTCATTATATGGAAAATAGATAAGAATATCATTATTAATTCATTCTATATAATGCCAGGCTTACTACTAACCAATGTTATAAGAAAATAATTAATGCAATTATGACAAAAATAAGAAATAACTCTGATTAACTGCAGACCATATGAAAACTGACAAGAGTTTAAAATATACCATTTGAAAAAATTAAAAGCAATAGTGAATTCAAGCAGGGCAGATATGAGAACATTGATATGTAACATTTAATAATTTCTTCCTGTGGCAGGCTAAGAGCTAAATGAACCTAGCATTCTAATCATAACGCCAAGAGAAAAACAGCCAATATTAGAAACAGAAGTATGTTCATTCAGTATATAAAATTCTTCAAAGTCTGTAAGGAAGTGACACATGAATGAACAGTCCTGTGCCTATGGAGAATAAGAATAAAATTCAGTTTTATAGAAGCACTTGGCTTCCCTAAATTAGAGTATAAGACCAACTCAAACAATCAAGTATATTTTAGAAGTTGAAATCATTCCCATTATTCTATTTGATGGCAAAATGGCCATTGTGTTAAAATCTGTGAAATTTCAAAAGAGTGTGATGGGGTTTAAGCCTCTCTAAATATCACAATATTATAGCAATTAAAAAAAAATGATGTGGAATCAGAGTTCTTACAGGACACAGATCACAATAAATTTCTAAAGTAACACCAATATATAAGAAATATATAAGAATTCATATATAAGAAATGTCATACATCAAAACTTTGGTGAAGCATAAATCATTCATTCCTATCTGTTGTTCTGAATAGAAAAGTAAGTAAATTCAACAAAACTGTGCTAATTATGCACATTTTTGTAAACTGGAATGTTAAACTTTGGTCACATCTACATTTGCAATCCTATAAGTTAACCAGAAAAGACTCCTGCATGGGCAGGAGTTTCCAGTAAGCATTCCCCTTAGTCTTTTGATATGGAAAGGAGTCCTTAGGTTTCTATGGGCCTATCACAAAGGCCTCATTCCTCAGTGTTATCTCCCTAAGAGCAAGCTTGTTTCTGTATCCTCTCACATGTCAGTCACCCTAGAATTAGGGCTGAAGAAAGATTTTGCTACCTGAGTCAGCTCATCTTTAAGATTCTAAGGACATAAGTAAAGGACACATTTACTCAAATAATATGTAAACAGCCATTACTAGAGTTAATAGCTTAATAATGTAATAGTGCTTCTAGATGTGTTGACATTAACAGTTCGAGTACACACACCCTTAATCACATCTCATGGTCCTTCAGCACAAGTCCTGAGAGCACTTGGTGAAGATGAAGGTATGCGTTTTGGCTAGTTTCTTCTAGCTTGGCTCTCAAATTCACGTTTCCTTTTTAGCAACCAACTTTTAACATTTTCTCTATCATTTCTAACATATAAAATAATAAAATGAAGCAAGCAAGAAAAATAAATAAACACATACATACATAAAGACATAATTACACACATAAGGTCGGCACAAGTCTGTTTATTCTTTGTTCTAGTCACCCTTGCAGTGCATAATTTTTTTATATATACAAAGGCATACCTATTGTTTTTCATCTGTTGCCTAGTAAGAAGCTTTAAAAATGTGGACTCACAAAGAACTTAATGACAGCTGTTTTAGTTAAAGAAACTATATAGGAAGCTAATCTTAAATATCATATATAAGATTAATCAATTTCTTTTAGAACATTTTAGCACTAACGTATTTTAATCTAATAAAACCCTCCAATGAAAGAGGGGTTATGTCTGATAAGTATTTCTCTGTGGGATGCTACATGACATTCACTGGAGTCTTCACAGGTTTAAAACACATTGTTTAAACATTTGCTATATTCCTAAGTCAAGAACCACCTGTGCTGTTCAGTGGTGATTAGCGGTAGTCAGCTAAGCAAATGTATGCAATAAATATTTTATGACTAAAAGACTAAATTTAAAAGATGTAATATATAGTGATACTTATATACAATTATAAATTCAATAATTGTATGTCAAAATGTCAGCTTCATAATTATACCTAGATCCAAAACAAATCCTATCATTAAATCATTGCATGTAGGTGCCATGAGACCCTCACTTAGAACCTTTCCTTGTACTTTATGCAGGACTCAAAAAGGCTACATTTCAACTCTGAATATTTACATTATGCCAGTGGCTAATGTAAAGAATGATTTGGGTTGTTTTAGCGTTTCATAATTTTCATAAGTCTTAACAGCTCCTCACAACAGCATGCAAGCTAAGCAAAGGGCAACATGCTCTTGTTTGTTTGTTTTGGTGTATGTACCCTGCTCTAGGACAAATCTGCTAAGATCCCCTTCTAATTAGATGGTTGCTCTCATATAAATATTCTAGCGCTGGGAATACACCTTAGTTCAGAATGCTTGTCCAGCATACACAAAATCTTTGGCTCAACTTGTATCACCACACCAACTGGGTGTAAACTACACAGCTGTCATCGCAGCAGCTGAGAGGTAGAAGCAGGACAATCAAGAAGAGTTCAAGGCCGTGCTTGTATACACAGTGAGTTCAAGGGCTGCTTGGGCTGCCAGAGATGCTGCCGGCAAGCAAACAAACAAAAACAATAACAAAAACAAATGCTAACAAACTATAAGCTAATGAGATGGCTCAGTGGGTAAGGGCACTTGCTGCCAAGCAAGATGGTCCCAAGACCAATCCCCAGAACTTATGTTACACATAGGAGAGAAATGATTCCTGTACATTGTCCTCTAATGTCAACACATGACCCACATGTATGCACATGCATGTGCTATACACACATAAAAATACATGAATAAATAAATGTAGACCATAAAATGAACAAAACCCAAAAACCTTGGACCCAACTGTGTTAATTCCCAATTCCCAAATAAATCCAAAACAAGGCTAGGCAACTTTATCCAGAACATGAAAGAACGGAAGAAAGAAAGAAAGAAAGGAAGAAAGAAAGAAAGAAAGAAAGAAAGAAAGAAAGAAAGAAAGAAAGAAAGAAAGAAAGGAAGGAAGGAAGGAANAGAAAGGAAGGAAGGAAGGAAGGAAGGAAGGAAGGAAGAGGGGGGAGAGGGAGGAAGGGAGGAAGGAAGGAAGGAAGGAACAAAGGAAGGAAGGAAGGAAAGCAAGGTAGGCAGGCAGGCAAAATATGACCTTTAATTATGAGATCAATCCGTAACTGAGGAGGCTAGGTCCTCCAGCTTCTTGGAAGACCTTTTTGTTCCCAGTGGATTAATTATAGCATTGTAGAACGTTAAGAGTGGGTAAAAGCTCAGGGAAGAAGAGGTGGCATGCATCCCATCACTCCTTAACTTGTTCACAAGCATTAATGGAGTCCCCTGCACCAATCTGATGGCTCTGGTTCAGACTTTTCTCTTATTAAGGTATACATCACTGCCAGGTATAGTAATTCTCAGTAATACATTCAAAATGTTTACTTAGTGTTTGTTTGTTTGTTTGTTTGTAGTCACAATCCCTTGCAGACCAGGAAGCCAGTTAACTCACTGTGTATCCAAGGATCGCCTTGAACACCTGATCTTCCTGGCTAGACCCCACCCCCACAGTTACCTGACAATAGCCGGGTATGCGGTATGCTCCTCCCCACAGCTACCCTTCAAACTACAAGATAGTTCAGCCCATTATAAAAGGGGCGGCTTGGCCCCTCCTCTCTCTTTCTTTAAGCTCTCACCTTTCTTACTCTCATTTCTAGCCCTCCTTTTCTCTCTCCCTTCCCCCTTTTCTCCACGTGGCCATGGCCAGTCTCCCTCTTTCTACCTTCTCTCTTTCTCTCTGCCTTTCTACAATAAAGCTCTAAAACCATAGATCATCCCTGCTCAAGGCACGCCATGCTTGAATGATGGGATAGACTTTCCCCTAAAGAGCCGGGGCTAATCTCCCACAGGAAGGCTTTCCTGCACTCCAGCCACAGACTGGACCAAGGACTCTCACCTGCATGGGAACCACCCAGTGCCCACTCTCTCCCTGCCCTCTCCTCCCTTAGGCCCCAGGGCTGATCGAGCCACCCCTAGGGCCCCCATTTTTTATCAGCTCTTCCATGGTGTTCAGCGGTGTCTGGAATGTCCATGACTGAGAACCTGCTACCTAGGATTGCCCCTTGTCCACCTGTGGGCTGGGTCCGTAGCTTCCCACAGTGTGTGGCAGTCCTCCGTGTCTGCCCGCCCAGAGCAACAGAACTCTGGTGGGATACAGGTTTTCTCCCTCTCCCTTTATTCCCCCACGCCCGGCTGCCAACACTATGAAAGAAAATCTTTTCTTTAAACAGTCACAGAATTGGTGTAGGATGACTTATATTGGACTGACAGTCAAAATAAGGACCAGGATGACACTGTCTTTGGGATTGCTTTCCCCATAGACATGCTAGAATAAGGCTAATTCCTATTTTTTACCACATGTTAGTTTTCAGTGAGTCGTGTAGTATGGATAGGAATCAGAGCTCTATGCAGGATACATCCAGTCCTCTCTACATAGACTCTAACATTCTTATTTCATGAGTAAGTACTGACCTGGAGATTCTATTATTCATCTAACGTGACATTCATCTAATGTCTTAGCTTGTTATTCTCATGCAATCAGACCTTGATATAGGTAGTTCTAATAGGAGGTCATCTCTGGAAGCCGACAGAGTGGAAGATGAATGTGTTAAGTAAGATGAAGCTACTGCTGAGGGCAACCAAAATGTGAGTCTACTGGGTCCTGAGAAAACAAGAGCCTCCCAGGACTGCCTACCTGTGTGATGGCAGGATAAAGAAGGCATAAGGGATCCTGACCCCACTGGTTGGTGTGATTCTGTTTGGAGCTCATGCTCCTGACCCTCCTGGTAATTGCTTTACAAACTCCAGCAACATAGGCAAAATGTTAGACAGGAACCAAAAGAGATCCTCGTGTTTGAAATAGAGTGTTGTTGACCTGAGATTGTACAGAACTATCTTCTGTAGCAACTTCTGAGGTCAGAGAAAAGCAGGGATATGGCTCACATATAAGAGTTATTGGCTGCAGTCATAGGACTCGTTCCTGAACCTGAATAAAAGTCTGGAAAATGGGGTTACTCTTATCCGTGCATGTGACCACAATGCATTTGATGGCTTGCATTCAGCCCGTAAGTACAGGAGTAGCAGGTGAATCTGACACAATTTCACTTGACACCTCTGCCCAGAATGAATGTGGTTCTGGAGCTGTGAGTTAGGCTGAATGCTTATCATACAATTTCTATAGCAAACTAACATTACTATCTTCAAGACAATATATTTCCAAAAACATCTGGAGCTCAACTCTCAACTGAAGAAATGGAGAGAGACCTGGTCCAATGCTTTGTGGACAAAGCAACACTATGCCCTTGGTATGCTTATTTTTCTGATCAAACTTCTCACAGGCAGACTGGGGAGTTGTTTGCCCGTATTCACAATGGATTTCAGGGTAATCAGAGGATCAGTTTAATTTTTTAACTGTGTTCTTGAAGATAAAATATTCAATGGAAGATACCATGTGCCGAGACCCTGAGTAGAAAGTGCTTGCATGTCTTCTACACAAATTTCATTGCTCTATGTCACTATCATTTTCCTCTCTCCAAAATCTCCCCTGTTTCATTTAATATTATGTGACTCTACTGTGTTATCATGTGGGTAGACTCTAAGCTGTATGCTGCATAGTATGAAGGGAAAGTATGTTGAAGGAACCAAGGAAAGAATCAGAAATAATCAACTCATCAAGAAAATGCTAAAGGAAGAAGACGCAAGAATGGACCCTTAAACAGATTGACTTGGGGGTGAGCAAGGCATTTAATATTCTGGAGTTAAATGTTTTCTGTCACTTTATTAAATTAACATGTTAAGTGGTATATTAGTTAGAGTTCTATCCCTGTAACAAAGCACCATGACCACAAACAACTTGGGGAGGAAAAAAGTTTATTTCAGCTTACAACTTCTCAGGTCACATACCATTGATGACAGGAACCTGGAGGCAGTAGCTGATGCAGAGCTATGGAGTCATGATGCTTACTGGCTTGTTACTCATGGCTAGCTTAGTCTGCTTTCTTATACAACCCAGGACCACAAGCCTGGGGGTGGTACCAACCACAGTGGGCTTGGCTCCCCGGAATCAATCATTAATCAAGAAAATGCACCATGGGCTTGCCCAGAAGCTAATTTGGTGGGAGCTTTTTTTCAATTGAGGTTCCCTCTTCCAAAATGACTGTAGGTTGCATCAAGCTGACACAAAATCTAGCCATCACAGCTAGTAAAGAGTACAATTTTTAACCCACAACAACTCCAGCATACAATGCAATGCATCCACGATAAATTTCTTCTTTCAAAACTGACTTAGCATGGGAAAAATAAAAAGGCAGAAACCCAGTAAAGTCTCATGTTTGAGTTTCACAAGAAAACAGAATATGAACTAGGGAAGGTTTAAAAAAAGGAAGTATAAAACTGGAAGGGATGAAGCCAACTCAATAGAGTATGATGGAGCCAGCTACAGATGTGAGCAACTGTGGTTCAGTGTTCCTGGAGCCACTAACAGAAGCATGTAGCACATATTTTAGAACTGTCCATTCGAAACAAAAACAAAGAGCCATTCTATCATTTGTTCCCATTGCACATTGATCAGAGACTGAGGCAGGCACCCAGTCTTCATCAAAGAAGCTTCATACTGCAGCGGACTGTGGCAGTTCATATAGAAACTGCCCAGTGTTAGAGCTAACGGATAGTGTCATGTGTAGTCCATCCCTTTAAGGTTCAGAGAATATTGCATGTGGTGGGAATATAATAGCTGGAGGGTGGGAAGATGTGAAGGAAAAATAGTCTTCTGGATTTGACATATGTGTTACACTCATGAACTCAATATAAGACCTGCACAAGATGGGTCATCAACAACTCCTCATGAGTGACTCCCAACACATTTTGGGAGACAAGTGCCATTTTCTTCAGTGGAGTAGCCATTGATAAGTCGCCCTTGTTCTCACCCACAGTTGGGCAAGGAGCTCAAATTAAACTCAAAAGTGCACACATGGAATGAAAGTAGGAGATGAACTTGTGTGGAAGAGCTGACTCAGTGGGAAAGGGGAAGGAGGAGAACTGTCTCAGTGGGAAAGGGGGGAGGGGAGAACTGTTTCAGTGGGAAAGGGGGGGAGAATTGTCTTAGAGGGAAAGAGGGAGGGTATGAGAGAAGGGAGTGGGGGTGAAACTAAACTATCAAACAACTGTTATGCTAAGACTGTGCCATATATGCAAATATCTAGGATCAGCTGATCCTCAAGAGACAGAAATGGTTCAGAATGGAATTTGAGGGACAGCAGAGGCAGGGGCACCAGCTTCATTAATGTTTAGCTGGTACAGCAGCCATGAATGAAGCAGAACCATGGGTTGGGCAGATGTAAGGCAGGACATGAAAGTTGTTTATTACTCATGGACACGAAGGTGTCCATCGAAATCCATCTATGGAGATGGGATGTAATATAGTACTTTAAAAATAATATAAACTCAGCATCATAGAAAAGATAATTTTAAATGGAAAATCTATTCCACTGTCAAGCTACAATTCATTTGTTTAAGGTCAAGAAAATATACTACAATGAATAAAGACACGGCAAGTACTTAAATAAGTGGTTCTCAGTTCCCTGCAAACTGGAGTCATGGAGTCTTGTCAAAATCACAGATGTCTACATCCCACACTCAGAAATGCTTATTTGATCTTGAAAGTGACCAAGGCACTAGGACTTTAAAAAAAGAAAAAGAAAAACTATTTTGCAGGTGATTCTAGTGTACAGTCTACATTGAAAAACACCTGCTTAAAGCACATGTTCAGATCAAGAACGTTTTAAATAGTAGAAGAGCTTGGGACCAAAATGCTATGTCTCTAATTTAAGCACATGGATTGGACACTGCAACTGCAAGTCCCTTAGTGTGTGTTGCTTAAGCCTTGCAAAGCATGGTCCACTGTGACACAGCCTCAGTACTTGCAGGATGCTACCAGGTAGACTGGTGGCTCTTCTTCTTCTTGCATTCACAATGCCCCATGGTCAGAAGCCCAGTGTAACATTTTAGAACTGTTCTTTGGAGATGAAGCTCTGCAGAGACTAAATAAATCAGTTTACTGACAGTGGATGAAGCATTTCACTACTGGATGGTTGCCTCATGCAGGCATCACTAAGGAAGCTTGAAGTCACTAGGAAGTTAAGACAGGACAGAGCTCTGGAAGGCAAGCGTGACTGCTGACTATTAGCTTGAAGCTTCTTTTATTCGGTAGAAAAGTGGGTGCTAAGGGCACTACCCCTAGTCTTCTTGATCAGCTCTAAGGCAGCCACCAGCACTATATCCAGACCATCCCCTTAAGAAAAAACAAGGCCTTTTGGTCAGCATGTTTACTGAACACAGTCTGGGGCACACCAGTCTCCTGTTATCATCAGAAGTGTCTTGAAATAGAAAATGTAGATATAAGCGATGACATTCAATTTTGACTTGACAGTTGCAAATAACATTTTATAATGAGAATGATAATACTTGCTTTGGGTGTTTTTTCAGGCAAAGGAGAAGAAAAATCCTATTTTATCGAGATCAATTGAAAAATGCAGTAACCGAGATAATGGAATAATCTATTTCATGCCAGTGCATGTTAACTCTGCATGCATTTCCACTTTTCAAAATGTAAGAACATACTGCAATACTCTTAAATGCTAAAACTATTCAGGATGTGCAAGACATCGCTGAGCAATTCTGTGCATCATGTGGACATCTGCCACAATATACAACACTGCCAATTTTCCTCTGAGCTGATCTCCATCTATGTAGCTGAGTTAGCCTTTTCAACTAGATTATCAGGACTCGGATGTTTAATTTTTTTTTTTAAGAAGGTCTCTAATCAACTTACTTTGAAAAATTCTACTAAGCAGCAAGGCACTTAATTATCTTGCTAACCTTTTGTTCCGACGCTTTGCAAATAATGACATGAAACATTCCCTCTTTTCTCTTCCAAGCTATTCTTCCTTCTGATTAGATTCTGCTTAAATAGCATCGTGTTCCTTCAAGTTCTTCCAAGATGAGGGATTTTCTTTAATCACCTGAAACCTGCTGGTCTGCCTCTTCAACATTCTGGGATATCCCATTCAGCAAGCTTAAATCAACAGTGCGCCAACCCTCTCCTAACAGGTTGAACACATTAATTGTCATCTCTTTATCAGGCTTTCATATAAATCCAAGCACATGAAGATATGCAGGGGGAGTTTGGAAATGTGAGTGACTGCCATGCACTAAAATGAGCTTTTCTCTTCATGGACTTCGTGGGAAAAGAAAATGTTAATATGTTCAAGCTACATATTCCCAAGCAAAAGTAAACTTCTATTAAAAATAAAATGCGACAACCCCACAGAAATCAGATTACTCAGATATGTAACTGTTTTCCCCCCGGAAAAGCACAGAAGGCAAGTATTAAACATGTGTTTTCATCTGATTTTTAAATGTCTCTAAGACCTATCAAAGAAATACTGTGTTTCAAAAATCACATGCAGTTGCTTCTCAGAAAATAAAAGAGGAACTCACTACATATTTTTTTTTAACATAGCTGGCACTTGGATTAAAAGAATATGAATGGATTAAAAGGTAGACCCTAATGATGTTAGTTTCCACAGCCTAGAGTACCAACAGCCCGTGAAACACAGAGCCCAGTTCAATGGGAAGACCAGCCCCTTGAAGAGGATTCCAGGGAGAAAAGGTGTGCCTAGAGGCAACACCAAAGCTCACAAGACAGGCACTAGACAGACACTGCTCTCTATGGCCATGCAAGGCTGTTCAGCAGTAGCAGGCAGTACCTGGATTACTTTGCAGGGAAGTTGCCTTGGGCTCATAGCAGCTTGCTGTTCTATTCAAAACCAGCACTAGAAAAATAAACTGCCTGTAATTAAATCCATCTGATATGTGCTTATAATACTTTTAGACTTTTGGCTGTAGAGACACAGAGCCTCACAAAATTAGATGCAGTATTATCAAAATTACTTATACTACAATTTAAAAAGGATACAGTGTAGCCTTGAGTTCCTTCCTTCCTTCCTTTCTTTCTTTCTTTCTTTCTTTCTTTCTTTCTTTCTTTCTTTCTTTCTTTCTATATTATTTGCTAAAAGCAAGTCAATAAAAGATTCAATAGATATTTTAGCAAAAGATACACTTTGAGAGGAAGTCATCTAAATAAAATTCACAGGACTATTAACCCCTCCCTATATTAAATATAATATTAATATCCCTATTATTAACATTAAATAACATTTAATAACATTAAATATCCCTATCTCCACCTTACAAAATGATACAAATGCACAAAATCATGATTTACTTTTTTTCTGAAGACACATATCCTACATATCCCCTATAAGGTGCTACCTGGTACCTGATTATTTTAAGTTGTATGAAGCAAAAAGCTGATTTTTTTAAATAACACTATCAGACTATTAGCGGTGATATGCTGGATAAAGTTACACTGTGGATAAACATTCAGAAGTAGCAGGTCACAGAATAGAAGGGATTGCAGCGAATTCTTGGGGAGCCTGTGGTCTGGGCTTCCTCTATACCATGCATTCTGGGTTAGGGTGGGGGGCGGGGGTCAGAGCAGCCACTTACACCAAGTGTTCTCATCTTACACCAAAGGAATTGGTATTCCCTTTTGTCTAGTTTCCTTTCCAGTTTAATGATTATAAGGAGTGATTGCTTTCAACTCTGACCCCAAGCAACTCCTTGCACAGTTGAAAAGCTAACACTATAATCGTGAAGCTTGCACTTAAATAAAGTTAGCGTAGTAATCACCTTTAGTTGGTAAACAGTTGTGTTTGATGTACAGATTATATGTTTTCGAACGTCAGGAATGTGTTCCCTTTTTATTTATTTTATTTTGCTTTTTGAGCCAGAGTCTCACCCTGCGTTCCAGGTTAGCCTATAACTCACAATGTAGCCCAGCCCCACCTGGAACTCATGGGCCCTAATATGCTTCATCTTCCTAGCTGCTGGGGTTAACAAGTGTGTGTGTGTGTGTGTGTGTGTGTGTGTGTGCATCAAGCAAAGGTTCCAGGCTTAGAGCTGCTTTGATTCTGCAGGGAGAATAATACCAGTGAGGTGGCAGCAGGTCTCAGCGGTCCCGGTCATCTCCTTCCCTTGTCTTTAATTGCCCATGAAGAACAGCAGTTCTACTACATTTGGCTATCAAATTAAAGCCTAGGCCAACATTTGCACATTTGGAGCCTCTGCTCATGTGGGACAAGTCTCTGTCTCTTTCTGTGTCACTCTGAGCAAAGAGTCACGACATCCTTCCTTTTCTCTCATGAAACCAATCGTGGGGGTTGAACAATCTGAATTGAGAATCAGAGCGCTGTTTCTGCTTCCTGACGTACCCCCCCCCCACACACACACAACAGTCACCTGCCTGCCTAAAAGACAGTTCATTATTTCACAGTGTGAAGACCACGTGATAGTTATGTGCCTGAAATTTATATGGGTATGTCATAGAAAACAATTTTCCTCTGACAATTTCTGTATATTTATATAATTGCAGCATTATAAGCGCTGTTCAACAGAAAGATAAATATAAGTTCAGGTAATTGTATTGCATCGAATTGAGACATTAACATGCCTTTCTTATGAAGTCCACCCACCTGTGGAGAACACTTAATTTTTAAAATCACATTTGTGCACAACCTTTATTTGCCAAATTTAAAAATGAGATGAATCAATAATAAATCTCTGCACTTAAAGTTACACTGTGTATACCCCTCACCCAAACACAGCTCTGGTGATACGGACTACAGATTTTGTTTGTAGTTATGATTAGTTAAAATTGTACATGTAAAAGGAAATAAGCAAAACTTAGCAAATTACTTTCTTATTTGAGACAGGATTGACAGCAGCCTGTGACTAGTCACAAGCTTCATTTGATCAAATATCTTGTGACAAAATATAAATAAAATAGTGACCAACCAACACTGTCAAATTTATGCTCCAGAGGGCCTTGGGCAGTTCTGAGATTTTTTTTTTTTCAGGGAGTTTCTGAGGTCAAACTATTTTAATAGTAACACTATATTATGTGACATTTCCTATCCTGTCCTCTTAAGATACTACAGGGGAGTTATCCAGAGGGTATGTGTATTAGTCCACTTTTCACTGCTGGAAAGAAATGCCTGAAGTTAGGTAACTTTACAATGAAAGAGGTTTGATTCATTCATAGTATCAGAGGTAAGAAGTAGTGAACTGGGCCTGAGATGAGGTCCTAATGGCAGATGGCATTACTTAAGAGCATGTGATGAGATCATATTGCAAGAATGGGCAACAAAGATAGAGAGAGAAGTCAGGCCCAGACTTAGAACACAACTTCATTTCCAGAATCCTAATGCCTGGATCACTTCTACACAGCCTAAGGGTCTCCCTATGGACTCCACCTTCTCTGTTGTGGTTCAGGAGATCAATGCAAATCAAATCTGGGATCTCATATACTGCTATCCCCTGTCCAGCCAGGGAGGGAAGGCAGGAGTGGGTGGGTGGGTGAGGAGGGGGGTGGATTAGGGGGGTCCAGAGGGAAGACTGGGAAAGGGGATATTATTTGAAATGTAAATAAAGAAAATATCCAATAAAAGAAAAAAAAAATCCTCCCTCCACACTGAGAACCAAGCCTCCAACTCATGGACCTTTGATAGATGAATCACACTGAAATCATGGGCGGAGGCAGAAACACAAGAAATTTAGCTGCTTTGTACTAAGCTAGATTTTAAAGGGGGTTGCATAAATGTAAACCGTTACTTTTCTCACTCATTTTTTTTTTTTTTTTTTGAAAATTTAATAGTTTTCCCCAAGGACTAGATTCCTGATAGGCTCTCCAACCCAAAGCAAACAGACCCACAAAACAAATAACAATCTAAATGTATTCATAGACACACAAATAAGCAATAATTAAATAATTAAATAGGAAGAGGTCTTGAATTTAAGGATAAATATAAGGGGAGTTGGTTGAGAGAGGGAGGAATGGAAAATAAACTAGAGGAACTCAAGATTTCATTGTCATATACATTGATAGAACTTTCTCCCTTGAAACAAACCATTTTTTTGAAAATTGAAGTAACCTCAGAAACTATTAAGCAATGAACAAAGCAAGTAGTACTCAAATATATTGAAAGTAATAAAAATAAATAGAAACTAAGCGAATGTTTCCAAGTGGAATAACAATAATTATTTCACTAGCGGGATGTAATAACTCTCTTTTTTTCACTGCCATGTGTTTACCTATTCCCATAGTAATGGCATGCCATCAGACTATGACACTGCTTCATGCATAGAGACTAATTTTTATAGGCTTTAATCATAACTTTTTCTTCTTGATCTCTCTTTCTGATTGGAAAAGAATCGCCACACGTTCACACACCAATCCTCTTCATTTTTCTCTGTGGTTGATTATTGCTGTCTGTAATCTAATCTCACTGATCAAACACAAATGTCACTACTCCCTGCCACCCGATGGCACCCAGGTGTCCCCAGACCTTTGAGATTTGATATGCTGAAGGGTTAACCCCAAAGGAGCATCCATTATAATTCAAAGTAATGGCTTTCATTAGTCCTCCAGAGGCAAGGTTCACCACCACCCTCACACACAACAAGCTAGATAAGGTTAGCCTGTTTGAATACTAGATGGTTTTTCTCAGTGGTATCCAGTTTCACTCACTTAACAAGGAGCTTGCCGTGGCCAGCCATATTATGTGCACTGAGTTGGCCATTCCTCTGTGCCTTCCTATTCTTTTCTCAAAGTGTACCACATCCTCTTTTACATTCTGCTATTGACAGTTTCTGCTTTGCAAGTTACTAAAGTTGCTGCTATGAGCCTTCTGCAGGTCTTGGTTTGTTTGTCTTCTGAAATGTTCTCACTTATATATTTCAGGCTGGTCTCAAGCTCTACATCCTCCTACATCCATATCCCAAGTACTGGAATCAACAGCCTATATCGCCATACCCAGTTCCTGTAAGAATCTTTAAAATATATATGTACTCTTTCTGTTGATTATGGGTCTAGAGACGGAATTGTTGTTCTAGAGACAGATATGCATCTTTTAGTTTAAGACCCAACAGTGAAGTGTTTTCCAAAATAGTGTCTTTTCTCACAGCACAGACAAAAGTAAAGCAAAGCAAAGCAAACCAAACCAAACCAAAATAACAACAACAACTACACCCCTTTAGCTCTCCCAACACTTGTCATTATCTACAGGTTTTAAACATTCACTGTTGGGTTTTATTGTACCTTCTATGGTGGTTTTCTGAGTTGTTTCCTAGAAGAATGTTTTGTTTGTTTGTTTGTTTGTTTGTTTTTTAGGATCTAATATTCCTTTGTAGCGCTACCCTTCACAGTCTATAATATTCATATTCCTGGCACCAAATTTATCTGAGGTCTAAATCCTTGGATAAATTTAGTAAAATGGTTATAATGCTCTTTGAATAAACAGTCCATTATTTTGATTAGATCAGTACAAATAGAAATAGTCAATTTTCAGCTCTTCTACAGTTTTAACCTCAAAACTGTAAGATAGATAGATAGATAGATAGATAGATAGATAGATAGATAGATAGATAGATAGTCAGACAGATGGGCAGATAGACAGACAGATCTAAATGTTAGCACCATTGTGAACCATGTCCAGCAAAAACTACAAGACAAAACTGAGTGCCACTTACTGCATTCAGGGGAGACTATATAGACATGAAAGGAAGCAGAGCTCAGCCAACAAAACTTTACTTTTCAGGAAAAGTTCAATATTTAGACCATATAGCTGTGTATCTGTAAAAGCCACATGAAGTGAAATGGAAGTTTAGTAATTTTTCCTAACTAAGAAATGTAATTAATTCAGGGAGCATGAGCTAACTATATTACTCAAGAATCTGGTGTTATTTTTCATTTTCTATATGCTGTTTTGTTATTATGAATTCATCACAAATTCAGGCAGAAATCTAACTCCCAAAAAGATTATGTCAGGAATGCCACCCACGAATGAGATATCTCAAATATCCTAAGATACAAAAAGCACAAGGAAAGATTGCTTCTTTGCAAGACATCATATCTGAATGAAATTCTTACTTTTTTTTAAAGCAAAATCAAATCTCATATTAACATGCTGTCAGAGTATCTCTTCTTGGCACAGCAAAGGTAGAATGTGTTGGAAAGGAAGCCTTTCTTATACACCCCAGAGGTTTGGTAACCTTAAAGCAAGCTGAAGCTGTACCAGTCTTGGGAAGGGGGTGAATTTGAGAAAGGGGGGTGATACAGCTAAGGCATTCTGTCAGGCCGAAGTTGTAATAGCTGTTTAGGAAGAGACTCAACTGTTGAAAATGTCTCTCACATTACAAATCTGTTACTTCTTGGGGGAGGGAGGGAATCAGATGTTCAGTCCAGGGTGTTTTACTGCCCTATTCCCAAATAACTAAACCAAAGTTATTTAAAGATTAACTAAATTAGAGAGAAAGTTCACTAAGACTTATCTACCACAAAACCTTCTAATTAGTTTTTTTTTCCCAATTACAAAGATTTCATGTCTGAACAAACACTTTTCTTTTAAGCTGCCGAATATATTTGGGGTAAATTAAATTATTTGAACAAGTTAAGCAATTACAACAAATTAGACAACAGTCTCTCTTGCTCTCTAAACCACAGTCTTTAGGAATGCCTTGCAGTGACCCAAAAAGAGAACAATGACGAGGATGTGAAAATGTACTGTCAAAGGGACCAAAGCCTGTGGGGAGCCGCCCTCACATTCGCCATTACAAGATAGCGCTGATGTCCTGTGCTCTAACAAACAAACAAGGCAGCTGCGCTTGTGCTGGGTAGATTTCCACTCCCTTGTGCCCTGCCTTTCCCGTGGCGTCATCTGGGGT
>NC_034592.1:123602482-123630047 GCF_900095145.1 Mus pahari | reverse complement strand
CTCTCTCTTCTCTTCTCCCCTCTCTTCTCTTCGCCCTTTGCCTGTTGGAAGCTTATGCTCTCCCTCTCAAGAGCATTAAAGCGTTGCTGCAGAAGGATCCTNNTNGTGTGCCGCGTCATTTCTTGCTGGCGAGAAGGTAGCGCGGGACAAAAGCCAAATGATGCAAGCTTTGTTTAAGTCCACCCAAACAAAGGCAACAAATGACTATGGCATGCACGGGGGCATCCTGCTTGCAAAGATGTAGTGAGACCCTTTGCTGGTCACCAGTGTCAGATTAGATCAAACACAAATGAACAAACTGACTTGATTCACCTATTTCTTAAACACATGTGTGTTTCTTCAGAACACCTATCAGCATACTCCATTTCACATTTACAGTTTTCCTTAAGTAACATGAGTCATATAGAACCTACACAGAAATCTCTTTCTTCTCTCATGAGCTCAAAATTCTTCAAAGATGCCATTCATCTTGCCCTAATAATGCATTTCTGATGCAAACAGTGGGCTTTTTAATGGCACCGCCAAAGCCTGAGGATATGGCACACCTGAACATATGATCTAGGACCTTGAAAGTCTATTCCTTTGAGTAACCCTTCTCCTTTTACATGGGCTTTTCTGAGTGAGAGGAGAATCCACAGAGAACTTGGAGTGCTGATCCTAATTATAACTTGTTCATACTTGTCACACAGTCATAGCAAAGTAGATTGAAAACTTTCTTCCCCATCCAAATGTCTGGCATAAACTGACTGCCAATGCGGTTTATTGAACCTTTATTGTTTCTATAGCCAACTACATAAACAGACTTGACGAAACGAACAGTCAGCTGACAATATGCTTTATGGGCAAGGATAACAATCCAAATAATTAGCAGCCAGGGTAGCACAGTCACTCACTAATCAGAACAAACATCCAAATGATCAAAATGAGCATCACTGGAAGTAACAAGTATGGTCATGCTGCCATAGTCTGGGTGATACACAACTCAGTCAAACGGGTTCTTCCCTGCTGGTCCTCACTGGTACTGTGGGATAGTCAATAGCTGTAACAGAACTCATGCACGCCAACACACCCACACAGATCACCATTTGAATTTCCTTCTTTGATTTTCAAGTAGCATTATATCAGTGACATTTATAAACCTTCTGTAAACCGCTCTCTATAGACCCAGATCATTGTTTTTAATGGCAAATGTAATAGCTCAGCATAAACACATCACTCTTCTCTTGGTAAGCTTCTCATCTGTATATAGATACTAAAACTAGTGCCTTTTATCTCAACAAGCAAAACTATAACACCTATCATTTATGAATACAATATTTACGAGCAATTGTTATCCTGTTTTTAACTCTTGAAAGGTAGAGCTAGAAATGTGGGATAGTTAAATCTGAAGACTTTTTTTTTTTAAAGAGAACATCTAAGATTAGTTTTCAAAAAAAAAAAAAAAAAAGACTGACTTCAGTAATTCACATTAGCAGAGTTCCTATGTCCCTTTAGGCTCATACAAGCTGAGTGTTCCTGCTGGGCTGTGAGCTGAGTTCCCTGGAAAGTAGCCTTTCAGAGTTGTCCAGCCAGAGGCAAGACTTTCATTTATCCTGTCAGGAGTCACTGCTTGCAGGCAATCCACAGTGAGATGCTCTAAAGTCGGGCTGGGCAGCTTTCTCTGAGAATTCTTGGAGCAGGAAATGAGTTAAGAATTATTCACTCCAAAACTCGCACCAGCAGGCAAGTGATTCAATCCTGAAGGAGAAGGAGATGCCATAGGGAAACATGTATCTCCTTGTTTTAATTTGCATGCCTCTAACTACCAACACAGGAGCGTAGTGTAGCTCCACATGTTTATGAGTCAGTTGAAGTTTCTCTTTAGTGACAAGTTGATTGTTATGCCTATTGCTGATCTTTACTCTGCCCAATGTTCCCTTAGCAACTTTTTGTGGGAACCTTTTGTGTATTATTAGGTAAGTAAACCCTTGTTTATCACCACTTTCAAACATGCCAAGATTTCATTCATTACCCATCTAATTGACCTTTTTTTAAAACAAACAAACAAGTTGGCATCATGGTCATGTTAGGAAGCAGGATATATACTTCAAGGGTTTAACTGAAAAAAATTTAAAGACTTGGGCTCTGTCCAACAATGCATACAGAGTTAAAGCATCTAATAGAGATTCAAACAATAAGGGACAGTGTCTCAACCACTGCGGAGGGTGAGGGGTGGGATTAGGAATAAGAATAAGCTACACCTTTCTTTCTTTGTTTCTTTCTTTCTTTTCTTTCTTTTCTTTCTTTCTTCCTTCCTCTTTCTTTCTTTCTTTCTTTCCTTTTTTCCTTCCTTCCTTTTCTTTCTTTCTTTCTTTCTTTCTTTCTTTCTTTCTTTCTTTCTTTCTTTCTTTCTTTCTTTCTTTCTTTCCAATCTATCATCCACAGTTCTTGGGCACTGCTGCCTACAAAGAGCAAGTATCTCTTCTATATATGGTGTCAGTAGAGATCACCAGGAAATCAAAAATCTCACTCACTCCTGCCCAAAAGTAACAGGGATGCCCAGGCTCTGATATGAACAATGGCTGAATGAGGTACCTGGCTTCTGATTCTACCAGGCAGTAACTCTGAAAAGCTCCAATAAGAAGAACCTGAGTTTTCTCCTCTAAAGTCAGGAGAATTTAGTTAAAACAGAGTGACTAAGATCCTCCATCTCATAACAATGCAGAAATGTCCAGGTTACCAAAAACATTATTTATAATATCTAGAATAAAGATTATATCAAACTGAATGAAAGTAACAATAAATTCTGGGAGTTAGCACAGAACATACAGATAGTAAAGATGCTAAAATTATCATTAAAAGGTTGTAAAATAGCACTGATAAATATGCTTCAATAGACATTTATAAACACATTCAAAACAAAAGAAAAAATAGACAGTTCCAGAGAAGAAATCAAACAAGTAGAAAACAAATAGGGAAAATTTAGATCTGCAATGCAGAATATCAAAAAGTTGAAAACTCAGTGACTTTACTCAGAGAGCTGCAGGAAAGAATCAATGAACTGAGAGCCAGCAAAATAGACATGACTTAAGTTGAAGAGCAAAACAAACTGGACTGCAAAAAGACCTGGAACAACCACAATGACCTATCCTTGACACTCGAAGACTAAAGGCAGACAGGAAGAGCCCAAACCTAAAGACTTAGGCTTACAGATTCTCAATGCTGAACAGCTCTAAACCAGACAAACCCAAGGAAAAATATGGATCACATCCCAAAAACATGAAAAAGAAAAAAAATTCCACAAAGGCACAATAAAACATCTAAGGATTTAGATGTGTCCAGCCCCAGTGGATCGATCTGCAGCACAGGGCCTGAAGCTATGCTTAGGGAACATCCTGGAAGAGGGGGCAGAAAGCTTGTAAAAGCCAGCATACCAGGAAGTCTGGAGTGAGATTGCATCTTTTCAACAGAAAGGGCTACATAAACAAGACCTGAACAATGAATAACAGTACCCATAGTCACGCAGACATGGAAGGGAGAAGATCTCAAGAGATCCCACCCTAGATGTACAACTACAGGTAACTGATGACCTCTGAGAGAATGAGCCTATTTGGCCCTTTAATTGATTACCCAATACAAAGCTATTTGTTTTATATGTACATTGATTATATATAATATATTATATATACAAATATCCATTTGAGAGAGGGAGGAACATATGAGAGCTTGATGGGAGAGGACATGAAAGAGGCTGGAAGAAGGAAAGTGAAGGGATAGGTATGTAATTATATTTTAATTAATTATGTACAATAATTAATTAAAACATCACCACAAAAAAATTCATACATTATCTCTAGAGGCAAAAGCTCAACAAATTACTTAGTATTATCTCTTTTAACCATGGACACTAAATGTGGCCAAATATGTCTCAGTACAGAAAGAACTGTCATCCTAGAATCATAAAACTACTGAAAGTAGCCTTTAGGAATTGAGGAAAAAAATCAAGACATCCTCAGATTGGCAAAGAGTAGCAGACTCTGTCACCAGAAGGGCAGCCGAAGGAAGTCCTCTGAAGCTGAGGCACTACGACAGAAGTAAACCACACCATGGCTGGGAAGAGCATGGCTACATGCTGTAAGCATTTCCTCTCTTGGGGAGACTTCCTAGTTACCTGTTATGGTTGAAACAAAAAACATCACCCTATCTAATGCGGATTTCAAGTTATAGAGAGAAAATATTTAAGGTAACTATCCTGCAAATTAAAGAGAAGAAGTAGATTTAGAAAAAAAAAATGGGTTCTCTGCTCCAACTGACAGGATGATAATACTAGTAGCCTAGCTTGAGTTATATCTGTAATATATAATGTGGTTTATCCTAGGTGACTGGAAATATATACAGAAAAGAAGTAATATACACATAGTGTGTATGTATGTATGTATGTATGTATGTATGTATGTATGTATGTGTGTTTGTGTGCATGTGAGTTTGTCTGTGTGTGTGTGCGTGTGTGTGTGCATGTGCCTGTGCTTGTGCGTGTGTGTGTGTGTGTGTATGTGTGTGTGTGTGTGTGTGTGTGTGTGTGTGNTGTGTGTGTGTGTGTGTGTGTGTGTGTGTGTGTGTGTGTGTTGAATAAGACTGTGGTTGTAATGGAGGGATATGTAATCCCCATGAATCAGGAAGAATGGGGAATTCAGAAATAGACCCACAAGAATAAATCAAAGCGGAGTCATTAAAGCAGCCAAAACAGTAAATCAAGGGAAGTTGAACTTTTCAAACAATAGTACTGGGGGCTTTGGACTTCTGCTTGTAAAATGTGAACCTCAGCCTGAGCCTTACATCCTGTCAAAAGTTAACTCAAAATGTACGATCAACATAAAAGCAAAATTCTGGACATCCAGGAATAAGCAGCGTGCATACAGACGTCACAAAAACTATGCACTGGGAAAGAGAAAGAGAACTTGCCAAAACTGAAAATATTTTTTTTTCTGTGAAACACCAAATTAAAGGGATGAAAAGGCAAACCTCCATCCATGAGAAAACATTTTTAAACTGCATGCCAACAAGGTACTAACAGCGAGAATGTGTTTGAAATTCTCAAAAATAAACAGCAAAAATTGAAAAAAAAATCAGTTTAATTACAAAATGGCAAAAGGTGAGGAGAAACACTTCACTGAGGAGGTACAGACTGATGACAGCTCATTAAATCATTAGCCATTAGGAAAGATGTAAATTGTGTACCTACCAGGAAGACTAAAATCCTGCTGAGGATGCAGAGACCCCGACACTCAAACTGCCACGCACTCCTGGCTGGAGTATGAAATGTCATAGTGTCACTGATAAACATTCCTCCCATAATTATACAACCATCACACCCTCCTACCCACAGTAGTGCTCCCAAGTACTTAACGCAGCAAATGCCAATGCTAACACAAACATCTGTACATAGATAGGTAGGGTAAGCTACTATCTAATAAGTGTCCCAAACTAGAACCAACCTAGAATATCTTTAGTGAATGAAAGCTGAAAAAGGTCCTACCCCACTATAGATTACTACCCAGTCATGTAATGGCACCAACTATTAATATAGCTAACAGGGCCTCCAGAGCACTGTGCTGGGGGGCAATCGATCACACTGGAAAGACGTGTATTACGACAAGAAGGTTAAGGAGGTGAGATTGAGGATGGCGTCTGTACATATGGCAGCTGTCACAGAGAAGCACAGAGCATACTTTTACAAATGGGTGTTTTCCTCTGTATTGAATATCATTGTTGAAACCCTGGCAGACGTACTATAACTTAGCTTGTTACTGTTACTTATTTTGGTTTGGTTTGTTTGGGAACAGGAGTCTTCTCAGATAATTCAGGCTGGCTTTGAACTTGCTATGTAGCCCGGGCTGGCCTCAAGTCACTGATTCTAGTGTCTGAGTATCCAAAGTGCTAGGATTTCTGGTGGGATCCTGCACCTGTTGCACTAGAGTTTGGGGAATGAAAAATAAAAGTTTCTTTGCCAATAAGGAGAAAGTCTAAATAGAAATCAGAACACTGATAATGTGCTATCTATAAGTACATCTGAAAACATTGCCGTTGTGGAAAATTAAGTAAAATGTAATGAAGCAGTACATCTTTATAGTTCCATATCAGTCTACAGTCATCTTGGAAGGAAAGTTTAGCTTTAAGAGCAACTGCCAAAGTCCTTTACCAAACAGCATCACTCCTATAAAGAGACCAGATTCTGCACATTCTTTATTACATTCATTTATTTATTTTCTTATTTATATATGGATGTGTATGTGTGTGTCAGAGAGAAAGAGACAGAGAGACAAAGAGAGAGAGAGAGACAGAGAGAGAGACACACTCACACACAGAAGGAATTCACATATACACATAGGCACATAGTGTGCCTGTAGAGATCAGAAGACAAAGTACAGGAATGGGGACTTTCCTTCCACTACCTGGGAACAGTGGATTGACTTCAAGTCGTCAGGCTTGGTGTCAAGTATCTTGTACAACTGAGCCACCTCTGTGCTTTATTTATTTATTTATCTATCTAATTATTTATTTATTTATTGTGTATCTTACCATTATTTTTTAATAGTTATTTTATTTATTTACATTTCAAATGTCCCCCTTCCCAGTTTCCCCTCTGCAAGCCCCCTATCCTATACTCCATTACCCCCTGTTACTATGAGGGTGTTCCCCAACTACCCACACATTCCTGCCTTACTGCCCTAGCATTCCCCTATGCTGGGGTATCGCGCCTCCACAGGACCAAGGGCCTCCCCTTCCATTGATGCCAGATAAGGCAATCTTATGCTACATATGCAGCTGGAGCCATGGGTCCCTCCATGTGTATTCTTTGGTTGGTGGTAACAGTATTTGATGCTATCAGTGCTTTTCAGTGTTAGCTACTCTAGCGTGTGCATGTAGTGTGTCTCTTAGTTTTAGCCTTACTGAAATGTGAGTTTTTCCTAGATCTAAAGATGGTTCATTTGGAAGGTCACTCTCCATGAAAGTTGTTATATTTGCTTTCAGTGTGTCTGCTTTCTAGAAGCTTGTATGGAATTTCTTCCACTGGAAGTACTAATGTGTCCCAGCTTCATGCCAGCTGTTCGTGCAGAGGAGGAGGGGCCATCCTGGGGGACTGACTGCTGGAAACCAGATATGGAACACTAGAGCGAAGAAGGGAATGAAGCAGAATTCTGTCCTTCCAATACAAGGTAAAGACCTACCATCCAATCTGATTCAGTCTCAGCCATCTGGTCCTCTGAGCCAGGAGAAATGAGACAGGTTTGGGACTAAACACAGAAACAGGCAGGACAATGCATACTGTACCAAATTTTTCCAAGTTTTGCTCAAAGCAAGGAAAAAGAACATCAACACAAACTCCAGTTAATCCTCTGACAGGGGACCTGGAGGACTGTGATAAGCAGCTGATCCGGAGAAAGACTGTTTACTAAAATTCCCTATTCTGGGGGGCATGGGTGAGACTGGAGAGAAACCACCGAGGAAGCCAAGACATCCCAGAGGTAGGAGAACAGACAGACACATTCTCTGTGAAGTCACCCAATGCAGAATCTAGGGTGGGAGTTGGTGAAATTCCAACTTGTCATAACACCCAGGAGGATCACACACTCAAAGTAATTTAGCACCGATTTCAAACAACAGAAACATGGTCAAGGATGACAAACAAAGACCCCCATTTTCTAGCTGACAGCAGTGCCTGACTTTTCCCCTCACCTTCATGAACTGCCCAGGGAATGCTACTGACTGCTTTGTAGGTACCCATTCCTTCCTACTGTAAAACCACTCACCTCCTCTCCTGGAAGGAGGTGGGTGCAGAAGTAAATAAAAAGCAAGTTCCACATATAGTGTGAGGGGCTCCAGTAAAGAGACCGTTCCATTTACACAGTCTGACAAAATGAAAAAATGTTATCACTACAACAAAATGACACTTGAGGATGCCCATTTCCTAATCTCATTCCATGTAGAGGAGCTCGTGAAAAGAGCAGATGGTTCAAAATGACTGCCACTGGGTTTACATCTCAAATCCCTAGACACTAAAAAAAAAGGGGGGGGGGGTTCTGCCAAAACATCTATCTAATCATTATGCTTTCCCTCATCCAGAGGCAAAGGTTCTAGTCAGCATGTCCAGATGGCAGCAGAATAACATGCTTCCTGTTAAATCAGTAAACTGCCGATTAGGGTGAAGGACTGCTAGAGTTAAATTAAAAAAAAAGAAAGAAAGAAAGAAAGAAAGAAAAGAAAAAAATGAAAAAAAAAGAAAAAGAAAAAAAAAAAAAAAAGATCAAGCCACTCTTCCCAGTTTATTTACTTGTTTCACTCAGAAGAATATTTTCTTGGTGTCTCATCTGGTTTTCCCTTTCCGAAACTGTTCAGAACATGAGGAATGCAGTTGAAACTATGACATAGAAGGCATTAGAAGTTATCTTTCAAAGTAGATTTTTCTTTATCAAATGGTACTTTTTGATGTGGCATTTCCAAGCAGCTCATGGGAAGAATTTCATGCTGCAGTATTCCTTTTTGCGTTTTCATGTTATTTAGAGCTGGAGTAGATGCAGACTGGGTTAATACTAACATCAGTATTTATGCTATGTCTTCCTGACCAGAAAAGAAAATGAGGATTCTATGGAACATGGAACCACCTCCGAGAAACCTGAACTGCATTAAAAATTAAAATATATATATTTCCCATACTGGGCCTTGAAATCTAGCAATGTGATTGATATCTCTGTTTTAAAAATAATAATAATTCCATGATGATAAAATATGTTAGTATACATATGAATTCCTAGCAAGTTTTCAAAAATATTTATCAACGCTTATCAATTTTCTTGGACATAATCATAAGAAAATCTATGAATGAACTAACTAATCTTTGTCAAAGGTCAAGGCATTTGGAAAAAGGTAAAATTATAGTCTAATAAGGTCACCAACATCAAAGCCAACCGAACCAAATGCTTCTAAACATTATCATTAAGTAGTATACAATTCATTACATATAATTCAACATGAGTTATAGCTGTATGCACACTACGCATTTACCCTGTATGTTTAAGTGCTATAATATAAGATTCACAGGATACAGGCATCATTCAACTTTAATCTTGTTTTCATTACTGACATTACCATAAAGCAATGAACCTTCATCTGAATCTGACAGCCCATCCATTACCGTTCCCACTGCACTAAATGGATACAAATAAATCACACTTTACTCTTTGAAAATAGTTTCTGAGGTTCCTTATAGATTAATAAGGTCACATTTTAAATAAGATTCTATTTATGCAAAGAGAATTAGAAGTAAGAAAAGGGCAATTTAAAATTTGATATATTTATTAGTTGGTTCACTGCTATATGAAGCTTTGAAATCAGTGAGTGTAGAATTAGTAGTAAAGTAAGTGAGTGTTGACACTCACTGGAAATCAATTAACATTCCTAGACTGGGCAGTAACATAGGATGGGACAATATGAGCAACTTGGAGACACTAGAGAAAAAAAAAAAAAAACAAACACATTGCAGAATGGTATTCTCCTGATGTCCACCTCAGAAAGGTGCTGTATTCAGACACAGAGGAGTCCACGTCTAAAACAATAAGGCTAAGGTGTAATCACTTGTAGAATAAGTTGTGACATTTATATTTTTCATGTTTTTCCTATTTCTGTCCCTCTGAATCGTTAGGAAAGGCTGTTCTTCCTGTGGGAGGCATCACATGACTTATATAACTTGGCTAAGGGCCAAAGAATAAAGGCTGTGATTGCATATTCTAGGTCAGGATCTTATCCTATTTTACAACTCCCCCAATCTCTCTGTGTGTGAACCTTAATCTTAGCTAACCACACCTATGAAATTAAGTGTTTCACAAACACTTGTTCCTATCTAGCATCTCCCACAAAGTCACTGTTTTTAATATATTCAAACTTTTTAAACATAATTCTAACAGCATATCTGTAAGAATGTCTATAAGAACAATAAAGGTCTTGTCCTCTCTTGTTCAAGAAACCTTTGTCTAGTCAAAGTTCACAGGTAAAATATTAACTATTGTGGATGCCAATAAGTACTTGCTGACAGGAGCCTGATAAAACTGTCTCCTGAGAGGCTCTGCCAGTGCCTGACAAATAGAGAAATGGATGCTCACAGCCATCCACTGGACTGAGGACAGGGTGCCCAATGGTGGAGTGAGAGAAAGTACCCAAGGAGCTTATGGGGTCTGCAACCCCATAGGAGGAACAACAATATGAACCAACCAGTACCCCCAGAGCTCCCAAGGACTAAACCATCAACCAAAGAGTACACAAGGAGGGACTCAAGGCTTCAGATGCATATGTAGCAGAGGATGGCCTTGTGAGATATAAATGAGAGGAGAGGCCCTTGGCCTTGTGAAGACTCAACGCCCCAGTGTAAGGGAATGCCAGAACAGGAAAGTGGGAGTGGGTGGGTTAGTGAGCAGGGGAAGGGGGCATGGGATAGGGATGTTTTCTGAGAAGAAATGAGGAAAAGGAATACAATTTGAAATGTAAATAAAGAAAATATCTAATAAAAAGTGGTTATATGGAAAAAAAAAAAAGAACATTAGAGCTTCAATGCCTAAATGATTTATGTGCCAGTCAAATGACTTTATATTTAGGAGACCAACCTCCCATATACATGTATACTCACACACATTCACATATAAAGGAAAAGTTCCAAATTTTAGATTTGACTTGTCCTTCTGAGGATTTCTAAACTCTCTGTGACTCATATCTTTAGAAATTATACAAGTTAATATAATTCTAAAGAAAGAATCTATTGTAAAAGGTTCAAAAGTCATCCATAAAACCATTAGCATATGTCACTAAGGAAAAACTGTGTGGGAATTATGGTTGTAAAACATACAAGAAAGTCAGTCAATAACAAAGGAGCATGTAGGTAGAAAGTATAAAAGGAATGATGTTCTCATTGTGCAGGCAAAGGCTAACAGGCAATGCTTGAAGCAGGTAAGTCATGTCCCAGGAAGTTGAGTGTATGATATATATGAAAAGGATTTCTCAGCAAAATGAAAATCAGCCACTACTAGATGACAAGGAAAGGGATAAGGTAAAAGGAGCCTTGTGGGTCCATGGGCTCTCTTCTCTTCCATCACGAACCTCTTTGCTGACTGAGTATGGAAACAGCTAGAATTACAACGAGCTGTGTGTGACAGCTACCATCTGCAAGCTGAGATTAATTACATGGAGTGAAATTATTTGAGTAAATGAAGTCTGTATATAATATGATTCATCTAGAAAAAAATAAGCTGATAAACAGATCATTGCATCAGTGTTCTTTGGGAAAGGGAAGTTCAAAGTTCAAAAGTTTTTTACTTGGAAGGGTCAGGGAGAGAGCTGGAAAGTATACCTCTACTGTGTGAATAATGCCAACGGGCAGTCTACTGTTATCAAATATACTGTTTTCTTCATTTCTAAATATGATACTATTTCTTTGTAAAGAGATTTTTCTTATCCATATTCACTAAAGTATCAAGATATAGATAGATAGATAGATAGATGATAGATAGACAGACACATACACATACATGTATACACGTACACACACACACACACACACACACACACACACACACACACACACACATATATATATATATATATATATATATATATATATATATATATATATTTCTCCATAGAATTCAATTGATTCTGCTTTTGTGAACCCCTATGCATCATACAAGAAGAAGGTTTGAGAAGTAATCACTTCTGAGTTCTATGATTACAGAATTAAAATCTGTTTCTAAGACATAAACGCATGCATACTTCATTAGCCAATACAGTGATGTGTTCTGAGGGTAAAATGACAGAGGTTTTTCGGGGGTTAGTGTTAATATAGACTTACAGGTTTTAGTTTATCATCTAAGTAGAGGCAGTCATAGAATCAACAAAATTTAAGTAAATTAAATTGGGAGGCATAATATTCCACTTTGCTTCATGCACTTTGAAGCACTATTATTCAATGGGTCTATTCTATTTACAATGAAGCCTTTCTAATGGCTGATCTTCTTGCCAGTATATAACATACTTGCTGTCTTTACTAATTTTATTTACTTTCGAGTCTATTTTATCATATCAGTATAACAGCCATTCCCTTTTCAAAATCGATGTTTGCACAGGGTAACCTTTTCCATCTTTATACTTATAAACTAGTTGTGCAATTTCAAACATGAATTTCATACAGACAGCAAACTATCAGAGCACATATTTTACCAAGTATATCAGAATATTTTAATTGGAATATTTAGACAATTTATATTTTAGTTGTTTTATTGATTCACACACCATAAAACTGGCCCATTTAAAGTACACAATTCAGTGGGTTTTATATATTCACAGACTTGTTCAACCATTACCACAATCAATGTTTGAAAATATTCATCTTTCCCTAGAAAGACATACCCATTAGTATTCACTCCCCATTTCTCTTCCTCAGCACCTTGTCAGCCCTAGGCAACCAATAATTTGCTTACTGCTCCTAGATTTGTCTATTATAGACATTTCACATAAATAGAATCAGACAATATACATTCATTTATGACTAGTTTTTAAAGCTAATACTGCCTAAGATTTTCAACATTGATTCCTGTTGCAGCATGATCCAGTGAGCCATTCACTTTTATGAATGGGTAATTTTCTATTTTATGATTATACTTGTTCATCTGTCAATGTACATTTCATTGTTTCAATTTGAATGCTGATACACATGGCAATGCTATTCAGAGATATGCACAAGGCTTATGTGAGTGTATACTTTTACATCACATTCATATATATCATATATGATATATGTATATATATGATTGCTGGGTTCATATTATAATCCTATGATTAACAATGTGAGAAACTGCTGCAATACTTTCTGAGGTGAATGTAGAATGTAGCGTTTTATGTTCTTCTCAGTCATGTATGAAGGTTGTAGTTTCTCTTATAGATAGTAGAAGATATGATCTGTCTTTTTGATAATAAATATCCTGACTGGATACAGTGACATGTCACTGTGGTTTCATTTTACATTTGTCCAATGAATTATGCTCAGTACTTGTCAATGTAATTCTTAGCCATCGGAGTAACTTGTTTGGAGAAATATCTACTCTGATACTTTGCATATTTCAAAATTGAGTTATTGTATATTAGTTGTGACCACAAAGACCACATGTTATTGCTCTACTCCCTTATCGAATGTGTCATTTACAAATGTTTCTCCCATTCTGCTACTCATTGGTTATTTTCTTTTTTTTTTCCATTTTTTATGATGTGACTTGAAACACAATTTGCTTTCAATTTTAGTTAAGTCCAATGTGTTTGCTTATGTTTTTTTTTTATTTAATGACTCACTAAAAAATAACTGCTTAATATAAGAAGTTTATTCATAGGTTACCATCCTTATATTTTAATTATTTCACTTAGGTATATAACATGTCTGGACTAAACTTTTATGTAGAGTTTTGAAGTTGGAAAACATTAGAATTCCAACTTTTAAAAAATGGATTATTCCACCCACACAATTCCCACAGGTCATTTACACTCGTAGAATTATATATATATTTAGTTTCTAACCTGACCTATTGCATTGTGATGTTCACTGTCTCATACAGTGTTTCTAATTATTCCTCTACTAAAGACACACACAAGGCACATTTTCACTGTCTAATGGTACTAATGTCTGAGGGCACAGGATAGTGCTCCTGCCAGCACACTGTGAGCATGTTGGCGCAGTAAGCTGCAACTGTCCAGGGATGTTTAGAAGATACTGCCAAATGCTCCCTCTTAGACTATCTTCCTCCATGTGTCTGTCTACAGGGATCTTGGAGCATTTGCCTTTTTGCTTCTACTGGAACCTCTGGGCAAGACAGTGCTGCAATACCCTACCCAGAATACAAGAAGAATAATGAGAAAATTCATGGGAGTCACTTCTGTACAGTTCTTCATCTCTCAAGAACTCTAACAACCATCCTTCCCTTTCCATTTTTCAGAGATTTCTCCTGTTTGTTGTGTTATTTGGAGATTTTCATTTATAAGAAGAAAGACCTTGGAAAATATTCTTACACTATTCTGGTAGAACTGAAAATAATATTCATTTCAGTATTTAAAATGACCATTTGTTCCCTTTGAATTCCACTAATATATTTTGTTTCCACCCAATAATAATTTAGGAAGGTTCAACTATTTTGGCAATGGAACTAGATTATTCCTTTTGTTGTTCACATGCAGGCAAACATCCATTTATATTTATCTAAAATAATTGTAAACATTTGAAAATAATTACATGGTTAAGTCACTCCAATTAGTTAAAAGAGTTGGATGAGAACACAACAGAATATTCAAACAACAGCTGAGTAGAAGATTTTAATCTCGTTACCACTGATGTCAGCATTCTACCTGAGGCAAAACTAATTGCTGCAACTTCCACCCACAGCTCCAACTCACTGCATACTCACACTGGGTAATCATGGAAGAGAAAATGCCCTCATAAAGGGAGGCGGAACACAAAGTTTTTATTGAGCTTTTGCATCATGGAGGAAGCTAGAGAACAATGCATCTGTAGTTCTGCGTCTAAGAGAAAATAGCAATGTACATTTGCAAGTCTACTCTCTGGCACCAAGAGCTCTAAGGAAAGTTGTCTCAGATGTGGCCTGGATGTGGCTCTGAGTACACATGAGAAATATGGTATGCAGACTCTAATTTAGAACCTCAGCCGCACTTCAGATAAGTCATATAGTGCCCTAGAACCTGTTTGTCTGTGACATGAAGGTTGCCGGTTATCCTGAAGAATTAATGAAAGTGTGCAGAGATTTGAGAAATGGTAAACAACTACTCATTGACCTCCTGACTTTTTTTCCCTGGCAAATTGGTGTAACCAGCACTCAGAACCTCAGAATACTAGGGTCAGTTTGTTTTAGGGATTTTTCCAATGTTGATTTAAAAGTAGAACAAAAACTCACATTTTCTAAGGATGCATGCCTCAAAATACTGACATACACTTAATTTGAATGAATAAAAAATGTTAACCTGTGTGATTGATCATCAAATGTCAAGTGCATGTTTTCTAAAAGTAGGTAACGGTACAAGTCTTAAGAATTTCTGCTTCAATCTTGTACATTTTTTTTTCTCTGAAAATTGCTAGAAGTCTTAAAGGAATTTTAAAGCCACATGCTCAGAAAGTAAAGACTACGTCTTACAAAAAGTGGTGGAGTCCCAATAATAGTGTCTCTTGTCCTCCCATTATCCAGCACTTTCTACAAACTGCAGCATGTTGGGAGTTAAATAGAGTTTATAACAAATCTATTAGAATATGTTCCCCTTATCTGATTTAGTGGCCCATAGGGGCATACACAAACCTGTACTTTTTTATACAATATTCAATGCAATAAACATTGCCATTTGGGGTCCTGGACCACTGGAGATGGACTCCATAGCCCTGGAAAATCATTTAGTGGCCAGGACCTGAGAGTCCCAGAAAATAGCAATACTACACTGCATTTGACAAGTATTTCTCAGTAGCCTGGTCACGCCCTTATAAGTCAAGGGGTATACCAGCAGCCAGTACTGACTTCATTTAAGTCAAACAAATAAAAGATCTAACAACATGTGTGAGCTACAAAATCGTGACTGCTCCATGAGTGACCTATGAAGCAAGAGAAACACTAGCTTTGAGAGATAGAAAGAAAAATAGGTAAATCAGGATAATGTATGAGATTTGGAATCCAAAAATAAGAGTTCAGAGATGTTAAGTGGCCAAATGGAGGGATAAAGGAAGAACACAACCGCTGTCTAAGACCTGGGGTGTGACACATGGATGATGACTCGCATGGCCAGTAAGGCCCAGGGATTTCAACACTGAATAAATCAGCTGTACTCTGCGGTGGGGAGGAATCTAAGGTCAGAGGAAAATATCCTGATTCTTACTCTAGATTGGGCTTATCCTCAACCTCACTAGGCTAGCATAGATGAATACTACCTATGCCTAGGACCTCAAATTCTAGTTTAGCAGGTTTCTTAGCTGTTCTATAGATGCTGAAGCACAGAAGAAAATAATAAAAAAAAAGAATCCTCTGGGCTACACCAAAGGCATCTTCCTTAAACATACTCCACAGTGCTGTGGCTGAGCCTACGTGGGAAGTAGGGTTGTTACTATTCTCCTAAGAAAGAAATGTCTTCTTTTAAAACTTATTAAGCCCTACCTCCATTCAGAAGATATGAATACTTTATACCTCATTCTATTGTGAAGCTTTTAATAAACAGGTTAGACAGTGTAAGAATAAGAGGATCCAATGGGCCATTGAAATATAAATGAATAATAAATGAACTATTTTCTGATAAAATTAACCAGAAAAAGAAATAAAAAGTCAATGTTATCCTGTTGGGTTAAGGGTGTCAGACATACTATCAAAAATCCCTGGGAAGAGCCACTATTCATTTTAAGAAATAAGATGAAAAATATATATTTTTATTAGTGAAAATGATCAGAGAAGTTAATTTTTGTTAGATAAAATATCCATTCAATGTTATCCGGAAAATTAATTCAGTGGATCCTTCACTAAAATGGGAATGTGAGCTTTTACTATTCCCTCAACTGCAGATCTACCCATGTCTATCCAGTCATGAAAAGAATGTTGTGAAAAGTCATTGTCAACTTCATAACAGAAATTAGGCAACAGATCAAGAGAAACTTCATTCAAAATAGAAGATAATTAAAATTTAAACAACAGAATACCCAACTACCTTTTCAATATTTTACAATCTTAGTAAATATACAATTTTATTATCACATATTCTTTTCCAAAATATTTTAACCTCGGGTAATGTCTCAATGGCAACTCACTACAAATTTTCACAGGCAAGTTATCCTTCCATATAAGCTCTTTATGTAATAGATAATAATGATGATGCCAGAACTGATTATATGTGATTGATCTGTATCCTGGGCCTTCTGAAATACATATAAAGTCACATACACTGTCTGCTTAACAGCTCAGTTCTTTTGACAACGTTCAGTTTAAGAAATTGTGATGTATAGAGAATTCTTCCCCCATTGAGGCTTACAGCCATCTAATGCAGAGTTAGAAGGGAAGGTGACTGACTTCACAGTCCTGCCTTGCAGTGGAAACAACACCTAATGCTTATAACTGTAATAATCCACTATCATTATTTAAATAAATATTGGAAAGTTACTAAAGGAATTAGTCACTCAAATACTAACTTAATTCATATCATACAGTTCTTCACTGGATTAAAGAGCCAAACCCGTAACTTTTTCTATTAATAGCAGGACAATCAAAACTTAATTTTCATATTTTCTACAATAATTTACACAGTGAAACTGAACACAAAGATAGGCAAAGCATTATGAGACTTGTATGGATACCACATATCACTAAATTACATATTCAAAAGTATTAATTGTTTGAATGTGTAAAAGAAAAAAATATTTCCCTGCCAAATCTTAATATCTCCTGAATCAAAATACAGGGTGACAGTCAGTAGGAGCCTTTGAAAGAGTGATGTGATTAGATAGTTCTCATGAGGCTGGGCTGTTGTATAGAGAACCCTTGCCGTGTGGTTTGTCCCATCAGCATATGGACACTTCCCTCCTCCGCCATGTTGTGACAGAGCCACAAGAGCAGAATAGCTGCTCACACCATGCTCCACAATTTCCCAAGTGATTTGCTAATAAATCGCTTGTCTTTAAAGTTCTCAGCCTCAGGTATTTTATTAGGTCAACACAAATGGACTAGAAAAAAGAAGAAAAGCCAAATTAGATGTGGATCTAAGCTGCCTGAAATCTTAGAGCTAAAACTGTCACTGATGCAGAAAAAGACTATGAAAGTGTCAGATGTCTATGGTCCCTTCTAATAGAAGATTATGAAGCAAAGACGTGTCATACAGTTGTATTTAAATGATTTTAAGATTTAAAATTTCTAAGGGCAAAGAAAACATTATTTTCTTAGTACCCAGCACAATAATTGACTTGAGACAAATGTATAAGTGTTGAGTAAATGAACCATGAGATCTTACTTCATCATTAAGGACTGAAAAGAAGGCTAGAATTTAATTCAAAACTGCCTTGAGCTCTCTCTGCCTTCTGCTTGAGGCTCAAGATGGAGCTTGGAGCTGTTCCTGCTGCTTGCCATGCCTTCAGTTCACCATCACAAACCTAAATAGAGGGGCAGGACCATCCAGGAGTGCAATTATGCAGGAGGGTAAGGCTGGATACCCGAGGGCTGGAACAATCATGACCTGAGAACGAGTCTGGCCCCTCAAGCAATAGGAACTTCTTAGACCATCCTGTGGAACCAGAACATCATCCAGGGAACGTCTGTACCAAGACTGTCTACTCATGCAAACCTCCTGACTTCTGCTTTTCATTTGTTTCTTGTTTGGTTGGTTTGGTTTGTTTCCTTGTTTTTTGTTTGTTTGTTTGTTTTTGTTTTTCTGTTTTATTTAAAGCTCACTTAGTATTGCAAAGTCAGACCTGGGTCCATTAGGGCCCTCTATTTTCTTCCTCAATGTAGCCATATTGATTAAATCACCTGTCTTTGACCTTTAAACAGCAGTAACAATAAAAACTTCTGTAGAAATAACTTTTTAAACCATCAGTTAAAAAAAATTTGTACAATGACTCCAGCTAAAAGAAATTTTACTCAAAATTATTGGGGAAAAAGTATTCTACTCCACTTTAAAGTAAGGAAAGTTCTATATGTGAAATTATCACTTACGCATAAAACAGCATGCAAAACTTACAAAGCATCATAATTTTAATGTTAAAGCAAAAGTATATTGAATATTTATTGAAAATGAATACTGTTTAACTTCTTTGTCATGTCAATAGGCTAGAAACATTTAAGAAGGCTATCAACAAGCATGTGAAAACCATGTGGTGGTATTTTTCCTACTACTGCTAAACATGCTTGTAGCCTATTCTCTGAATTACCTCACAGAGAAAGCAAGCACGTGATTTCTTCTCTAACACTGTCACCAGTAGGGATGGTACATAGGGCAACTGTGGCCAGGTCTTTCACAGTATGGATACCCACTAGGCCAACATCTTTTGCTTTAGGGCTTTCTCTGGCCACCATTGTCAGCTTTGCCTATGAGCATGAAATGTCATGATGGATGGAAAACTCATGTCCTCCAACTCCTTCCTCCTGCAGGGGGAAGAAATTGAAGGCAGAAGTTTACTCTGTTGCCCTGTTATCCAATTGAAATGATCTCTAGTTGGTCCATGCTAACTTTCTTTGTGGCATTATCCATTCCCTGCAAGATAGAAGAAAGGGTAGGAAAAGATGTCATGTTGTAACCTCTTTTGCAGATCACAGTCTTAAACACGTGCCCCCAAATGCCCAACATACAGTAGCTTCTCTTTCCTTGAACCAGTTGAGATATTTTAAAAACTCTCTATATGCAGAGTACAACAGTATTACCCACCTTCTAATTAATATTGGAAAGGAGGTTTGCAAGATAATTAGCCTCTTATCCCTCTCCAAATTCTTTTTCTATTCAGCTAAGATACCTATTACCTATTAGTCAGCAATGTGCTTTTTGCTATTGTTAGGACATTCTTGCTAAGACAGGTGTCCTTACCAATTAGTGCTATCAATATAAAAATGCGATAGTATTTATTTCATATTGCTGCCTGCAACAGCTTTTTCATGTATCTAAATATTTCTAGTGGCTTCTAATTTCTATATAATAGATAAACAACACCCCATGCTTTGGAAAGTAATAAAGGGATCTCCTTTACTGGCTTTAGTTATATATAGCTTTAGTAGCATAATAATTAGTGTTCATGATACTAATATTAGTTTCATGATATTATAGTTCTAAGAATTTCCCAGTCTTCAAAATTAAAATTATAGGGCAAATTTCAGAATTTTAAAGGGACAGTGGAGTTTGCTTTTTACTATTGATGCTGTGAGCAACAAGTGTGTGTGTGTGTGTGTGTGTGTGTGTGTGTGTGTGTGTGTTTGTGTCTAAATTGTGACTAAAAGAATGGATGTGTACATAGATGTGGACATCCCTGTGACCATACATGTAAATGATGGTACTGCTGTGGAGCTTCTGAGCTACCTGCAGAGCTTCCCTGAGATAACAGGGAAAATATACAATTCTAGAAGAAAAAAACCTTATCTCTCTCATACACACCTTCAAGTTCATAATGCTTTCCAACAGCTACCACAACTTCTCAAAAGTGAACTTTAACAACAAAACATTTAGCTGTTATGTAATGCGCCATCTTAAGCTTCATAAAATTATTACTAATGACCTGCATGGTGGCTTAATTACTATAATTATAAAATAATTACAAACAAAACAAAATACAGAAAGCAGATCTAGGCAGATGTGTGTCTAGAAACCACATCCCATAATTAAATTAGAAGATGGTAGAACAGCTCCTCTGTCCATGCCAGGGAGTGGTGGGACTGTTTTTTCCTCTCACTGGAGGGTGGGTAAGTATTAAGGGATCCTCAGTATGCAAAGGATACATCACTCTAGACATAGTTTCTAGCTGCCATGTACATAATACTTTGAGAGATAAGTACAGAGTGATAAGTCCTGGCTTCCCAGAGCCAGAAACAGACATCACTATGCAAACCTCTGTGTTTCAGTGTTCAAAATTATAATTAAATAATATAATTGACCACAATAATTTCAGAGCATGTTGGGAAAGTTTTGTTTATAAATAGTCTGCAGTGCCTGTTATGCAAGCCATTTCTCCTGAAATCATCTACACTTATGTCTCAATAATTCAGTCTTAAACAAAATAAAACACTGAATGCTCACATTCAGAACACTGGCACTTACATTAAAATATAAAACATTAAGGCAGTGAGATCATCTTGATCAAGTGCATTTCTCATCACATCAACAGATATGAATGGGTCCCTCAACTATGCCATTTTCAAGATTTCTGGCTGACTTCCAACTGTTGCCTTCTCCATCTCACTGCCTGAAACCCTATATTTGTACAAGATAACTCTATCCATGATTATTAAACTGTGTAGAAGAACTAGTGTTCCCAAGAGCACCCTACAGATAGTGAGTGACAGTTGACGGATAATGTCCAGACCCTCTGCCCTGGGGTCAGGATAACTCTGAAGTGGATGTCCCACAGTCTTTCACAGCTCTCCACAACATCAAGCTGCAGTTGGGGTCCTCTTTGCTGACTCTCTTTTGTCTTTATCTGATGTGGAGCATTCTTACCTTGGAATGTAGAATTCATGGATGCCACAAAGAAGTTACCAGCAACATGTCAACAGCCATTAACAGCACTCATTATTTGTTAGGATCCTCCCATAGGAGTGTGAAGCTTTTACATGTTGTAATCTCATTATCACACAGACCTATATTGCTAATAACAATGGGACAAAGAGGCAACTGAGAGATTTAAGAAAGTTGCAGAAATATAGATCACTAGGTATTTAAGTAATGGCTATAAATGAGAACACATGAAATTAAAACTCATCTTGCTCGTTCTTTTATACTATACTACCACCATAAAGATAAACTTAAAAATAGTTCAAATACAAAATCCACATGATAAACCTGATTCTTTTTCTAAAAATAAAAATATTCACAAAAATAAATTTATTTTTAGCTACTTAGCAGTATTTAGCCGAGTACATTTAGAAGTCTTCTAATATTGCCAAGGGTTATCAAAAGACACAGAGTATTCATTTTACTTCAAATATCTGTCCACTTAAATGTTTGCTCTTTTCATTTGACACAGAATTTTATAGGACCGGAGGGAGAGCGCTTTGAGAATGAGGGCCATGCCTAGTGTGTGTCTCCACTCCCAGTAGCTGGTCGAAAAGAAGCTTAGTGGATATTAGTTGAACTGATTCATTTATGTTCTAATCAATATTAAAAAATAGAAATGTTTGTTAGTGGAGAAGATTAATTTCAGTAAGAGGCAATGTGGTTATAATGATTCAAGTCACTTCAGAAGGAAGAGAAATAATATCAAATGATTATCAAATGATGAGAAACACAGCCCATAATGTTCTTTAACTGTTGCCTATGCAGAGAGTGGCTTATGCTTCAGGTATGTGATACTACACTGCACATAGCCCTTAACATGATCATAGAATATTCTTAAATGGTTATATTGAACTTGCAGAGACTGGGAAGAGAGTTCTGGCCTTCGGAGTTCTGGGCATCATACCACTTGAGCACAGGAGATGCTTCATCAGAAATGATGACTTTGCCAGATACCACAGGGTTACTTTCTTTTCCAAAATAGAGGCAACATCTTTTCTTGAAAACTTCACAGCCAGGCTGTGTCCAATAACACTCTAAAGTTTTCACTATTGACACACATCCTTTAATGAGAAGGTCACAGGATGGATTTGGGAGGGTAAAGGGAACTGCCCTGGAGGCTACCATGGCAGCATTTCCAACACTCATAAGAAGGTTACTTTACTAGTCCTACAACCCATTTATTGTCACAAAGCAATGATTTCTATTAATTGGAAAAGTCTACAAGAGAATACTACATGTTTGGATTATTCCAAAATGCCAATCGCTTATGAAATTATCCATGAGTTAGACATTAAATCCTAAACAGCTTCACCTCATGACATGAAATTATATCAGCTAAAATCAACTCATTCTCTGCCTACAGCAGATAAAAGATAGGGAACCTAAAAGAGCAAGAGAAGTTTCTCTGAGATGTATTGATCATGGGAAATAGGTGTAGAAATAAAGAAGAAAATGAGGTACAAAAGAGACCATTTCTCTAAAGAAGAATAAAAGTATCTCATAAATACATTTCTGAATTATTCTTGGTTATTTTAATATAAAAGACTCTCAAAATCTGTCCTATGAAAGTAGACTATATGATCTGTGGTAATTTCCTGTTTCATTAGTTTATTATTTAAAAATTGACATTTAATTTGAAAAAGAAAAATTTCAAAGAGTATAAAAATCACTCATGTTAACTGTAAATTATTTTTCATAATATTGTATTATAAAAATATTAATTTGTACACCATCAATGGAAGATTCACAACACAAAGCCTACGTGCTCATACCTGGATTCCACCACTGCCATTTTCCTATGTTCCTCCTCTTGTTTAGCTATTAATCATCTCCCATCAGTGTGGATGATGATATTTTCAGACATTAAAAATTCTTCCTAAATATTTTCTCATGCATATTGTTATTAAGCATTCAACATTTGCTTCCATTTTGTAAAAAAAAAATTACAAGTATTCATTTTCTACGTTTTGACGAATGTATATAGTTGTAAATACCTAAACTTGCCTTCATTTCTAGATCATTGACTTATAGGGAATTCTGAGGGAAAGAAAAAAGAATAAGAACTTCTATAAGCTACCTTTTTCTGCATTCACTCCAAAAACCTCAGAGAAACTTAAAATAAAATGGATAAAGCTTTCTTTTTTAAAAAACAATAATTTCTCCAAGTCTACCTCAGTAACAATAGGAAGGGCTGCATATAGTGATGCTGGAAGGTTAACCTGTCAGAGTAGGTACACTCCATCCTGTGTCAGTGGTGCCCTGTATGAACACACAGGAGGGAGATGAGCCACAGCCGAAGGCAAGAGGGAGTAACACACACAAATCCTCAACCCCACCCAGAGTCCACGACATCTACCCCACATCTCCAAACCTCAAGACTGCTGAGCGTTTAGAGATTTAACTGAAATGTAGATTATTTTCCTTAACACTCTATTATGAACAATGTTAATTTATCCAGCAGAATTGAAAGAGTCATGAAACCCCATGTGTATCCTCACCTGGATCCCGCCATTGTCATTTTTTAATCTGTTAATCATGCAAATAACTGAATTTCTGAAACAATACTCAAATTACAAGTTTTGAAGCTATGAAATTTGTCCTGCTGCAGAAGTCCACAGAAGCCCTGCTTAGCAACCTACCCCTATTCACCAGGGACTGACCTTTTAGGGAAGACACGAGATTCTCCTAGTTCTAGCTGGAAGTCCCCTTCAGCCTTTCCTTCTGGCTAATGTCCAGTCTTTTGTGGCTTTCCACCTACCTGCAGAATAGCTGACTATCCAGGACCCTACACTTTCATACCAAGCTGGGACCCAAGGACCCCTCAGTCATCACATTTGGCTAGAACCCAGATAGCACAGCAGCAACAGAAGAATGGAATCCAGCAAAGATGAGACCAACAATCTGTACCAAGCAACATCTCTAACATCGAAACTCACATAAGTCTCATGTAAAGGCAGGCATATTAGACTAACAGCTGACTTTTCGGTGGAAACTCTAAAATGCAAAAGAGGCTGGACCTCTGTTTTACAAACTCTAAATGACCACATATGAAAAAAACTATCTCACTAAGGATGATATCCTGCAGATACATCCATTTGCCCAAGAATTTCATAAATTCATTGTTTTTAATAGCTGAGTAGTACTCCATTGTGTAAATGTACCACTGTTTCTGTATCCATTCCTCTATTGAGGGACATCTGGGTTCTTTCCAGCTTCTGGCTATTATAAATAAAACTGCCATGAACATAGTGGAGCATGTGTCCTTATTACCAGTTGGAAGATCTTCTGGGTATATGCTCAGAAGAGGTATTGTTGGGTCCCCTGGTAGTACTATGCCCAATTTTCTGAGGAACCGCCAGACTGATTTCCAGAGTGGTTGAAGTCACTAGATAGGCACTCACTGATAAGCGGATATNAGCCCAGAAACTTAGAATACCGAAGAATCATTATGCAAAACAGAAGAAAACCAAGAAGGATGACCATTGTGTGGATACTTCATTCCTCCTTAGAATAAGGAACAAAATACTCATGAAAGGATATAGGTACAGAGACAAAATTTAGAGCTAAGATGAAAGGATGGACTATCCAGAGACTACCCCATCCGGGAATCCATCCCGTCATCAGCCACCAAACCTAGATACTAATGCTCATGCCAGCAAGATTCTGCTGAAGGGACCCTGATATTGCAGCCTCTTGTGAGGCTGCAAACACCGAAGTGGATGCTCACAGCCAGCTATTGGATGGAACACAGGGTCCCCAATGGAGGAGCTAGAGAAAGTACCCAAGGAACTGAAGGGGGCTGCAACCCTGTAGGTGGAACAACAATATGAACTAACCAGTACCCCCTGAGCTTGTGTCTCTAGCTGCATATGTAGCAGAAGATGGCCTAATCGGCCATCACTGGGAATAGAGGCCCCTTGGTCTTGCAAACTTTATATGACCCAGCACAAGGGAAGGCCTGGGCCAAGTAGTGGGAGTGGGTGGGTAGGGGAACAGGGGTGGGGGATATAGGGAACTTTTGGGATAACATTTGAAATGTAAATAAAGAAAATAATAAAAAAAGAAAAAGAAAAAACTATCAATCACAATCCATGAAGAAAAACATTTCATGATAACAACAAATTTAAGCATTTTCTGACTACAAATTTGGAGCCCTATAGAAATTATGAAAAGGAAAATGTCTGTCTAGAAAAAGAGAGGTTAACTACACTCATGGGAGACAAGGAATAAATACTCTGAACTGTTAGTTACAAGAGGAAGGTGTGATCCACACCACTACAACAATATCAAAATAACAGAATATATAAACACTGCCCATTAAGAACTCTAAACATTAATGGCCTCAGTTCCTAAATGAAAGGTATAGGCTAACAGATCAAACAAGAGAACAAGATATGTCTGTTCTCTGTATCCAAGAAACATACCTCAGCTCCAAGATCAATCATAACTTTTGGTTAAAATGGAAAAAAAAAAAAAGAAAGAAGCAAGCAGGTACAACTATAATAATATCTGATAAAAAACAGACCTTAAACCAATCAGAAGAGATAAGGAAGGATTTTATATACTAATTAAAGGAAAAATCCAACAAGAGGATATTGCAATTCTAAACATTTATACAACGAGAACAAGGGCACCAAAGTTCATAAGGTAAACACTACTACAGCTAAAGTCATATATTGACTCTCCCACAGTGATGTGACTACAACATCCAATGCTCACAAATAGACTGATCATCCAGGTAAAAATTAAATAGAGAAACATTAGAGTTAAATGATGCCATAAATCAAGTGGATCTAACAGGCATCTGTTAAAGAATATACTTGCTCCTTAGCAACCCAAGAATCTTCTTCAAAATTGGCCCCAGATTAGGACACAAAGCAAGGATAAGCAGATACAAGAAAATTGTAATAACACTGTGCATCCTATCTGACTGCCATGGATTAGAGCTAGATACTATCAACATATAAATTCATATCTATACAAACTCACTGAAGCTGAACAACTTACATTGAAGAAAAATTGAACAAAGACAAAAATCAAAAAGCAAATTTAAAATTTTTATAATTGAAGGAAAATAAAAATACAACATGCCCAAAGTTATGGGACACAGGAAGGTGATTTTAAGAAATCTGTTCATAGCATATGTGCCTACATTAAAAAGAAAAGAGAAACCCATGTTAATAACTCAACTCTAGACAAACAAAAAAAGCAATACTCGAAATGAGATTGGAAGAAATGATTAAACTCAGCTAAAATCAATGAAATAAAAATGAACAAAAGCAAAATACAAGGAATCAATAAAATAAACAGTCATTTCTTTGAGAAAAACAATATTGAAAAACTTTAGCCAAATTAAATAAAAAATGGAGAAAGAAGATTTAAATTAGTAAAATTAGAGATGAAAGGTGGGACATTACAACACATACCTAGGAAATTCTGAGCATCATAAGGAACATTTAAATCATCTATATTCTACAGAAAAAGAATGAATTTTTGATTTCTTGATATATGAAACCTACACCTATGCACTTGTATGTGCGCGCGTGCGCACGCGCGCGCACACACACACACACACACACATACATACACACACACACACAGAAAGAGAGAGAGAGAGAGAGATCTAAAACAATTCTAAATAAAGAACTCTTAAAAATATCAGCATCCATATTTTCAAGATGTATAGCAAAGCTATAGTATAAAACCAGCATGTTATTAGCATTAAAATACATTAAGAGAAAAGAATTGAAAACTCATCCATAATTCTATTCAACTACAGAAAAATAATTTATGTTCTGTAGGATGCTTCTTCATTTAGGAGTTTGCTATACATAAACTTTTTAGTTTTATGAGGTTTTTTTAACTTGTTGTTTATCTTAACACATGTGCGATCAGTGTCCTGTTCATAAAATCCTTTCCTGTGTTAATAAATTCAAGCCCATTTGCCACCCTTTTATAAGAATCATGGTATTTTATGCTGAGGTCTTTGATCCATTTAGAGTTGAGTCTTATGTAAGGTGATAGATCTGGATGGGTCTATCTTTACTCTTCAACAAGTAGCTATTCACTATGATTAGAGCCATTTGTGGAAGACACTGTCTTTTCTCCAGTGTATAGTTTTTGCTTCTTTGTCAAAAATTAGGTATCCATAGTTGCATAGAATTATGTCTATCACAATAAGAGGCAGGCAATTTGAGTGACAATAGAGACCTCTTTCAGCTTGCCTTCTTTTTTTTTTTTTTTTTTTTTTTTTTTTTTTTTTTTTTTTTTTTTTTTT
>NC_034592.1:123594075-123602471 GCF_900095145.1 Mus pahari | reverse complement strand
CCTCCTCGGTCGGGGAGGCAAGGTGTTGGGCGCTGGGTCAGCCTGCGGACAGCCGCCAGGCGAACACCCCTCCTGGGCAGGAGAGGCGCAGGACGATAGGGTCCAGCTGCGGGTCCCCTCACCAGTCCGCTCTTTCCCCGGCAGTGCAGCGGTGCAAAGATCTCAGCTTGCCTTCTGTTTATGAACTTCATACATACATACACATACATACATACATACATATATACATACATACATACATACACATACATTGTACAAGATGCTGATCTACAGAGGTAACTGTAAGTAAATATCAATACCCAGTTTATAGAATTAAATACAAAGAAGACAGACCAGAAGTTCATGATATGCCTGTGAGTATATGTGATAAGAAGAAAGTAAGCCTGGGTAAGACATTGAATAAGACATCCCTGGCAAGATCGCATCTAACCCAAGGTAAAAGCAGGTAAGGGGAAGTCTGAGGAATATCTTGGGGAAGAGAGATTCAAACAAAAGAGCTTGAGAGGAGGCATGGGAACATGTTAAACATCAAATTCTCTGTGCAAGCTAGTTTTCTAACAACTTGAAACAAGGTTTCTGAGAGGAAGGAGCCTCAGTTGAGAAAATGCTTCCATTAAGTTTGGACTGACAGCAAGCCTGTAGGGCATTTTCTTTATTAGTAATTGATGTGGAAAGAACTGGGTCATTGTGGGTGTGGCCACCCCTGGGTAGGAGGTCTTGGGTTCTACACTGAAGCAGGCTGAGGAAGCAATGAAGAACAAGCAGGAAAGGAGCCCCCCTCCATAGCCTCTGCATCAGCTCCAGCCTCCAGGTTCCTGCCCTGTTTGAGTTCCTGTCCTGACTTCAGTGATGAGCAGTGATGTAGATGTGTAAGCCAAAGCCAAATAGACCCTCCATTTTCCCAAGTCACATTGGCCACAGTGTGTCATCACAGCAACAGAAACCCTAATACACTTTAAAAATATGTCAGCACTGCAAAATAACATTTCTATGCTTTGCGGGTATATAATCTTGGCACTGAGAAGATGGGTTATTATTTAAAGTGATTTCTGCACTGGAGATCCCCACAACATACACCATTTCCTAAGGCATGGAGGCTTGCCTGTAAGTTCAGCCAGGAACAGCAGAGAGGAGTCCCCAGAGCAAGCTGGCTAGGGAGACTAGCCAAGCATCAAGTCCTTAGTTTGACTGAGAGAACCATTTAAAAAAAAATGGTAATTGATCAACATTTTTGACAAGAGTTCACTCAGGCCTACACACACACACGAACTAACATAATACCTACATGAACACCTCACATATGCATATGAAAAAATAGAAATAAAGGACCTGTTCTCACAGAGAATGCACACAAACTGACGAAAATAACACATTATTTAGGACTTAGTAATATGAAAATCTAGCAAGATTTAACACTCTCTTATTATTCTGGTGTTGACTTTAAAATTAAGATGTAACATTACTTTCAATTTTCAAAGGTCCTGTTCTCTGGAATGCGTTCATCACATGAGAGAAGACATCCTATGCCCACAAATATTGATTAGCCAAATAACACAGGACTAATTATGGATAGTCTGTAGACCATTTTCATACAGGAAATTACAATGTGAGTGAAGAATGCACAGAGGGGTGCACTGGCTGGTCTTCAGAGATTCCTCCAATTATATGTCCACGAGTCCCCAGAATGGAGAGTGTGATTATAAAACTTAAAAGAGCTGTATTTTGCCAGGTCCTTTAAGGATTCTGATAGGTGATGCTAATATACCTTGACATAGGATTTTCTTACACAGGAGCTTGAAATAGGTAAAACAGGATTATGGCAACAACTTCACCTGACCCAGCAATGTGCGCTGTCTTTTGTCACCTACCATGCCAGTTCTAGAAAAGTCAGTGTAACATTTCAATCAGAGCCTGGCAGAATTTGCCATTTTTACACCTGTCAAGACAGAGAGTAATTGTGCTCCCAAAGTCATTGCACTTGAAGGAAATATATGGAAAATAGAAATAGACCACATCTTAAAAGAAACTGCCCGTTTTCTGAGTGCCTCACTGAATTTCCTTCTATTTAATATAAAAATAGAAAGGGAAGGGCAGGGAAGGGTTAGGCTAGAAGTACACTGTGAAATGTGTTTGCTGCCTGCAGAGTCACCGCGATGACGATTCTACCACCTCTTGCCTTGACATAAACACTCCATGGTCTCCAATTAGATTAATTGCTCATGTGGTAAAAATCCATCTGGGGTAATAAATGTAGCTGAGTTCAGAGACATGACAAATTTGAGATTGCCTTGAATGCAAACAAAGGCAGGATACAGGTGGGGTCCCGCCACTTTTTATTTAGATTTTTATTCTTAGTAAATTGGAACTCTGGGGACTATACAATAGTCTCAGAAAATAACAAAATATAACTGTGCTACTAAATACATTGCAGAATGTCTTCTAAAATGACTGAATATTCATATAATATTATAGATAATTTAAGCTAAACTCTAATTCTCTGTGAGATATGAAAGACAGGCAAAAACAACAACAACAAAACCCTGCAAAGTACCCCTTGTCCTGGATCCTGATATATGTTGCAGATTTAATTCTGGTCAGAAACTGGCCATAGCTGTGACTGTATTCAAGGTGTTCCTCCAAGGATAGCCTCTACATTCTGCATACCAGCCTGGAAAAAAATGAAACTCACATTGCTACCAGAACTTATGTCTGGTACAAAAATAAAACCTAAGTTCTTAAATTCTCTGAAAGAAAAAAATGTTTAAGTTCACAATGCTTTCTATTTAAAATGGAGATTTTTATTAGAAATATGTTCAATATATCTTTGATATATTTCAAAGCATAGATTCGCTGGGGAAAATTTGACAGGACTAGCTTTTGCTTCACTAGAGCATATTGTAGAATGCTCTGGTGGTTTGAGCGCTCATATATTTACCTGGCCAGAAGTGAGCTAATTCTGCGAGTGTCCACTGCGAGTTGTGGAGCTTCATGCATACTTGACACTCTTCCTTGATGCTGGGTCAAACACTTGCATACAGGTGCTTCCTCCCTTCTCGAGCTTTCGTTCACCTCCCACCCCCAGCCTCCCTGTATGTTCTATCTCTTTCCCTGCATGGAGGAAGTCAGTGGAGGCATAGAGAAGAGCGGAGGGTATTTCTAAGGCTCTGTGACTTAGTACTTAAACTCAGAAAAGCTAAGAGAGATGCCAAGCTTCGAATCCACACATTTTTCTCTGGAAACCTTTATCTCTCCTTTTCCTTCCCTTCAGTAAAAGAAAAGTGTAAGGTTCCTTTAAAGAGAATTATTCTTAACTAAAAACATTTCAGATGATTAATCTGAGGCAAGTTTGAATAATCTCACAAATGCCTTAATTTCAAAATTATAAATTTTGTCTAAGGTAAGAAAAGGTCATTTCATTTCTAAGCAATGTATCATTCCTCCTTGCTTTCTTATATTTGTCCATTAATCCAGCAAATATTTACTAGCAGCTGTTGAGTGTCATAAGTTCAAGGCCCTAGGGCCACAGTCATGAAACAAGGAACAAGTCTTTTACAGTCTTAGGAGAGGGCAAGACAGATAATCATGTAATCTCAATGATAGAGGAGATGAGATTTCACGTTCACATGCACTTTATGAAGAAAACACAAAGACGTGCTCAGAGGAGACATCTGAGGTGACAGAGAGGGCAGGTCTACAGAGGGTTTAGCACAGAAAAGCTACAGACGTGATGCCTACATGGTAACAAGGGACTAGCAAGGGGCAGGTAACAAGGAGAAAGGAAGGAAGCTGTCATATCAGGAGGTAAGTAACCAATGGGGCAGGGGACACCTGAAACAGAAAGTTGGCCAAGCAACTGAACCTGAAAGTTGTGGATAAAGGGGTAAGAAAGGGGTTAAAAAAAAAAAAACACCCTACATTCTATAGCTGAGTAAACTAAGCATGGATTTTACATAAAAGAGGGACTCCATTAGGAGTTTTAAGGAGGGGTGGCACTGTGCTCTGGATCCTGTATTTAGAATATAATTTGGATATGGTGTGAAGACAGTATTAAGTAGAAGCATAAAGTAAGATGATTTCAGAGAAATACTTGCCACCTTTTGCTCATATTTCAGTCTCTAACTCCCAGGCTTCGGGAATGGGAGGGGCAGTGAGAGGCTAGCTGCATCCAGGGAACCAGAGTGAGGATGAACCCCCCAAAACGATGGGACTGCTCTCAAGTGTCCGGGACTCTGCACCTCTCACATACGCTGAGTTCTGCCCTCACTCAGCTTACAAGCTTGGACAAGTAACTGTTCCTAGTTTCTTGATGTATTTGTAATATAAGTAATTAGGATATATAATTTACATGGTTATTCTGGCTATTTCTACTAGATAGGTGTTTTAAAGGTGTAAGGGATGCGATAAGACTCAATAAAACACACCACTCCTCACACCACCAAGTCTGTAAACTTGATCGGGTGATACCTACAGAGCCATTCTGACTACTTGAAAAATTTCCCCTAATCATAGAAAATGAAATAAATAATCTGACAGTAGAGACCTAGTTAGCACCACAGTCGTGTTTCTGAAGGGATTACATTTCTGGCTGTCAACACTGTGAAAAAGGTTGTTCAAAATGATCCAATTTTGTGAATTGCCTACCATCCCACCATGCTACAGAGTTAGCGGGGTGAGGCACGGCTGGTATTCCCAACTTTTCAAAGACAGAAGTGGACAGGCTAGAGACCGCAAGAGACACAACACAGTTAGTAAGCCCCAAGTCCCCCATCAGGTGGAGCAGCCCCTGCTGGTGGCGTGCTCTGCATTTCCCACCTGAGTTCAGCTGTGGGAATCAAGGCTGCGAATGCTCACAGCAACACCAGGCCACACACCCACACACCCATGTGTCTCTACTGTTCAACACGCGTTCAAGGAAGGATGGAAAGAAGGGTAAGAGGTTTGGTTTGGCTTTGCTTTGTTTTGTTTTTCATGTTCAGAGGCAGGCACTAAGCACTGAAAGATGGTTTTGTCGCGTAAAAGTCCAGATTTGCTGTCCCACGTGAGGCCAGTTCAAGAGCCATTCTATTTAAGATCTCTAACAAGATAGCCTACTATCTGATTCCTGAATCTCCACATGGTCTAAGGAAAGAACCAACCCCTATAAGGTGTCCTCTGACCTCCATATATATATATATATATATATATATATATATATATATATATATATACTTTGGCATACACATGTCTCCCCAAATAAATTTAAAAAAATTAAATATCTTTTTAATAGGAGGAAGGCATGCCTCAACTAACTTTTCCCTTTCCATTTTACTGAAATTAGTGATCAAATAAACCCTCATCTCCATCGTTATATCAGGATTTTGTTTGTAAAGAATCCAAACTAGATTGTCATATCCAGTCACCATGCAAGGCCATGGACACAGTGGTCACAGAGGCTTCCTCTCACAGAACAGCACGTACTGATGGCATCAGTGTGCTGATAATTGATCCGCAAATGAATGAAACTACATAAAATAGTGGACACGATTGAAGGAGAAGGCTTAGGGTTTCAAGGGAACTAAAAGTGAAAATCCTGGCCTTGTGGATACCAGGACCCTTAACAACAAGACCTACAGTATGCAATAAACACTTTCCACAAGAAAGGTGTACAAGCAATGAAATTAATTGCTATCTGACTGGCAATTTTGACAGAATACACTCAGAAACTGAACATGTTGAGGCAGGCGCTGGCACGAAACACCAACCTAGTCAGATGTACATCTTGATTTACTGCAGATGGGCACTGAGTCATTTGCCAATTCGAATGTTCCCGATGAGATTTTTACAAAATATAGCTGTTCTCCAACAATATCAGCCTTCAGTCAAAAGCAGAACAGCACAGGTGATGAGACGAATCATTCGTGGGCACGAATTGCACATACATGCACACACATCAAGCTTGACAGTGGTGTTTCAGTTCTGTTAAATTACATTTTGTTCAATGTCCAAATTGTTATTTTGTTGCTAAAGGCTCATGTGTTTAACCCTTTAAGTACTCATTTGTAAATATGAGCTTTCTCTAGGAGGAAAATACAAGTGATCACTCTAGATTCCCAATCCTCACTCAACACTCTTTTCTCTTCCTCTAGTATGACATTCAGCCTGGTTTCTTTCTGCTCATGGGATACATTTTCTTCCTTATAAACTGAAATCTTCCACTTGAGACACAAAAGATTAGAAACACTGGTTGGTCAAATGCCAGTGATGTTGATGGTGAGCATGTTTTATAAATAACATCAGTACCAGACAACTGCTTTGTGTAGAACAGCACTGGCAGAAGGACTTGTTGCACATGCACATGTTGATGGGTGCCATGGAGTGGAGGGAGATCCGTGTGACTCCCCCCGGGGAAATATTAAAGGATTTCACCCCATGACGACTCTTCAAAAGATTTGACTTCTAATTGTTGTTGTTCCTGGCTTTTATTTTGTCAAGCCTGACGTGTTTCCCTTCAATAATTAGAAAGCCTTCTTACACCAGGCGGAAGGCGTTGATAAACACCATAAGCAAAGAAGATATCAATATGTTTAACATATAGAGATACAGCTGAAAAGGTAGTAAGCTTCCATTAATTCCACTCCAGAATATACTGTTGAGTTATACTACAATGAAGGTTGTTTGTTGTATATAATCTTGCCAATACAAAGCATTTATCTACTGGGTCTCGGCTACCCAGTACAAGGGATGGGTAGCACAGCAGCTTTGGAGTATCCTAGAGAACATCCTGATGGATAATCAACTCGGCCTTCTCAATGCTGATACTTCACCATTTAAGGCACCATTATTCACTGGGCATGGATGTTTCGGGGTTTTATTTTGCTTTGGTTTTGTTTTGTTTTGGTTTTGGTTTTGGTTCTTTGTTGATGGTTGGTTGGTTAGTTTTGTTTTAGGTTTGTTGAAACAGGGTTTCTCTGTGTTACCTTCACTGTCCTGGAACTTAGACTGGCCTAGAGTTCTGCCTGCCTCTCCCTCCCAAGTACTAGGATTAAAGGCATGTGCCACCACAGCCTGTCTTCATGAATGCTTATTAATCTGCAGCTTCACAGCCAAGGGATCCATTGAAAGCAATGCACAAGCCCTTGGCAGGAATTTCGGATAAGAAGGCAACCCTTCTATGCATGCCTAATGGAAGCAAGAAAACAATGACCTCACCTTCCATTCTGAAGGATCTTTGGGTTTTGTTCGATTCTGCAAAGCAGTGCAGTAGTTCCCTTAGAGAGGGTAATTTACTTCACTTACATACTAAATAAGAAGCACTCAGCAACTCCCAGGAGACTTCTTTCTCCATCTTTCTGATCAGATTGAGCTCAGGGATTTATTTGTAAGTCTTTCATGTCACTGATAATTTTTACTAGGAATGAAATCTTCATTTGGAATTCACCTATTTCAGTACCTTCTTGAGTTAATAGTTGAGTTATGAACTTTTCCAGGAGTGATGTTACCTGTCTTTGTCATATCCTTGCTTTTCTGTGTTGGTTTATGTTTCTGTTGCTTTGGATGCCCCTTCTGGATTTGGGTCTGGAAAAACTTACTGACTAGCCTACTCTGGAAGTTCAACACACAGTACCAGTTAGCAAGGAGAAAACAAAATGCTGTAGCATAAACAACCTTACACTCTACAAGACTATAGAGCCTGGACATAACAAAAACTAATATAGCACATGCTATGAAAGCTAAAACTGCTGAGGTTTTAAGTTTAAGATGTTGGAAGTAGTACATGAGTGAGCTAAAGGAGGGAGTCAGGGAAGGGAAAAATAGAAAAGGCACAAAGTTAAATAAAAGAGAAAGAAGGGAGAGGAGAAGAATGCTGGGGAGGGGAAGAAGAAAGATGGACATAGTAGAAAAGGGGGTGGATGAACAAGCACATGACCAAACCTAGATAAATGTAACACAGAGGTTTAGAAAAATATATTTTAAAAAATTAAAGAAAAAAATCCCAACAGGGTAAAATGCAGACACTAGTATGTGTAAAGAGTGACAGAGACAGATAGGGCAACACTAGTGTGTGTAAAGAGTGACAGAGACAGACAGGGTGACACTAGTGTGTGTAAAGAGTGACAGAGACAGACAGGGCGACACTAGTGTGTATAAAGAGTGACAGAGACAGACAGGGTGACACTAATGTGTGTAAAGAGTGACAGAGACAGACAGGGTGACACTAGTGTGTGTAAAGAGTGACAGAGACAGACAGGGTGACACTAGGGTGTATAAAGAGTGACAGAGACAGACAGGGCGACACTGGTGTGTGTAAAGAGTGACAGAGACAGACAGGGCGACACTGGTGTGTGTAAAGAGTGACAGAGACAGACAGGGTGACACTGGTGTGTGTAAAGAGTGACAGAGACAGACAGGGCGACACT
>NC_034592.1:123587877-123593879 GCF_900095145.1 Mus pahari | reverse complement strand
GTGTGTGTAAAGAGTGACAGAGACAGACAGGGCGACACTAGTGTGTGTAAAGAGTGACAGAGACAGACAGGGCGGCACTAGCGTGTGTAAAGAGTGACAGAGACAGACAGGGCAGCAAAGGAAATCCAACTAGAAAAAAGAATGAAATGGTGCCAAAATAGAAGGAATGTGTGAAGATTAGACGGCACGTGGGGGTCATAACAAATAACATTTGAAAATAGAGCTAAAATCCTCTAAACATGCATGGACAAGGCATCAGGAGGACCTCAAACATTGCACTCTGCCTAGTACCTGCATGGAATTCGGGGACTGTGCGGTGACCTTGTCGACTCTTCTCTATAGGTGAAGCCTTTGCAGAGTCTGCATTGCACAAGTGTTGCACAAGTGTGTGGTGTCTGGCAGGGCAGTCTTCAACATTAGTAGCTTCCCTTCTTTGCATAGCAGGAGGCTCTGATGACCACACTTAGCTTTCTGTGGGCTTGGCAGGCTCTCTCAACCTCCTGAGACTCCCCAGACCACACCCACTGGAACCTGCTGCTTCAGTTAGGAATATCTGCCAGCAGGGTTGGGGTTAGAGAAGCAACCGCAGTGCTAAGATGGCTATGGGGAGAAATCAGAATCTCCTTCATATTTTCATGGCCTCCCGAGTATGATTCACTTGATGGAGTTGAGATTATTATTATGTGCACCCCTGGGACTCAGGAGTTCTCAGGACCTACAGCAATGAGCACAGACATGGAGCCCACATTTGATTTACCCACTAGTCTCAGGCTCAGAGCTATCAAGTTCCATGTTTACTGTTGGTGGATCTGATCTGTTCCGGACCACCAGGTGGGTCTCTCTCTGTCTCTCTGTCTCTGTCTGTCTGTCTGTCTGTCTGTCTGTCTGTCTCTGTCTCTCTTTCCCTCTCCCTTCCTCTCCCTCTCCCTCCCCCACTTTCTCTTTCCTTCCTTTCCTCCCTCCCTCCCTCCCTCCCTCCTCCTCCCTCTCTCCTTAATATTGCCTAGCCTCCTCAGCCATGTGCACTCTTCAGCTTGTCAGTCAGCATTCAGTCCCAGAACACCCCTCTGCTACCTCAGTGAGCCTTCCCTCATTCCAGGGCTGTGGAAGGCCCACCTGAGGCTAGATGATCCTTGAACATCACTCCAGCAGGGCAGCTTAGCTTATGGTACATTCTGTCTCTATCTTGGTGCTGCTGCCACCCTCTAAGTCGTATAGTGACAGTGTGGGCTTTCTGTCTAATGCTGACCAGAGAAATATTGTCTTACCAAGGCCCACAGCTGGATTTGAAGGTGCTGAGGGCTGTGGGTTTGTGCTAAGGGTAAACTGCAGGCCTTTTGTCAGATGTCCCTTTTGAGGAGGCTCTTTTTTTCCCTACAGTGAAGCAACTATGTGGCTTCTTTCTCTACCCCATATCCTTATTCCTTTCACTTTTCTGGATGAATTCCTTCGTGGGTTTGCAAAGTTCTTGCTCATCTCTTCAGAACGAGTCTGCTTTTCTCATACTCAGTCTTTCTCCTTCGCTGGCTCACACAGAGGCAAGGACTCTGCTACTTTACTTGGGTGATTTTTAAGGTTTTAGTTGAAACAGGATCATGCTTGCTATAAAGCCCTCACTGGCCCAATAGTCATCATGTGGACAGTCTAGCCACACATCTACTTATTAGTGTGTGTGTGTGTGTGTGTGTGTGTGTGTGTGTGTGTGAGTGTGTGTGAGTGTGTTTTGAGAAAAACTTCCATAAGCTATATTCTGAACACGATTTCCTGTCCCCTAATTTCTCCCAGATGATCTCCACTTTCCCAGCCACCTACCTTCACATCATTTTGTTCTTTTTCTTTAGAACACAAACAAGCAAACACACACACACACACACACACACACACACCAGAATTCTTTTAAAAAGAAAAATCACAAGAAACACATGCATACACAAGAAACCAAAAACCAAACCCATAGAAACACAAAATCAGAAACTATAATATCCAATGAAAAGACCAGTAAGATGAGAAAAAAGAAAAAAGGAAAGAAAGCAATACAAAAAGTCTATAAAAATACCATTTAGTTGGCCATCTGCTGCTGGGCATGGATCCCAACCGAAGTGTGTCTTATATACCTAATGAGATTTCATGGGATAAAATGTATCATTTTCTTTGTAAGTGGTTGTCAATCAATTGAATATGTCTTTTTTTTTTTTTTTTGGTTAGGAGTGGTAGTCCATGTCCAATTATATATACTTACTCACATTAATACATACATACATACATACATACATATGGTTTCATGAAGCCCAGACTGGCCTTAAACTCTTAATTCTTGTTCAACAAATATACTCATTGAGTTCCCAACTAAACAAAATATCAAGTACTAAGTAGAGAAAATTACTTTCCATATATAAGTCTACTTTTAAATTAATTGGTAGAAAAGAGAATGAATTAAAATATATTGCATCAAAAAATAAATGAAAATGAGAAGATATCATGTATTTGTTTGAATATCTAAAAATCTACCTTTCATAAAGCTTTCTGTATCTGTAATGAAACTTAACCCAAATAAAAATTCTAATACACAAGTTCATGAGGGCTGTCCCTGGCCTTCACCTGGTCTCTGCAGCTAGATCCCACGTTGCTCAATCATTTCAAGAGGCTGGGGTCACTCTTCAGGCCAAAGTGTTGCTCTAATGTTACATTGCAGGCACTGTGAAATTTGAGAGGATTTTAAAGCTAGATCTCCAAGCCATTGCCGAAACCCACGATAGCATATTGATAATTTGGGATTATTTTTCCTCTACTGAGGGGAAGAGGTTATATCTTCCAAGCTTTTCACCTAGCATTTGTTCACAAGTAAATGGCGCATGTTCTAACAATACTATCTCTGTGCAAAAGAGAACTGAACAAAAGAGAGCACCAAGCTGGTTCAACGGGGCAACATGAGAAGTGAAAGATGGCTGCTCAACTTTCAGTGTGTAAAAGTTAAGCTTTATCCAAAAGAATGAACGTCCACACACGGGAAGGATCAACTGAAAGTTTTAACCGTAACTAAACAAAATTGAGTTGACCAGTGCTCCGAGTGAGGACATCTGCAAAGAAAGTGACCATTTTCATTAAGGAGGTGCCCAGCTGAATGTAAGAAGCGTAAGCCACGTGTGCCTGAGGAAGCTTCCGAGATCTTCACACCATAGCATGTTCAGGAGATGAACCTTTGTCATTTTTCTCACATTTCCATTCTCTTTATTTCCAAGTTCAGAAGATTCAATACCTGCTCTTCCAAGTGAGCAGTCATGCATTTTGTGACAATATTAGTAATCAGAAAATGCTCTGAAAAATGCAGGATCACAAGTGATATGGCTATGTGATTGTTAAAACTATCAAAAAACAATTTAAGAAATTGAGTTCTAAGGGCAGAATTGTGTTGATTCGTAATTGTGTTGATTCTCAGCTTAATAGGCAGAAATTTATTGAAGAAAGTAGAAATAAGGGATGAAAATTAGATAGGTAAATTCATAGTTCCTTTGCTCAGAAGGTTTGAGAAGGACTTCCTTATCCTACCTGTTCAGATAAAAGGCCACTTGTGAACAGTTGCTCAGAATATCCCATTGTTTCTGCAAAACTGGCCTGTGTTAGAGTTTACTTTGGTTATGTGGTACCTAACAAGAGACACTCTATTCCAAGTGTGAGTCGATTTGCTGAGTCTTGTACAGGAGCTTGATACCAAACCATCGCCACATACAGATTTAGTTCAATATTATTAAATATTAATACACTGGCCCTTCACAGAAGGTTGAAAAATCAGCAAGGCACCACCACCTCAGCACACATCAAGAATCACTACTATACATTTTTAATTACAACGCGTCCATAAGATCTGAAACTTGGAGCTCATGTCAGTCATTTATGCTGTATATTTAGACATGATTGCAGTAACACTCACAGTTAGTGATATATGTTTAAGCAACAGTTACCATTCAGTCTCTTAACACAGAGAAAGGGCATTAGGGAAAAATATTAACAGGAGATCTGACTGATGAAAAATCAATTTGTTCAACTATTAAATGGAAATAAACGATCCCAATCCTGTGGTACAGACACCTGCATAATAGCAATAAAAATGGTTCTTAATATTGCACCACTCTTATCTTTAAGCTTCACACAGAAGAAAATTAGTTATAACATGATTGTTATGTGCACAAAGTGTCAAAGCTATTCTTGACCTGATTGCTGTATCTTAATGTCATTATACTACCACTGTCTTTTAGAATATAATAACTATTCCTCGAAGGTGTTCTAAACGATGGTTTACTGTTTAAATAGATTAGCAAATGTACAGCATGTACACACACACACACACACACACACACACACACACATATACACACATCACCCTAAATATTCACATTGTTCATTGCTAGGTTTGATCTGTGAATGAGAAACCTGAAACACAGCTTTCATAAAGGAAGATTTAGAGGAAGAAACATGGAGTGGGGAGAGAACTTCCACAGAAGCTTCAGACAGCTGCCCCCACCGCCTCTCCCTAACAGCAGTGGGCCTCTGTGTAGCTCTGTGTCCAAGGTCTTGAAGCCCTAACCACCATCCTCATCCTTGGGCACTTTCCTCAACAGCTAGGAGTCATTCTGCTTACCATTTGGCTGTGCTAATCACAGACCCAGCATTTGCAAAGTTGCACAACTGCAAGCAATAAAGCCATTACCTCCATTGCCATTGCTCCCACAATAAAAATACCTGCTATGTTGATTCTCAGTGCTTCCTGTGACAAATTATTGTTAGGTAGGTAGCTTCTAGGGGCCAGAGGTTCAAAGGCAGAGAAGCCATAGGGCTCTGTCCCTTAGAGAGCAACAGAGACTCCTAGTTTCCAGGCAGCCTGGGTATTCCTTGGCTTAGGGACACATGGCTCTGATCTGTTTCTGCCTTAACAGGTTCTCCTTTTTGTCCCTATGTTTCAAACATCCTCTTGATTTCTCTTATGCCCCTTAATTACAAACCTGCCTCTGATTTTAGGCCCATGATAAATATAAAATAATCTTATCTTGCTAAATTCAATTATACTCACAATGACCCTTTCTCCAAACATGGTCACCATAACAGGTTTTAGCGATTAGGGCATACAAATAGCATTTACGTTGTTGTGAGGGTGGGGGCACCATTCAACTCCCTACACATAAATTGCTAATACATTCTTTTCATCTCTTCTGCTTTTAACTTTTCTTTCTCACTACCACAAATACAAAGCAAAGTTTTACACAACACAAAATGGGTTTTAGAGCCTGTTCATAGATCTCTTCAGTTTTTTATCTGCCCTATGTAAGAACCAAATAAAATCCTGCATATAAAAACATCTATTTTTAGAGCTAGTAAATCAATCTTCTTTTGTCAGAATATCTGAATATAGAAGCCATGTGACAGAAATAACTTGTTATGATATATATACAAATCTCAGCTCATTTAATATAAAATGAAAAAAAAAAAAACATGAAAGTATTCCTTCCTCTCTAGAGGGCAAATTTTATCATGATCTGAGATATTTCTGCTCTTCATACTATTTTATGAATGAAGACTTTCCTATCACTTCAGCCTTTTCAGTACATTGGTGTTTCTAATTTTCCATGTCTGTTTCTCTACATCCTCTGGAGCTGCAAAAAGTCATAACAGCTTTCCTAAATCTTTCATAGAAGACTAATAAATTTGGGATTCAAAACCATAGCTTCCTTATTGCTCAGGAGGGATAACTGCAAGATAATCTGGTACCATTTCTTAGAGTATCCACATGGAAGTAACCTTCTGTTATCCACCACAAGCTGCCTTCTGTCTAGTCTAGCTATCATGATACTCTCCATTCTCCTGTACATTCTGAAGGAACCACTAACACTAAAATCTTGCCCTATGATGTGTTTCTGAGGCAATGTACTCTAACCAAAAAAAAAAAAAAAAAAAACAAACCAAAAAAAAACAAAAAAAACAAAAGGAAACATTATTATACCGGACCATCT
>NC_034592.1:123575098-123587832 GCF_900095145.1 Mus pahari | reverse complement strand
AAAAAAAAAAAAAAAAAAAACCAAACCAAAACAAAACAAAAACAAAAACAAAAGGAAACATTATTATACCGGACCATCTGTGCTCTAACCAGTCTCCAGCCTTTGTCAATATCATACATTTAATTCATGGGTCTGATAATGTATACCCCTAGCTTGCTGGAACTATATATCCAACTTTCAGGTCTTGCCCATATCACACATTTGTGTGCCAATCCAGCCAGCTGAGTGAGTCCCCCACATCATTCCTAATAGTTAATCTTAGGCTTAAAAACAAAGCCCACATGCTAGCATAGTGCCAAAGACCCCAGGCCATCCACAATATTCTTAAACTCCCAGGCACAGCTTGGGTAACACAGTTTGCACATCAGACCAAGCAGATCTAGCCATCTTCTCCTTTGTGACCATTTCCATTCTCCAAACCAAATCAGCACAAAAATCTTAAGGATTGATCTGACAACTCCTCATATCCAATTTGAAATCAAATAATCTTAAGAAATAACAACAACGAAAGAAATTTTCTACATAATAGAAGAAGTATATAATTTCTCATCAGACACTGAAACAGTGAAAAGGGGCCACATTCTTAGATCTCATCACCAAACACAAACAATATGGAAAGCCAAGACAATATACCACCCCCCCCAAAAAAACAGCAGTTCTATAGAAATAATCTCCAATGGAAATTAGCTAAATTAAACTTAGTATATAAAATTTAAAGTAATGATCATTAATGTCATCGGAGCAGTCAACTTTAAAGAAGACAGATCAAACTGCTCACTGCACTTAAAGAAAATAGCAAAAGATGCCTGAGTGATGGCCAAGAAAACACTCATAGCTTAATCAAACATTGAAGACAATTCAAGATTTGAAAACTGAACCAAGTAAAGAGATAAAAGTTTGGAGAGAACTCCCACAGAAATAAAGATGGAACCTTAAAAACCCAATCAGAAAATTGTTAGGGCAAATTCTACAAGTAGAACAGATCAAGTAGAATATGGACTCTGAGAAATTGAAAATAAATTCAAAGAATTGGAGCACACAAGCAAAGACTATGGAAAAGTTGAAAACATATGACAGAATCAGGCATGAACTGTGGGACACTATGTCAATACCACATGTTTGAGTTATAGGCATAAAAGAAGGAAAGAATCCCAGTTGAATGGCAGAGACCAGATCTTCAACAGAATAACAGAAGAAAATTTCCCCAAACTAAGGCAAGTCATACCCATACAGACACAGAATTATACTGAACTGACTGAACAGATTATTTTTCAATAGAAACTGTAAGAAACAGAATATCCTGCAGCAATGTACTTTAAGTTATACAATTTTATAGACACCAACTCAGACTGCTGCACTCAGTCTGAGTTTAGTTTATGTTTAGTTTGTCATAGTTGAAGGAGAAAGAAAAAATTTTCATGACACAAACAGGCTAAAAATATCATGCCTACTAAGTTAGCCTAATAGAGAGTACTGGAAGCAATACTTTAGACTAAAGAGTGGAATACACATATCCAAAAGACTAATATGAGGCTATAAGAAAAATATTAGGCTATAAGATAGTAACACAAAATTAGACGAAGAAAACAGACAGCATGGGGAGTCAGCAATCAACAAGCAACTTTCAGCAATAACTTTAAATATAAAGGACTCCAACTGTACAAATACACAGGTTGTTGAATGGATTTACAAAGAAAATCAACCTTTTTATTGCCTACAAGAAACTCATTATAATTTCAAAGAACAAAACCACCTATAACTGATGCACAAAAATCATCTCCAAATGGATCAAGCATCTTCATGTAAACCTGAACATTAAAATTGCTAGAAGAAAACCTATGTGCAGGAAAGAACTTCCTGAATAAGACTTCATGTGCCCAAGAATTAAGGCTTACAAGTAACAAATGGGACCTCATTCTGCAGAACAAGAAAACAATCAAGAGGAAAGGAAGCCCACAAATTTGGAGACAATCAGTACCAGATATATTCATCTAACAGAGAATTAATACTCAAAATATAGAAAGAACTTCAAAATCAAGGAGTCAAAACCCAAGTGGCACAATATGTATTCACACTGTCCAAAGAGCTGCCATCTGAAAACCAACTGACAACAAATGCTGGCAAGAGTGTGGGGAGAAAGCAAGCTCATTCAGTTTGGTAAGACTGTGAACTGGTGCAGCCACTCAAGAAACTGGCATAGAGAATTCTCAAACTCCAAAATCAGACCTATCTTACAAGCAAGCTTTACTCTTCCTGGACATATGTCCAAAAGACTCAATATCCTACGCTACAGATACTTGCTTAGCTATGGTCACTTCCAGTCTATTCATAATAGCTTATAGATGGAACTAAATATTTTTCAATTGATGAATAAATGATAAAAGTGTGGGACATATATTCAATAGAGTACTATCCACCTGTAAAGAAATGTAAAATTATAAAATTTGCAGGCAAATTGCTGGAACTTGAAAATATTATATTGATTAGTTACCTGACCCAGAAAGACAAAAGCACATGTTCTTTCTTATTTGTGGATTCTAGTGCTAATGTTTAGATGGGCATATACAAACTAGAGTAACTACAGAAATCAAGAAAGGAAAAGATGATCATGAAGTAGAGGTTAGAAGAACTTCTTGCAACCCCATAAGAAGAAGAACAATATCAACCAACCAGACCACTCAGAGCTCCCAGACACTAAACCACCAACCAAAGAATACACATGGAGGAACCCATGGATCTAGCTGCATATGTAGCAAAGGATGGCTTTATCTGGCATCAAAGCGAGGGAAGGCCCTCTGTCCTGTAAAGACTCGATGCCCCAGAGTAGGGGAATGCTAGGGCAGTGAGGCTGGGAGTGTGTGAGTGGCTGAGAGAGCACCCTCATAGAAGCAGGAGGGAGAGGGAATGGCATAGGGAGATTGTAGAAGAGAAACTTGGAAGGGATAACATTTGAAATGTAAATAGATAAAATAACCAATAAAAAAATAATTAAATAAAAAAATTGAAAAAAAAAAAAAAAAGAACTAGGAAAGAGAATACAGAATACAGGGACACCAGTCCTCTGAAAGGGAAAATACGAAGAAGCCAGGTCTTTATTTTCAGGACCAAGGATAATACAGAGGGAGGAAGAAGCGATAAAGAACACTAAGAACTATTTAAAAAGCCATAGGGGTACATTATTTTATATTTACTTAAAAATGCTTCTAATATGTAAGTATTATATACATGAATAAATTCATTAAGTGATGTTAATTTGAGGTGATACTACCCTCCCTACAAATAGCAGGAGATTACCTAACAAAAATGCCACTGCAAGACATCTGACATTTCACCTCAAGTAATTGGTCAAGGCAGTCCAAGAGACTCCCAGAACAATAGACTATAACCATTGGCCTTGGTTGCCTTCCAGTACTTGAACGTAAGACCCTGCTACTAAAGATACCAATACTTTGAACACAGGTCTTAGAAGAAATCTGAAATTGGCCTGGAAGTCTTGACCCTGAGGATTACATCTCATAGTGTCCAAAATGCTATGCAAGCTGCCAAGGGAGAAAAATGATCAATAGTCCTAACTAGCTATAAAGCTCACAAACCACAATGACCAACTTGGAAAGATGTGTCCTTGTGTGCATCAATGCTTTCTATCTTGGAAGCAATCAACAGCAATCTAATTGAGTTCAGGAATGCTCACTGCCTGGTCCTGTAAACCTAGCCAATGACCCATGGCTGCTCAGTTCTCGGACCCTAAAGAAATCCTACTCTTAGCACGTTCCTAAAAACACTGTAATTGCTAGCCACATTCTAGATACACTTATATCAATAGGTATAGCTTCCATCCTTCATCAAAGAAGCTTTCCTTTGCAGCAGGTGGAGGTCATCATGAAAATCCACCACTGGTCAAAATTCTGAGAGCAATCCACCTAGAGGTACCCAACCCCAATCTGAAACATTTACAACACAACCACTACACCCAAGGCTCAGAGAGTGGCACAAAAAAGAGGATGAAAAAAAAAAAAAGAGCCAGTGAACAATAATACTATTGTACCACCTGTGAGATAGTATCATTTACATATGAGAAAAATTTGTCCCCATAAACGGTTAACAACATAATCACCTAAACGAGACCTACACAATGACACCACCAGTTGACATTCCAGTGTACATGGGGGGAAATCTCAGAGGACCCACCTCTAGAAGAGCTGCAGTTGCAATGAACATATACTCTGAGAGGGACGGCAAGTGTCCTCCAGAGATGAGTGCTCTGTTAGGTTGGTCATCAAATCCCAAGATGACAGTCTTATATGCATAAATACATACATACATACATACATACACACACACACACACACACACGTGTTTGTGTGTGTATGATGAACACTAAATGAATACACACTACAGTGTGTATATGTGTGTGTAAGAGAGACACACAGAGAGAAAGAATAATAATTAAGAAAAAACTGGTCATGAATTTGAGAAGGAGTTGGGCATGTTAGGAGTTGCAAGGGGAGAGAATAATGTAGAAGTCATGTAAATATAGTATTTATGGATGAAATTCTCAAAATAAGGTCAGTAACATTTTGACTTTTGAAAATTAATTTACATCTGTTTTGTATAAAATCTACCTAAAAAAACAAACAAAAAAAACCCCAATTCTTCTGAAGTCACTACCCTGTACAATGTAATGTCCAAATATTAGAAATGAGAACTCACATTCCATATTAGTATGGTAGGTACGAGAGTTAAAAATACATGTACTAGCTTCTTCTTCCTTTACTCTACTCCTAATTACATTCAACTGCTGAGCGGCTATATGCCTAAGGGAAATACAGCCTTTAGACCCAATTAAATAAACCTTGATTAGCATTAGTGACTGTACATTGAAATTCCACTTTTATTGACTACCCAAGAAGGACCAGAAGATACAGTCATAGCTTATGCCCATAATAAGGTATTTATGGAAAGCTTTTGACAATTCTTTTATTCTTTAAAAAGGACAGGAAGCAAAGCCTTTGCCCTTTTCCTCCCAAACTGATTTAAAAACAAAACAAAACAAAAACAAAAAAACAAACCATGGTCATTATCTGTTTAACATGTGAATGTATATTCATACACTCAGAATGCTCTGCCTGGGAGGGGAGGGGGAGACGGATTACGACTAAGGGGAGTAAGGAAAATTAAAAAAAAAAAAAAACTAGCACCTTTTCATTATTGTAGCAATTAGTCAACACCATTTACAAAGCTATTGTCAAATCTGTCCTAGGAAGCAAAGATCGAAAGGGAGGGAAAAGTGTAGGTGAAAACTCAACAGCAGCAAAGCAGAGGGTTCATTATGAGAAAGATGACATAATGTGGACTTCTGCTGAGAATTTTCTTTGCAAAATATGGAAACAGGTTTATTGATGGGCCGAAAATAAGAAGGCAGTGTGGAGCGAGCACAAAGTCGTCCTGGTGCTTAAAATTTCTGTGTGATGAGAGTTGTGGTCGCCAATATCTGGAGTATGACGTCTGGAGACAAAGTGCACACACTGAGAGAGGCAGAGAAGGTGAGCGGTGATCATCTGACCCGCGCTGCTGACTCTTCAGACAGTGGCATTTGCTGAACATGGAAAGCCCCACGCCCAAGCTCCTTGTTCGGGAGATAATAAACCTTTGAGTCTCTCTCTCTCTCCTACTTTCAGTCTGAAGGGATGATTTGCCGGTGTGCATAATGCTCTCACATCTCTTTTGTCTAACTGGGTAACGAACCCCTCTTTTTAATTCCGCAGCCACAACTGTATCTCACAGCTCTTTCAAAGACGACATCAACATGAGAGTTTAATGAATACTATTAGGTAAAACCCATCAAGTGGTAAGTGCAGGTGTGGGCAGCAAGGCACGGACTGAAAGAGGCAAGAGCACTGAAACCTTAGTAAATCATGCTTCCATTATGTCCTCCACATGCCTACCTCACAGGATTAACAGGGAGTATAATTAAGTAACGCAGGAGTATGTGCCCAATGGCTACCACATGGCTATTTCTTCTTCCATTGTGACTAGATAGAGAAGAGGGGCAAGCCTGACCCAATGACCAGTCTGTTTCTGCCCTTTGCGATAATCCACAAGTGAGATGAGGTGGTGGGGTGAAAGGCACACATAGGGCCTGCACAGACCAACATCCGACGGCCTTCCAGTGCTGAGGGGGAAGTGGACACATCCCTAACTCAGGAGCTATCCCCCAACTGATAACTGCCTGCTAATGAAAACACAGGTTCCTCCAACAGAAACTGGGTATGCAAATCCCTCCTAAGTGCAGGCCCTGCATCTGCAGTAGACAGCCAATACAAAATTAACTCAATGACAGTTTTGGAGGCCTTTTGCCTCATATGCTTTGCCAGGGCTCTTTTCCCCATTGCTGGCCCTCTGCATTTATGTTATGGTTTCCAGTTTTGTGTTCTCATGGGATGTCTCTGTGTGTGGCTGTTTGTGTTTCTGCATTACTGTGTATTTCCTGAACTTTTTCTTGGGCTGTTTCTCCTCTAATAGTTTTATCCTGTTCTGGTTTGTTTGATTTTATTTTATCATTATCTTTTAGATACCAGTTTATTTCCTAATGAAAGAGAAAGAAGAAAGGGAGTGGATTTGGGTGGATGGGGAAGTAAGGAGAATCGGGAGGAATAGGGGGAAGGGAGCCATAATCAGAATACATTGAACTAAATTTTTTTTAAAAAATCTATTTTCAATTTAAAAAGAAGAAAGTGTACCTTTAAAAGAGGCACAGCCTGGCAATGGCAATGGAAAGAACGGGGGGAGGGGGAGCATAAGCATTTCAACTGGTGGAACACACTGGACAGACTGGGACAGCCCAGAAGCTAATGTCACAGGCAGGGGTATATCATACATTCTTTATGCCATGTTACAAACTACAGGTTTCATTCTGTAAGGGCAGTGGGGTTTATTAAAGGTCAGCCTTTAAGTTTTTAACCTTGTATTACATGAAATCTAGCCATGATAATAATATCTCTAATCCCAGCATTACACACACCAAGAGAATAGAGTTATGAATTTGAGGCCAGCCTAGGCTATACAATAAGCCTGACTTCCAAATTCCTCAGAAGTCTCATTGCTAAGAAGTTTATTTGATCAGTTTCCCCCTTTCTAGGCCATGATGATTGGAATAACTTGTCTCTTTAAAGGTCATGGAAAACAAAATGGGTTTAAATGAACTCCTTTACTTCGGAACACTCAAATCTCAGAGAGGCTGAGCTGAGCTACATGTGTAAACTGTTAGACATTCTGGGATGACATGTCTAGTGGATCATTAAGGAACTGCTGTCTAAACATGCTCTCTGTCTTTACATTCATAATATAAAATACCTGAGATGAAACGGAAGCTCATGATCCCACAATACGCAGTGTGAACTATTACTGTACCCAAGGCATTACAGTGTGTTAGCATATTTTCCCACAAGGCCATTAATACATATTCCAGTTGTGATTTTCAGATTGTTTGCTGGACACCAGTTATGTTTTACATGGCTTTATAATCGGAATTTGTAGCAAGCATATTTTTTGGAACTGATTAAAAGCATGAACTTCAGTAAACAAACAAACGATATAAGCAAAAATACAACCTAATAGTTGTTGGCTCACTTTGGAACACTTAGGCAAGATGATGCCTTTTTTAAAAACTAACACTTTCTCACCCTCCTCTCCTCTTCTCTCCCCCTCGTTCCCTCTCCCATCCTTTCTACTTCCCTCCTTTATCTTCTCGCCATTGCTACTGTTCTTCTCCTCTTTCTTTCACATTTCCCATTATGAAGAGAGTATCAATTATGAATGGATATAGTGTAAATTATTCTAAAAGTCAACACCGGATATTCTTATAGTCAGGATGCCATCTGATAGAGCAGGTCATTCTCACCCATGTAAGCTTAACTGGGGACTTAAACAAGAAAGACATGGAAGAACTAGACTTTAGCAAGGATATATATAAAACAAACAAACAAACAAACAAAAACACTTTCCCACACAATTTAAACTCTACAAGAGTCACAACTGGATAGGAAAGGATATGAAAAATATCAGTGTTGCAGTAATCTGGTGGCTGTCCTTTCTCCTTTATTGAGCTCAGTGGCTTCCGCATTCCAAGATATGCCACACATTTGTCTGCTGCCATGGTGGCAGAGGGTTTGTCATTATTTTAATCAGCATCCTGACATCAGCCTTACTGAATTTCCTCTCCTTAGAAATCAATTTTATGGTATATGTTCTTCTTGCCAACTCCTCCTTCCCCCTGGGAGCTTTCTCAGAACAGGACAGATTACATACACTAAGGTCAAATTTTGTGACTGACCATGAGTTGGGCTCTGTGTCTGACTGCTCATCTGTATTAGAAAGAAAGATACCTCAAGTACCAAAATGAATTTATTTACAGTTTCCTACAAGACTGGGGAAATCATACTCTGTGGTCATCTTGCCTATAGAACTGTTAAAATTCATAGAAAGATAAAAGAAATGCCTGACAATCTGCATGTGTGGGTTTAGTTACCTGAACAGAGGAGTTATCTTTCTCTTATGAAATGAGCCTTTGCTTTGGTGCCAGAACTCTTGGGGTCACCATTTTCATTCCCAGCATGATGTTTTCTGTTGGGTATGTAATTCCCAGAGCATTTACATGGCTACCAGGGTGGGTTCTCACTAAACAGAAGCCCAGCAGGAAAAGGAGGACAACATGACAGGGACCTCATGTCAGTGTCAGTACATGATTTATTTGACATCTTCACTTTCCTCTGGAAATGCAAATGATTTTCATATTTATTTTCAGTACGTTAGCATCCAGCCATACTAATTAGCATATCTCAAGGTCATTAAAGATGCAGAATAGGGCTCAGAACCTCTCTGAATACTCATAACAAAAATTTGGTACACCATTATCATAACACACAGTAAAACATGGCTGGTCACAGGCAGACACATGGCATTAGAGGATGGTGAAAATTTCAGAGTAGACAAGCACGGCTATGGATCTTAGTTTCGTCATTCAGTTACTGTATAACCTGCACCACACTGGTCCTCTCGGTGCCTCATTTCCCTGTCTGTAGGATGCCAATAACTTTTGTGATACAGTGGGAAGTAGGCAATAGTAATAGTAAGGTTCCATCATTGCTTTCTAAATAAGTGCTTAATAACAACATTGATCCTCATTATTGTTAACACTGAGAACGTTTACCTTCTTGGAACTGAATATATTCAAATTACAACCAGCAAAAGTGTATAAACATTATATTTCCCAATTCACCTTTAAAATGTGTGAGGCTAGGATAAAATCAATCTCTCTCTCTCTCTCTCTCTCTCTCTCTCTCTCTCTCTCTCTCTCTCTCTCTCCCCCTCTCCCTCCCTCTTTCCCCCTCTCTCTGTATGTCTATATGTCTGTGTCACATAAATGTCCATGTTCTTGTGTGTACAGATATACATATGTGATATGTACATGCACATAAAGTCCAGAGGTTTTACAAAAGCTGTCATCCTTTGTCATTCTCCATCTAACTTTTCAAGGCATGGTCTCTTGCTGAACCTGGAGTTGTCAGCCTTTCAGCTAGGTGTGCTGGCCAGCTAGTTCATAGGATCTTTCCTGTTTCTGAATCTCCACTGCTGGGACTACAGCCATGGACCACACCACTTGTCTTAGTCAGGGTTTCTATTCCTGCACAAACATCATGATCAAGAAGCAAGTTGGGGAGGAAAGGGTTTATTCGGCTTACATTTCCACATTGCTGTTCATCACTGAAAGAAGTCAGGACTGGAACTCAAACAGGTCAGGAAGCAGGAGCTGATGCAGAGGCCATGGAGGGATTTTCTTTACTGGCTTGCTTCCTCTGGCTTGCTCAGCCTACTCTCTTATAGAACCCAAGACTACCAGCCCAGAGATGGCACCACCCACAAGGGGACCTTCCCCCTTGATCACTAATTGAGAAAATGCTTTACAGCTGGATCTCTTGGAGGCATTTTCCCAACTGAAGCTCCTTTCTCTGTGATAACTCCAGCTGTGTCAAGTTGACACAAAACTAGCCAGTATACCACCCAACAGTTTACACGGGTTCTAGAGATTTGATCTCAAATCCACATGCTTATGTAGCAAGCACTTCTTTGTATTATTTCCTCTTGATGTGATTAAAGACTCTGATAAAAGCAATGTATGAGAGGCAAGATTTGTCCTGACTCACAGTCCCAGAGTTCGTCACAGTGGAGAAGTCAATGTGGCAGGAGTTTGAGGCAGTTGGTCACACCACATCCACAAATAGGAGGAAAGAAGTAAGTACATCGATGCATACTAGTACGTTCCCTTTCTCCACGGGATTCAAGTCCTGGATCCCAGTCAGGCAATGGTTCTACCTACAGTGGACAGGACTTATCACTTCTATTAAGGCTATCAAGAAAATCACCATAGATATGTCTACAGGCTCACCTCATAGGTGATTCTATATTTGGTCAAGATGACGACTGAATCTTCATACCATTAGATTTTTATATATAAACCAATGTGTGGCACACAGTTGAATAGATGAGAATACAAACAGCTATTAAACACTATAATATTCAACATACTCCAAAGCAATGCTGCTATTGTAAGAGCCACCAGCAGTTATAAAGGAGTTTCGTTGAAAACACAAATTCAGAATTCTAAATTGAGTTATCAAGACCATTTTCTTTACCTGTTTGCTTGTTTGTTTTTTAATGTGACAGTAAAAAAATGGCAGCTCTTCCTGACCCCTCAAACTGTTTACAATAAGGCCATCAAAATGAAATGCTTCAACATTTTCTCCTAATACAGTGAGTGAGAAACTTCAAGGCAATTCAGACACAGAACAGGGCATTAGAGAAGTAGGAAGAATCTACATTGTGGGTAGCATTATAGAATCACTGAGGAAGAAAGGCTGGGTGAGCTTATAAGATGCTCAAGGACTTTCAGGGCATCAGTTTAGGTAGTGAAGTAGGCAGACTGCACAACCTCAGAATGGCCTGATTCCCCTATACAGAGATTGTTACAGTAGGGGACCATTGAGTCAGAGGCAGTGAAGGCCAGGGAAAGAACATCTTCATGGGTGTTCACTCATATCAACATAGTAAGCAAACTCTATCTTGTTCTTGTCTTTGGCTCTTGCTGCCCCACTACTTCTGACCCCTGCTTGTTATCATTTGTCTCTATTTGGCATAGAGACAAATTGTGAGTGAAGTTTCCAATTTATTAGTAAATTAGAAAAGGAAATCTTCATTTGTCCAGACAACTGTTGTTCAAGAGAAAGCTTAGGACATGTCTCTCACTTCTGCCAACTCATAAGGCTAATAATAATAGTTAAGATTATGAACACTCTCTGGGGCAGGAGTTCTGTCTTCATGGGTAAAATGTTCACTCCTCAGTCATGAGGACCTTATTTAGAATCCCCAGGACCTATGGGCAAGAAGGGTATGGTGGTATGTATATAACTCCAGGGCTGGAGGGAGTGGAACAGGCAAGTCCAAGAGGCTTAATAACTACCCAGTCAAGCCGATAAGTGACCTCCAGGTTCAGTGAGTAATAGTGTCTCACAAAACAAGGTAGAAGAAAGACTGCTGATGTCAACATCTGGCCTATACCACACACACACACACACACACACACACACACACACACACACACACACACATTGTTTTAATAAAGGAATGTGAACACATTGAAAGGTCAGTGAATTTATACCCTATAGTTCTACTGGATACTGGTAATTCAGAAAAAGTGAATCTTTGAGAGGCAGATTTGCTCACAGAGTTCAAAAATGAGTTCTGGTTAAAAGTTTACAATAGGACTTTCAATAAGCAATCTCTACCATAGCCAGAGTGACTATGCATTCTGATTCATAACCTCTGACCCAGAATTTAGTGTTGTGATTAAAGTAACAAGGTCCTTTGTGGCCTCACTATAAACTGTAAGAGTATATGCCCTTAAGTTTAAAAAACTGGGATAATTTAGGTTTCATGATTGTCAAGTTCACCATTGACTATCACCTTGACAGAATTTAGAATCTCCTAGATTGTAAGACCCTGGACACTTCTGTGAGAGAAGTTCTAGATTAGGTCAGTTGAGGCAGGAAGTCACACCCTAATTATTAGGTGCATCATGTCATCAGGTGGGATCTAACACTAAATGAACAGAAGAAAGTGAGACGGGTGCCCACACTCAGCACTCTGTTGCCTCTGCAGATGCCATGTGAACATCTGTCTTATGTGACCACTGCCATGTCCTTCTCCCTGTGGTGAGGCGTACCAGCAAACTGTGATCACAGCAATGAGGAAAGGTGACTAAGGTGAGGGCATATTCCATCTTACAAAGAATGATTGCCAAAGTTATCATGCCTGCCAGAACTAGATTGTGAACACAGGGAAAATAATAAGCATGTCCACAGAGCTTTACAGTGCCCTCAAGTCAACCTCATTCCAACCATCTCGGTATGCAGGGAAGGAGCCACTCTTTACTCCTCTCCTTGATTAAAGTTCAGGTTGCTGTAGTCATCCAGGCCCTCTCAGTCTACTGGTGATTGCTGGAGAAATAGAGCCATCTGTTGTTGGGGTCTGCAAGTGTTCTTTTAGTGAGAAGAACATGGAGAGAGGATGTAGCTACATTTGTCCTTCCTGTATTCTAGCAGGAAAATGCCAACTTCTTAAAAAAATAACAAGAAAAGAAGGAAAGAAGAAGAAGGAGAGGGAGAGGGAGAGGGGGAGAG
>NC_034592.1:123564678-123574858 GCF_900095145.1 Mus pahari | reverse complement strand
AGAGGGAGAGGGAGAGGGAGAGGGAGAGGGAGAGGGAGAGGGAGAAGGAGAGCATCTGTGATAATAGAAAAGCAGGAGAGAATCTTCTAAGACCCTGCAGAAAGTAATCTCTTAACATAATTAATAAAGAAGAGGACAGCTAGATGAGCCAAGGCAATGTTTGATCAGAGCTGTGTGAAAGATCTGCTATGAATGTGGCAGAGGTTTTTGTTTTTGTTTTGTTTTTGTTTTCGTTTTTGTTTTTGTTTTTGTTTTTGCTTTCATTCAAAAAGACATTTCCTGAGTGCCAACTACCAAAATACAGCTCAGGAAGGGAGCAATGGATCTATCATCAAAGGCGCTGTAGGAAACACGTGCTCTCAGTGACCTTTGCCCTAGACTTGGGAGTCCACAGTATTATGCTTGATGCTTGCTGAGAGCAGATGCATGATGGTCTAATTTACTATAGGCTTTATCCACAGAATAAACTGGAAGATCTCAGATCCATACAAAGAAAGCAATCAGTAGCAACCAGGGCCAAATGCCACATGGGAAAGGTAAAGTAGGTGGTAGGTGGCAGTGGGGGTATTGGGGGGGGGGCAGATAAGTTTTAAGATAAGAAAAAATACATCTCGATGGATAAAGAAAATGAATTGGATCTCAAAAGCAAGACATCTTCTGTGTGACAAAAGCCAAAAGGCCTCTAGCCCTCCAGAGGAGCAGAAGGGGCAACCCTCAAAAGAGGAATGGGGCGTGTGCCTCAGAACCATAGAGACCAGAAAAGGGCATCTGAATCTCAGGAACTAGAGTTAGAAGTGGTTGTGAGCCACCTGATGTGGGTGCTGGGAAGCAAACACAGGTTCTCTGTAAGAACAATAAACACTCATAACCACTGGGCCATATCTTCAGCCCCATTTTATCTTTGATATATAATTTTAAATACAATTTTATTTTGGACAATCTGAAATAAAAGTTAAACTTAATTTTTTCTCCATGAGAATGGCATCTACCAGAGTAATTTACTGAAGGATTCTTTTCATCAGTTTGTACTGAAGTATTTTTGATATGTCATATGTTCCTGATATTTGATTGTGAATTGTAAACTTACACTTAATAGTATCTGGTGAAAAAATATTACTTCAGTATGTTTTTTCATACAATTGGCTTTCTAGTCATTATGTGAATTTCTAAGTCATTTCCTATTTTGTAATATAAGTATAAAATGTTTACTATGTTATTGGATTTTAATTATTTCTTCATGTCTTATATAATACTTTACAGTTCTGTTTAGGAAGATAAATCTCTATTATAACATCTTTATTCACATATATTTTATAGTTGATATTGTTTCTATATCTAGGATTTATTTTTCCATATCTGGTAATATTGATTAGTATTTCTATAGTAATGTTTTGTTGACTTTTTGTATGCCTTTAAATTCAGCTCCCATACTAAATTCACTTATTAAAAGGTTTTCTAAATTTGAAAAAAGGACTCTCTCCTTCCAAAGTTTTTACCAATCTACCTAATGGGGAAATCTTTACTTCACTAGCAAGAAACTCAAAGACAGTGTTGAAATAAAAAAATGGTAGATTGGTGCTTTCTGGTTTTTTCTTCATTTGATTGGAAATGGCTTCTGTGCTCTCATTGTGTATACTATTGGAGTTTGGGAAACAGTCTTTCAGATGAATACTCCTATCTTTATGTGCAGTAAAAGCTTATTAAAAGACGTCTGTGTATGCTTTCTGGGTTGTTTGCTGTTATTGTTTCTGTCCGTTTATTAAAGGAGGTTGTGCTATCCCAGAGTCTAAGCGAGAAAAGGTCACATGAAAGGGATGTCAGATTTAAAAGCCTTAATGCCCAGCTGCTGCCCTTGTGAAATTTTGGAAAGTGACAGAGATAAGACTAAAGCATTTGTCAGCACCACAGCATGTAATTCACACGGAATTATGCAGTTAAGAGAGGAAGCTTAGATATGTGATCTGGAATCACGGGAAAAGCTCCTTGGAGAATCATGGTCTCTGATAGTGAGGTGAGATAGCACAAGTTAACTCACAGAAGTACGAACGCAGAGGAGAGAGGGAAGCTCTGAAAAATGCGTTGAATTATTCAGCTTTTCACTGGAAATGAAAATGAAGGTGACATCACAAAACAATGCAGAAGACAATTAGCTCTTCTTTACTGGAAATTGACAACAGAGCTGACTAAACAATGAGCGGGCATTAAGTGGTTAGCCACAAGGGACTTTACCCAAGTAACCAGTCTAGAGGTTTTAGAAACTTCCTCATTTTTCTGCTTGAAAGTAAAGATGAGGGGCCCTTTCTCAGACCCAAGCGTCATTTGTCTCTGGGAGTCCACCCAGGGAAACAAGTAACATGGCTGCCCTAGTGGGACCTCCAGGAGCCATGGGGGCCAAAGTGGAAGGTTGGGATTTCTAGATAGCTTGTCAGGTCATAGACACCATGAAAATACCCAAACTGGAAACTAATGACAGATTGGGTCGCTCTAGAAAGAATAACCAGCTGGTACTAGATTCTTAGACCTAGAAATGATTCAGTTCCTGGAGGTTCAGTTATTTTTTTAGAGCATCCTTGATATCTTTAAGTGGTTTTCTTGTGCCCATCCCTTCCAGAATTCGATATGCTTTTGAGTTCTCACTTGTTATTTCTGCAGTTTCCTCACACTTAGTAGAACCAAACTGGCATGCTATAGCCCATACACACACCTAATCTCTTGATTCTGCCCCCAGTCCTCTGGTGAATTGTCCGTTCTTTATGGTCAGTTCCAATGCAACCAGCTTTGTGTTCCCTTTTGGGATCTTCCACTGGAGAGCCGACTACTCCCTACTTAAACTTCTAATACATCTTTACCTTTCTCTTGTCTCCTACACTGAATAGATTTATACTTTGTTTTGGTTATGAACTCCATGTGGTCAATCCTTTCTCTACCCATTTCTTTTCTTAGAATAGTCTTTCTTTAATCAGAGTATCAGCCCGAGTGTGCACATGTATGAACTCNAGTGCACATACACACACACACACACACACACACACAAACACACACACACACACAGAGGTGTTACTGAAAACTAATTACAAAAGGGCATTAATACTATGCCGTGAAAAGCCAAGACAGTGAATCAGATACCTCTATTTTCCTGTGTGTGTGTGTGTGTGTGTGTGTGTGTGTGTGTGTGTGTGTGTGTGTGGTGTTCAGAGGACAGTTTGCCAGAGTCTAGAATCCATTCTATCCTTGTTAGTCTAAGAGATGAAATTCAAATAAACAGACATTGTGGCAAGCACCATTACCTACCGAGCCATCTCGCTGGCCCCCTTCCATACACATTTTCTAAAATGTGTCTTTCATTACCTTAAGCAACTTCGTTGTCAGCCTCATCTTGCATAAATTATTCACAAGTAGAAAAGCTTGCTCTATGGGAGCTTTCTCCTCCTGACCCACAGGTTGCTTATGGAAGGCTCCATTTTCTGAACAAGCCTCTCCCCGCCCCCTTACAGGGTTCAATGATCTGAAAACAAAGATCCATCTGTTCATACTGGCTCACACGTGTAGTCTGCTTGTTATGTTCTAGGCACTGGACTGGGTTCCTGACACACACACTTGAGGTATGGTTTTCTGTGCATCCTCGTAGCTAGGTTTTCTGCTATAGACCAGGAGGAGCATGTCCTCAACTCTGCCTCCGTTGTTTGTTTTCCTCCATCTCATTACCTAGCAATGCGCCAGCACACAATGTGCGAGCACCTCATAAATGCTTGCTGGATGAATAAAGAGCACATGACCATGGGTAGACTACAATCACTGACTGCTGACGAGAGCTTCAGGGTGCTCACTGTCTCCTTGGTGCTCTTTTCTTTTCCATATTTGTTTTTTTTTTTTTTTCCTCACCATGGTTGCTATCTGTTAATTCATCCTGTGGTCAGTAGAAGCTGTGGTCTACTGTTCATGGATATTTCCAGTTCTTGTATTGTGTCAATCAATTATGCTACTAGAGTCCTTTCATGTGGTTTTTCTTTGTTTATATTGAAATGGCTTGTGCTTTCGAACATATATCACCCCAGTCAGATTTTGTGTCTAGGCAGTGGCATGGCCTGCCAACATAGACACACTGGGGTTTTCTACCAATTCTAGGTACATTTCTCAGAACTTAATGAAGACCTCTCAGGCTGCCTTGAGTGCTGGCTTCAATGTTGAGCACTCAGCCCTCAATGGAGCCTCTATATCACTCCTTCAGAGCTCAGGGAATAGCGCAGAAGAGGTGCATAAAGAACATAATGGACAGAGGAAGGGGAGAAGTGCTACAGAATGCTATCTCCTGGACAGGACATAACCATTGTTCTCATGAACTCAAGTAGCTGTGGCTACCTGCAGAAGACCTGTACAAAATGGGGCCTGTCAATATCCCTCCATAGTTGCAGGTAATTTTGAGGCCTACTTGTCCCTAAGAAACTATTGGCTGCTAATGGTTACTGGGAGAGGGTGAGTGTGCAGTGATGTGCTCACTGTTAGAGTGCCACATTCTAGGAAATAACACTCGACCTACACTTATGTCAACAACCCTAAGTAAACTCGGAGGGCTTCCAAAACAACAAGATAAGCGAACGACGTGAAAATAGAAGGGAGGTTTTGGGGGAAGAAGGTGTGGTTTCTTTTGAATGAGGAGTAAAGAGGGTAATGGAGGCAAAAGGACAAAAGTACACTCTATATGTGTGTGGGACAGTCAGAGAAGAATTGTAAAATGCTAAGGCAGAGGCTAAGTGGGTAAATGTGCCACAATGCATTCCTGAGCTTAGATCTCCATAAGCCCAGGCACAGAGACCTGTGTCCAGTAAAGACAGCCAGGTCCATGAAGCTCATTAGCCAGCTGGTCAAAAAGAATCAGTGAACTTCAGGTTCAATGAAAAACCATGTCCAATAAATAAATAAAGGTTGAAAGCAATGGAGAAAAGACACACAAAGCCAGTCTCTGGCTCCCACGCATACACTTACATGCACACACACCCACATGAAATAATAATTCCACCATAAGTAATATAGACACACACTCAAACAATTAAAAATTTGGAAAAACAAAAGGGGGAAAGAGAAGAAATTTCAAAGCAACTTTCATGGGGAGTAGAACATATATACTGATCGTAAAGGAACATTAAAGGAGAGAAAGATAACTTAAGCTCCACAATATATAAACATTCCATTATAGTGCTTTATTTTAATAATACTTACAGAGAAACAATTTAGGTATTACTGAATTCAAAAAGAAAGTCTCCAGTCTTTGATGTGTTTTTAAAGTAGTCTCGCCTTTTTTATTTTGGCAACAATGATTTATCTACAATTTTACTCTTCCTGGGAATTTCATGTTAAAGGAGTTATTTGAAGGCTGGGCACTTGTCAGTAAAATACTTTCCAAAAGCAAAGTGAGGCTCACCAGCACTCACATAAAAGCATGCCTTCAATCCAAGATCTAGAGGCAGACAGACAGAGGGATGCCACAAGCCAGTTGGCTAGCAAGACTAGCCAAATTGAGCAACAGTTTCAGCAAGGGACCTTATACATCAGAAGTGCACATATCACAGCCAAGGAAGATGCCAAACATCAACTTTTATTGTTCACATACACGTGTAGACACATGTACGTGAACCTGCACACATGCATGTACAACCAAAGGTGCATACATACCCCACACACATGCAAATATACACATCAGTAAACTACACATGTAAAAGAAAAGAGGCTCCCTGCTAAAGCAAGCCCCACCTCCAATTAAGACATCAACTTAATTTTTTTTTCAACAGAGTATCAGAGTATCAAGTACTTGGACAACTTAGCAATTATATTTCCTTCACTTCATTCATGAATTTAAAGTTAAGAAAACTTTTGAGAGAGATTAAAGATGAAAAATATAAGAGGTGCTTTAGGGTTTTTTTTATTATTAATGTAACTGTTTAATTACTATATACAGTGTTTAAACTCCATCAATTAGGACCTGTTTAAACTTCTGCCATGTGTCTTTAAGGTTCGCTGTCAAAACAGGCATTTGCTGAGAGAACTCCCAGCTTCATGTGTAACTGGAAATTCTCTAAGATAGCTTAAAATGAACAGAGAAGGGGGAACACCCTCGCAAAGGAGTGAGGCTTCTCATTCATGCCCAGTGATGAAAAGCTCGCAGTCAACAAATAGGAGACCTCACAAGGACTCCACACAGCCTTCATCACAGCCTCACTCACCAGCCTCAGACCCACTTCAAAACCTTCAACTAAAAGAAACCCAGTGTGGGAAGCCTGCCAACCCTCTCTCTTGCCAAGTTGGCAAAGCCCTGGAGGCTTGAATGGGCTTCTCGATGTATAAGATAAAAGCAGGCATTTGAAGCCAGTGAAGGCTTCCTGGGCACATTCAGACCTTAGGTGAAATTCCATCATCTGCTTTCATTTGTGTGTGATGTTATGTATGCAGATGGCACAACTTAGGCCTCCAGTTGCAGGCATAGTTTTGCTAGGAAACCAGAATAGAAAAAAAATAAATAAATCTTAAACACGAATTAGGAAAGGCGTTTCCCCTTCAAAGTTGCCCTTTTCCAGCTTTGATCTTTGCCTCTAACAACTATATAAACTAAGACAGGAGAGGACAAACTTGATTTCAGACAAGATTTTTCTCTGGAGTAGAATGTGGATGTGCTTGTAAAAAGGTAAAGAGCAGACCCGAGTGAAAGCAGGAAGCATGGATTCTGAGCTAAGCTACCTTCTTGCTTCTACGCAGCAAAGCCTAACCCATACATCTCCGTTGGAAATGAGCAAGCGAGTCAGACTCTTCTTTAATGACGTCACCCCCTCCCCAACCCTCTGTACTTTTTCCATGACCAGGATTTCTTTCACTGTGCAGTGTAATGTGGACCCATGCTTCCTACGTAGACTCTCTGATTCTTCTCATCTCCCGCTTTTATGTACCCGATAACACCCCCACACTGAGTCTTCTCATACCCTGATGGTGGGAACTCCTCCACTCTTGGAAACCCAAGCTCTCTCCCTTCAGATGGCAGTCATGTAAACTGAAGAGCAAAAGACTATTAACTTGCTAGAAATTTCTTAAAATTACTCTCAAAGGTCTCATTACATGTAATTTTTTGTACATATATTCTATTTATGAAAGAGAAAAATATTTCCCGTTCAGTCTAGCTAATGGTGTAGAAGATGGGCCTTCAAAGATATGCTTGCCACTGTGTGTTCTTGAGTTTAATGATGAATTTATATACTGAACCAAAGAAATATTTCAGATTATCTATGGTGAAAGCCACATTTAGAGTACAAAAATTTTAAAGATCATAAATATTTTTGTCAGACAAGCGGTAGTCATTTTCTAAAAAGAATATGCATACATATTTTATCAAATTTGTTTTGAACAGTCCTCCTCAGTCCTGTCAATCTTCATCTCTGTCATTATCACAATTCCTGGATAACCAAATGTCACCGGCTCAAAGAAAACGTAATCCACTAATCGTTAAATTCTGAATTTCTCCTGTTCTGCATCACCAGAGCAATCATGTATATAGCTTGAATTATCTTCACACAAACAAAAGACAGGCTCCTCACTCTCCATCTCTGGACCTCTCTGGACTTGGTCACACACAGCTGAGCACTGCCAGCCACTTGTTCATCCACCTTTCCTGGCTTTCTCTTACTTATCTGGTATTCCTTGTAATATTCAGGCATCAGAAGCAAACTCCACCTTCAGGGTTTCTCCATAAAATTTATGGGAAGAAAAATACATAACCAGAAAAGGGGTTCTTTTAGTTTCTATTTCAGGACTTTCAAGGGAATCTATGAGATACTACAATCACACAGATGTTCTTTGTTCCCTCTTGAAAACAAAAACCAGTGACGCAGACTGGGGAGTCAGAGGAAGGTAAAGGAGTTGCTCCATTTGATGGTTCTTCGTCATCATGAACACACTCCAATTATAACTTCTCTCCAGACAGGACATGGCTTGTTCCAAATCACTACACCATTCCATCATCCCCATCACAATCTTGTAACATGCCCAAGTCATTCCCATTGGAAGGCACTAAAGTATTCAGAGAGGAGAATTTAAAAACTGGCAAGACTTCTATCTCAGATTCCTTGAGGGGGTGAGATAAAGACTCAAAAATAAGTATGGATCCTTCTCAGTCATGTATATGGCTTGTGAGGATAAGCACGTAAGTGTTCATGTTTCTTTATCAAAATCCAAAAGCATTTATATCTACATTTAGGAAAGAATTCCACAGAGTCCTCTAAATACTTCAATAACCAAAAACATTTTTTCCTTTTATACAGTTTTCTGGCATCACTAAGCTCAGACCTAAAGAGATCACAACACATGCTTAAACTGAAGGTAAACTTTGAGTTTAAGTAGCTGCCACAAATATCCACACTTAAAATGCCACTGCAAAAATACTGGAAATCATACTATTTTTTATAGAAATGAATCTTCATCCTAAAATGCCCTTCATTTTTGAATCAGATATTGATTTGTTCTCATGTTTCTAAAGAGCTGGGTCTTTTTTTTTAATGTAAGTATGAGGTTGAAGTAAAACTTTCAATTTTTATGTCTGATGATTATTCGTATTGAAATACTTTGCTTTAATCTATTGGAAAAACAGACTGAAAAAGTCAGGGATCACAAAGACCTCCAAAGAAACTAAACATGACAAAAATCCTAAATTTATCATATTAGTACTGAACAGTAATAATAGATAATAATTGTTCATTATTTTTTGAGTTCTTTATTTAATTTTTTATTTTATTAGATATTTTCTTCATTTACATTTCAAATACTATCCCGAATGTCCCCTATACTCTCCCCCTTCCCTGCTTCCCTGCCCACTCACTCCCACTTCTTGGCCCTGGCATTCCCCTGTGCTGGATCATATAAAGTTTGCAAGACCAAAGGGCCTCTCTGCCAATGATGGCTGAATACGCCATCTTCTGCTACATATGCAGCTAGAGACATGATCTCTGGGGGTACTGGTTAGTTCATGTTGTTCCACCTATAGGGTTGCAGACCCCTTCAGCTCCTTGGGTACTTTCTCTAGCTCCTCCATTGGGGGACCTGTGTTCCATCCAATAGCTGACTGTGTGTATCCACTTCTGTGTTTGTCAGGCACTGGCATAACCTTACAAGAGGCCACTATATCAGGGTCCCTTCAGCAGAATCTTTCTGGCATGTGCAATAGTGTCTGGGTTTGGTGGCTGATGATGGGATGGTTCCCCGGGTGGGATAGTCTCTGGATAGTCCATCCTTTCATCTTAGCTCCAAACTTTGTCTCTGTAACTCCTTTCATGGGTATTTTGTTCCCTATTCTAAGGAGGAATGAAGTATCCACCCGTTGGTCTTCCTTCTTTTTTGGTTTTCTTCTGTTTTGCAAATTGTAGCTTGGGTATCCTAAGTTTCTGGGCTAATATCCGCTTATCAGTGAGTGCATATTTAGTGACTTCTTTAGTGATTGGGTTACCTCACTAAGGATGATATCCTCCAGTTATATCCATTTGGCCAAGAATGTCATAAATTCATTGTTTTTAATAGCTGAGTAGTACTCCATCATGTAAATGTACCACATTTTCTGAATCCATTCCTCTATTGAGGGACATCTGGGTTCTTTCCAGCTTCTGGCTATTATAAATAAGGCTGCTATGAACATAGTGGAGCATGTTGTTACCAGTTGGAATATATTCTGGTTATATGCCCAGAAGAGGTATTGCTGGATCCTCTGGTGGTACTATGTCCAATTTTCAGAGGAACTGCCAGACTGATTCCAAAGTGATTGTACAAGCTTGCAATCCCACCAGCAGTGGAGGAGTGTTCCTTTTTCTCGACATCCTCGCCAGCATCTGTTGTCACTTGAATTATTGATCTTAGCCATTCAAACTGGTGTGAGATGGAATCCCAAGGTTATTTTGATTTGCATTTCCCTGATGATTAAGGATGTTGAACAGTTTTTCAGGTGTTTCTCAGTTGAGAATTCTTTGTTTAGCTCTGTACCCCATTTTTAATGGGGTTATTTGATTTTCTGGAGTCCAGTTTCTTGAGCTCTTTGTATATAGTGGATATTAGTCCTCCATCAGATTTAGGATTGGTAAAAATCCTTTCCCAATCTGTTGGTGGCCTTTTTGTCTTATTGACAGTGTCTTTTGCCTTACAGAAGCTTTGCAATTTT
>NC_034592.1:123551194-123564667 GCF_900095145.1 Mus pahari | reverse complement strand
TTGTTCTGATTATTATGTGTCGGGAGGAATTTCTTTTCTGGTCCAGTCTATTTGGAGTTCTGTAGGCTTCTTGTATGCTCATGGGCATCTCTTTCTTTAGGTTAGGGAAGTTTTCTTCTATCATTTTGTTGAAGATGTTTGCTGGCCCTTTAATTTGAAAATCTTCATTCCCATCTACTCCTATTATCCGTAGTTTTGGTCTTCTTATTGTGTCCTGGATTTCCTGGATGTTTTGATTTAGGACCTTTTGCATTTTGCATTTTCTTTGATTGTTGTGCCCATGTTCTCTATGGAATCTTCTGCAGCTGAGATTCTCTCCTCCATCTCTTGTATTCTGTTGCTGATGCTCACATCTATGGTTCCTGATTTCTTTCCTATGGTTTCTATCTCCAGAATTGTCTCACTTTGGGTTTTCTTTATTGCTTCTACTTTACATTTTAGGTCTTGGATGGTTTTGTTCAATTCCATCACCTGTTTGGTTGTGTTCTCCTGTGTTTCTTTAAGGACTTCTACCTCTTTAGCAGCGTTCTCCTGTATTTCTTTAAGTGAGTTATTAATGCCCTTCTTAAAGTCCTCCACCAGCATCATGAGGTATGCTTTTAAATCCCAGTCTTGCTTTTCGGGTGTGTTCGGGTATCCAGGACTAGCTGTGGTGGGAATGCTGGGTTCTGATTATGGTGAGTGGTCTTGGTTTCTGTTAGTAAGATTCCTACATTTGCCTTTTTCCATCTGGTAATCTCTGGAGTTAGTTGTTCTAATTGTCTCTGGTAGAAGCTTGTTCCTCCTGTGATTCTGTTAGCCTCTGTCAGCAGTCCTGGGAGTACAGCTCTCTCCTGAGTCTCAGTGGTCAGAGTACTCTCCGCAGGGAAGCTCTCCTCTTGCAGGGAAGGTGCACAGAGGCCTGGCATTCAGATCTGCCTCCTTGCTGAAGATATAGGCCCAAAATGGGGCCTGTCCCAGAAGATGTGTCGCCTCTGCAGTTTGCACACTCACCTGCACAGGCTAGACTCCAAAGGACCCTGGACACAATATGTCTCTCTCACCTGCTCCTGCAAACAGAGCCTTCCCGGTTGGCCACCTTTCCTCTGGAGCTTCTGCAGTCTGTGCTCTCCCCGGCAATGATCGGAGCCTGGGCATACTGGAGCAAAGATGGCTCCCTTACCAGCTCAGGCAGTGAGAGTGCTCCCAGGTGGACACCTCTGCTCTGGCGGGGATGGTGCCCAGATGTTTGGAGCCTGTAACAGGTTCTGTCCCAGAAGCTGTGTTGCTTCTGCAGTCTGCCCTCTCCAGGCAACAACTGGAGCCTGGGCGCACCATAGCAAAGATGGCTCCCTTCTACTTGTTAAGAATATGCCAGAGATTATTTAACTTGCATTAATAATTTAGTTTGCACATAAACCTGAGAAATATGTAATACATCATGTATATACATTTATCACATGATAATTCTTCTAAGGGAATGTATTCTTGAATATATTGTATAAGCATAATAGGTAGTAACTATACTTTATTTATCTTTGTAGATCCAAACACTATAAAATAACAACTATAATAATTTATCCTAAGATATTACAGTTTTCCTCTGCTCTAATAAATTGTTTTAGATACAAATTGTAAATAAATGAATAAACTTATTTTATAAATGAGAGTGGTATTACTTCAATTCTAAAATGTGTCATGTATAATGATAATGATATGATATGATATGATAATAACTGAAGTGCGAGACAGAGAGATTTATTTTACTCAATTTTACTAATTTTTGGCCCAAGTTGCTCAAAATACTTTATTTTGACTTTTTAAACTTTTAATGAGGTTCCATATGGTTACCCTCTCTTTTGTCCTTAGCATTGCTAGTTTGTGTCATCCGTTCTCTATTTTCTTGCTTAGTCAATCGCATGACTCACCTTGGAAATGTTCTATGTGTACCTAAGCACAAAGCCTGCTCTGCAGTCACTGCCTGGACCATTTTATATGTGAAAGGAAGGCTGTATTAGGCAATCATATACTTACAGGTTTTTTTCTAAATATTTTACTTATATCTACATTAATTATTCAATGATTCAACTATTGAAAAAGGATTTATTTTCATGGCTGATATTAAATGTCCTAAGAATATCATACTGAAATCTGTAATTGTTATTATTGAATATTCTGTTTCTCCTCTAAGTTCTATTGTTTTGGCTCCATGGATTTGATCTCTCTCTCTCTGTTGCACATGCCTTTTCTTGGTGAATTGACCTTTCATCACTATAAACTATCCCTCACTATTTCTACTAATATATGTTGACTTAAAGACTATTTGTCTCATTTTAAGTTAGCCACACTAATTCTCATATAGGTATTGTTTGTAGACATACTTTATCCTTTCAAGTTCAAATATTGGAACTTTTGAATGTAATATATTTGTTTTACTACTGTGACTTTATATGAAAAGTTTGCTGGATTTTTTCAATATTTGTACAATCAAATCATCATATTATGATAGTCTGGGCCTCTCACAAGCGAAGTAGGAGCTCTACCACTGAAGCCATCTTTTTATTTCATATTTTGAGATAAGGCATTAGTAAAGTTCCTAAGCTGGCCTTGAACCTGTGGCCTGCTTCCCTGGCAAGGCTTTGGGATCACAGGTCTGTGCCAGCAGGCCCAGCTTATCTTTTGAATGGAAGGTTTCCAGTACTTACATGGTATGATTACTGAAACTATTCCCTTCATGTCTTTAAGCAGGTTCCCTTTAGTAAATTCAATTTATTATATTATTGATAGAATGCTGTGAATTCTTCTGCAGCTTAATCTAAAACTAATATCTGGGATTACTCCATGACAGATTTGCTCTGCTCTTTTTATTCTTATTTACCTGCCTGTGTATGTGCAGATATATCATAAGCTTTACAACTTTGACCAAACAAACAGACCAGCACTGTTACGTGCATTCCCTCCTGCTATTGTGCAGTGTGATAACTATCCATCTCCTGGACATTTTCATCTTTCCAAACAGAAGCTCAGAATCTACTCCCTCTGATAATCGCCATTCTATTCTACTGTCTTGCTTTCCCCTTGAATATTGGTCACAGACTGTTCACTCTTTGCCATCCCTTAGATAATTTCTGGGTATGTGTCACAAATGCTGGAACACACTGAGTTTTCCTCTGGAATTGGTTGTGGCTGGGAACTTGGAGGCTGCTTATTTAGTAACTTGCTTGAGATAAAATTGTCTGTTCTATGATGACTAGTTAAGCCTTTTTCTTTCTTTCTTTCTTTCTTTCTTTCTTTCTTTCTTTCTTTCTTTCTTTCTTTCTTTCTTTCTTTCTTTTTTTTTAAACTTTTAAGTCTAGGCTTGTCCGTGGTGTCAAAATTTCAGGTAACTCAGTTGTCAATCACCAGTCACTCAGTCATTCTAAGTACTTTAAGCATATTGGGCTTCTGTTATCTCCTAAAAGAGATTTTCTGAGTATGAAACTAAACTGGACTTTCAATGAGACCACCCTCTTAGAGCTGTCTGGACACTGACCCCAGCAGGCTTCAGTCTGCATCTCCTTTGCTGTCACTTGTCGGGGTGATCTAGTGCCCTATGAAGATACTGCCTCTTCCCTGCTTCCTCCAAAGTTAACCACCACCCTTGCTAGCATATTCAACACCTCCTGGATTCCCTCCTAGGTCCCAGACCTCACAGCCTGCTAATTATCAGTTCTTTTCTGCTGGATGCCTTGTTTCTCCCTGGTATCAAGTATGTCCTGGAACACAAAATACTGCTATTTTATTGGTGCTTTCCCTGTACCTTAACTGGCAGGCTCATTGTAGTCCTGCCCTAAGGCTATATTTAGGTTACCTTCTTCTGGCCTAGCAAGTGGTACATGAACCTGGAAACCCATGCCCCTAGTACATAATTAGTTTATTCTCTGTACATTTACAAGTTTGAAATAAAGGTTCTTCAAAACCTCTACTGCATAAATCAAACACACTGCTGTTGGAAGGGTCTTCTGTATCTCTCCATATACAAAATCCCTGGGTTTATTCGTAGGTAATTACCAATTATCTGTATTATCTTTCTATAAAAGAAACTCTCCTCTACCACATGTGTGTATTGTGAGCTTTGCTACCCCACAATTCTGGTTATTCCCCTTTATTTGAATACAGCACCTCCATATCATGCAATTATCCAGCACCTTTCATCTTTCACGCTTACACCATAATGATAATAATGACAACTGCAGTAATAACCATTTATCTAACACTTTGTATTTAAAAAAAACACTTTACAATGAGCAATTAGTTATTCCACCCCAGTAAAGTAGTTTGGTATCATTATAATCATCTTTACAGAGGTGAAAACTAGTATGTGAAATAATGAATTTGTCCTAATTCATGAAAAAAAGAAAATCTAACACCTTTTGCCAAAAGGCTACCCAGATAGATTAATTTGGCAGTTATCAATGGAAACAAATCTGGTGAAATCTCAGGGATACAGTACACTCATCAGGAAGAGTCCCACCATGAAGACTGCTACAGCTCTGTCCTTAGCTACAAGATGTTTGGGAGGTAAATAAAAGACAGGTCAAAGGAGAGGATAACATGCTACTTTTTTATTATTAGATATTTTCTTTATTTACATTTCAAATGTTATCCTTTTTCCTGGTTTCCCATCTGAAAATCCCCTATCCTCTTCCCCCCTCCGACTGCTCTCCAACCCACCCACTCCCTCTTCCTGGCCCTGGTATTAACCTACACTGTGCCATAGACTCTTCGCAGGACCAAGAGCCTCTCCTCCCATTGGTGACCGACAAGGCCATCCTCTGTTACATATGCAGCTGAAGCCATGGGTCCTTCCATGTGTACTCTTTGGTTGGTGGTTTAGTCCCTGGAAGCTCTGGGGGTACTGGTTGTTTCATATTGTTGTTCCTCCTAAGGGGCTGCAAACACCTTCAGCTACTTAGGTACTTTCTCAAACTCCTCCCATTGGGGACCCTGTGCACAGTCCAATGGTTGGCTGAGAGCATTCACCTCTGTATTTGTCAGGTACTAGTAGAGCCTCTCAGGAGACAGCTATATCAGGCTTCTGTCAGCAAGCAATTGTTGGCATCCACAATTGTATCTGGGTTTGGTGACTATATATAGGATGGATCTCCAGGTGTGACAGTCACGGGATGGCCTTTCCATCAGTGTCTGCTCCATACTTTGTCTCTGTATTTCTTCCCATAATTATTTGTTTCCCTATCTTAGAGGGACCAAAGCACTCACACTTTAGTCTTCCTTCTTCTTGAGCTTCATGTGCTCTGTGAATTGTAACTAGGTTATTCTGAGCTTCTGGGCTAATACCCACTTATCAGTGAGTGCATACAATGTGTGTTCTTTTGTGATTGGGTTACCTCACTCAGGATGATACTTTCTAATTCCATCCATTTGCCTAAGAATTCCAAGAAGTCACTGTTTTTAATAGCTGATTAGTATTCCATTGTGTAAATATACCACATTTTCTGTATCCATTCCTCTGTTGAAGGACATCTGGGTTCTTTCTAGCTTCTGGCTATTATAAATAAGGTTTCTATCAATATAGTGGAACATGTATCCTTATTACATGTTGGAGCACCTTCTCGGTATATGCCCAGGAGTGGTATAGCTGAGTCCTTAGGTAGTACTATGTCCAAATTTCTGAGGAACCACGAAAGTGATTTAGAGAATGGTTGTACCAGTTTGCAATCCCACCAGCAATGGAGGAGTGTTCCTCTTATTCCACATCCCTGCCAGCATCTGCTGTCACCTGAATTTTTGATCTGAGCATTCTGATTGCTGTGAGGTAGAATCTCAGTGATGTTTTGACTTTCATTTCCCTGATGACTAAGGATGTTGAACATTTCTTTAGGTGCTTCTCAGTCATTCAGTACTCCTCAGTTGAGAATTCTTTTTTAGCTCTGTAGCTCATTCTTAATAGTGTTATTTGATTCACTGGAGTCTAATTTCTTGAGTTCTTTGTATATATTTGATATTAGCCCTCTATCAGATGTAGGGTTGGTAAAGATCTTTTTCAAATCTGTTGATTGCCGTTTTTGTCCTATTGACAGTGTCCTTTGACTTATAGAAGCTTTGAAATTTTATGAGGTCCCATTTGTCAATTTTTGATCTTAGACCACAAGCCATTGGTGTTCTGTTCAGGAAAATTTAGCCTGTGCCAGGTTTTCAAGGGTCTTCCCCACTATCTTTTCTATTAGTTTTAATGTATCTGGTTTTATGTGGAGGTCCTTGATCCACTTGGACTTGAGCATCATACAAGGAGATAAGAATGGATCAATTTATATTCTTCTACATGCTAACCTCCAGTTGAACCAGCTTCATTTGTTGAAAATGCTGTCTTTTTTTCTACTGGACAGTTTTTTGTTGTTGTTGTTGTTTTTTGTTTTTTTCAAGACAGGGTTTCTCTGTGTAGCCCTGGCTGTCCTGGAACTCACTCTGTAGACCAGGCTGGCCTCGAACTCAGAAATCCGCCTGCCTCTGCCTTCCGAGTGCTGGGATTAAAGGCGTGTGCCACCTTTGATCAAGTGACCATGGGTGCATATGTTCATTGCTGTATCTTCAGTTCTATTCCATTGATCTACTTGCCTGTGCCAATACTATGCAGTGTTTAATCACAATTGCTCTGTAGTACAGCTTGACATCAGGGATGGTGATTCCATCAGAAGTTCTTTTATTGTTGAGAGTAGTTTTTGCTATCCTAGGTTTTATGTTATTCCAGATGAATTTGCAAATTGCTATTTCTAACTATATGAAGAATTGAGTTGGAATTTTGACATGAATTGCATTCAATCTGTAGAGGCTTTGGACAAGATGTCTATTTTTGCTCTATTAATCCTGCCAATCCATGAGCATGGGAGATCTTTCCATCTTCTGAGATCTTAGATTTTTTTCTTCAGAGACTTAAAGTTCTTGTCATACAGATCTTTCATTTGCTTAGTTAGAGTCACACCAAGGTATTTTATATCATTTGTGACTGTTGTGAAGGATGTTGTTTCCCTAATTTCTTTCTCATCCTGTTTATCCTTTGTGTAGAGGAAGGCCACTGATTTGTTTGAGTTAATATTATACCCAGCTACTTTGCTGAAGTTGTCTACCAGGTTTAGGAGTTCTCTGGTGGAATTTTGGGGGTCACCTAAGTATACTATCATATCATCTGCAAACAGTGATACTTTTGACTTCTTCCTTTCCAATTTGTATCTCTTCGACCACCTTTTGTTGTCTAATGGTTCTGGCTAAGACTTTGAGTACTGTATTGAATAGGTAGGGAGAGAGTGGGCAGCATTCTCTATTCCCTGATTTTAGTGGGATTGATTCAAATTTCTCTCCATTTAGATTGATTTTGGCTACCTGTTTGCTTTATATTGCTTTCAGTATGTTTAGTTATGGGCCTTGAATTCCTGATCTTTCCAAGTCTTTTATTAGGAAGGGGTGTTGGATTTTGTCAAATGCTTTCTCAGCATCTAATGAAATGATCTTTTTTTTTTGGTTTTTTTTTTTGTTTGTTTTTTGTTTTTTTTTATAGTGGATTATGTTGGTGGATTTCTGTATTTTGAACCATCACTGCATCCCTGTGACAAAGCCTACTTGATCACGATGGATGATGATTTTAATGTGTTCTTGGATTAGGTTTGTGAGAATTTTATTGGGTATTTTTTCTTCGATATTCATAAGGGAAATTGGTGTGGAAATCTCTCTTTGTTGGGTCGTTGTGTGGCTTAGGTATCAGAGTAATTGTGGCTTCACAGAACGAATTGGGTAGAGTACCTTCTGTTTCTATTTTGTGGGATAGTTTGAGGAGAATTGGTATTGTGTCTTCTTTGAAGGCCTTCTTGATAGAACTCTGAACTAAACCCATCTGGTCCTGGGTTTGTTTTCTTGTTTTGTTTTGTTTTTTTTTTTTTGGATTGTTTTGTTGTTGTTTTGGTTGGCAGATTATTAATGACCATTTCAATTTTGGTACCCGCTATCTGTCTAGAAAATTGTCCATTTAATCCAGATTTTCCAGTTTTGTTGAGTATAGCCTTTTGTAGTAGTATCTGATGATTTTTTGGATCTCCTCCATTTCTGTTGTTATGTCTCTGTTTTCATTTCTGATTTTGTTAATTAGGATTCTGTCTCTGTGCCCTCTGGTTAGTCTGGCTAAGAGTTTATCTATTTTGTTGATTTTTCTCAAAGAACTAGCTCCTCGGTTGCTTGATTCTTTGTATAGTCCTTTTTGTTCCTACTTGGTTGACTTTAGTCCTGAGTTTGATTATTTCCTGCTGTCTACTCCTCTTGGGTGTACCTGCTGCTTCTTCTTTTTTTTTTTTTTCTAGAACTTTCAGATGTACGGTCAAGCTGCTAGTGTAAGCTGTCTCCAGTTTCTTTTTGGAGGCATTTAGAGCCATGAATTTTCCTGTTAATACTGCTTTCATTGAACCCCATAAGTTTGGGTATGTTGTGGCTTCATTTTCATTAAACTCTAAAAAGTCTTTAATTTCTTTATTTCTTTTTTGACCAAGTTATTGAGTAGAGTGTTGTTCAGCTTCCATGTATATGTGGACTTTCTATTGTTTATGTTGTTATTGAAGAGCAGCCTTAGTCAGTAGTGATCCTATAGGATACATGGGGATATTTCAATCTTCTTATATCTGCCGAGGCCTGTTTTGTGACCGATCATATGCTCAATTTTGGAGAAGGTACCATGAGGTACTATGAATAAGGTATATTCTTTTGTTTTAGGATAAAATGTTGAATAGATATCTGTTAAATCCATTTGTCTCATAACTTCCGTTAGTTTCACTGTGTCTCTGTTTAGTTTCTGTTTCCATGATCTGTCCATTGATGAGAGTAGGGTATTAATGTCTCCTGCTATTATTATGTGGGATGCAATGTGTGCTTTGAGCTTTAATAAAGTTTCTTTTATAAATATGGGTGTCCTTGCATTAGTAGCATAGGTGATCAGAATTGAGGGTTCTTCTTGGTAGACTTTTCCTTTGATGTGTATGAAGTGTCCTTTCTTATCTTTTTTGGTAACTTTTAGTTGAAAGTTGATTTTATTTGATATTAGAATGGCTACTCCAGATTATTTCTTGGGACCATTTGCTTGGAGAATTGTTTTCCAGCCTTTTACGCTGAGGTAGTATCTGTTTTTGTCCCTGAGGTGGGTTTCCTGTATGAAGCAAAATGTTGGGTCCTATTTATGTATCCAGCCTGTTAGTCTATATCTTTTTATTGGAGAATTGAGTCCATTGATATTAACAGATATTAAGAAAAAAGATTGTTGCTTCCTGTTATTTTTGTTGTTAGAGGTAGAATTATGTTTTGTGGCTATCTTCTTTTTGGCTTGTTAAAAGAAAATTATTTTCTTTTTTTTTTTTTTTAGGGTGTAGTTTTCCTCCTTTTGTTGGAATTTTCCATTTATTATCCTTGGAACAACTGGATTTGTGGAGAGATATTGTGTAAGTTTGTTTTTGTTGTGGAATATCTTGGTTTCTCCATGTATGGGAATTGAGAGTTTTGCTGGGTATAGTAGCCTGGGCTGGCATTTGTATTCTCTTAGGGGATGTATAACATCTTCCCAGGATCTGGCTGTTATAGTCTCTGGAGAGAAGTCTGGTGTAATTCTGATAGGTCTGCCTTTATAGCTTACTTGACCTTTTCCCCTTACTGCTTTTAATATTCTTCCTTTGCTTTGTGCATTTGATATTTTTATTATTATGTGACGGGAGGAATTTCTTTTCTGGTCCAATCTTTTTGTAGTTCTGTAGGCTTCTTGTATGTTCATGGGCATCTCTTTCTTTAGGTTAGGAAAGTTTAATTCTATAATTTTGTTGAAGATATTTACTGGTCCTTTAAGTTAGGAATTTTTGCTCTCTTTTACACCTATTATCCTTAGGTTTGGTCTTCTCATTGTGTCCTGGATTTCCTGGATGTTTTGGGATGGGATCTTCTTGCATTTTGCATTTTCTTTGATTGTTGTGTCAACCTTTTCTATGGCGTCTTCTGTGCCAGAGATTCTCACTTCTATTTCTTGTATTTTGTTGGTGATGCTTTCATGTATGACTCCTGATCTCTTTCCTAAGTTTTTTATCTCCAGGGTTGTCTCCCTTTGTGATTTCTTTATTGTTTCTACTTCCATTTTTAGATCCTAGATGGTTTTCTTCAATTCCTTCACCNGTTTGGTTGTATTTTCCTATAATTCTTTAAGGAATTTTTGTGTTTCGTCTTTAAGGAAAACACAAATATTCTACCTGTTTATCTGTGTTCTCCTGTATTTCTTTAATGGGGTTATTTATGTCCTTCTTAAAATACTCTATCAGCATCATGAGATGTGATCTTAAATCCACATCTTGCTTTTCTGGTGTGTTGGGGTATCCAGGACTTGCTGTGGTGGAAGAACTGGGTTCTGAAGCTGCCAAGTAGCCTTGATTTCTGTTGGTAAGATTGTTGCCATCTGGTTATCTCTGGTGTTAGATGGTCTTGTTGTCTCTGGCTGGAGCTTGTCCCTCCTATGGGTCTGTAAGCCTGTGTCAGCACTCCTGGGAGACCAGCTCTCTACTTGTGGAGACCCATGCACAGCAGGCTGTGGAACAGCCTCAGCTCCTGGGTATAGATGGCAAACTAGAAGGATCCTTGGAATAACTTTCTTAACAATACCAAAGGCAGGAAAGTTACTACATTACTCTCAAGAACATTCCCCACATTCTGATGCTGGGAAACTGCATCAAATACAGTAAGCTGCAGGATGCTGGGGTTTAGTTGTCCCTGAACACAATAGGCTTTAAGCAGAAGTATTTTATCAGCACTTATGGTTCCCACCCTGTGCATTTTCAGACATTTAGGGGATAAGTGGGAGATATTTAAAACAGGAATTCAAAAAATTTTCCCTTTTGTGGTTTTGAAGAGCTCATACTGTAGCAGATACTCAAATACTGTGCAACAACTACTATGCAGTCAGGACTGTATGTGATTTGTGTGAGTGTATGTGTGTGTGTGTGTGTGTGTGTGTGTGTGTACATGCATATGCACACTGATACCTGTTAGAGTACTTTATAACTTTAAATATTGAGCTGTGAACTATGAATTGTATGTCCCATTTAGTTAGCCAAGAACAGTATGAGTGCACATAAAAGTCCACGGGTTTTACTCAGGAATCACTGCAACTAAAAAGATGGCTTTTATTGTTTTTTATTTTTATTTTTTATTTTTTTAGATTTTAGTAATTTAAATTCCTATCTTAAAGCATCATTTATTAATTTAAGCACTTTCTGAAGTAATTAAATTAATTTGTATATTTTTTCCTTTTTTATTGGCTATTTTCTTTATTTACATTTCAATTGTTATCCCCTTTCCAAGTTACCCTGATATTCTGTATCCTCTCTCCCTCCCCCTGCTTCTATGAGAGTGTTCCCCCACCAACCCACCCACCCACTTCCACCTCCCTGCCCTGGCATTCACTGACACTGGGACATCAAGCCTTCACAGGACCAAGGGCCTCTCCTCTCACTGATGCCCAACAAGGCCATCCTCTGTTACATATGCAGCTGGAGCCCTGGGTCCCTCCATGTGTACTTTTTGGTTGGGGTTTTGTCCCTGGGAGCTCTGGGGTTACTGGTTGGTTCATATTGTTAGTCCTCCTATGAGATTGCAAACCACTTCAGATCCTTCAGTCCTTTCTCCAACTCCTCCACTGGGGACCCTGTGCTCAGTCCAATGGTTGGCTGAGAGCATCCACCTCTGTATTTGTCAAGATCTGGCAGAGCCTCTCAGGAGACAGCTATAACAGGCTTCTGTCAGCAAGTACTTGTTGGCATCCACAATAGTGTCTGGGTTTGGGACAACATATGGGATGGATCCCCAGGTGTGACAGTCACGGGATGGCCTTTCCATCAGTGTCTGCTCCATACTTTGTCTCTGTATTTCTTCCCATAATTATTTTGTTTCCCTATCTTAGAGGGACCAAAGCACTCACACTTTAGTCTTCCTTCTTCCTGAGCTTCATGTGCTCTGTGAATTGTAACTTGGTTATTCTGAGCTTCTGGGCTAATACCCACTTATCAGTGAGTGCATACTATGTGTGTTCTTTTGTGATTGGGCTACCTCACTCAGGATGATACTTTCTAATTCCATCCATTTGCCTAAGAATTCCAAGAAGTCACTGTTTTTAATAGCTGATTAGTATTCCATTGTGTAAATGTACCACATTTTCTGTATCCATTCCTCTGGTGAAGGACATCTGAGTTCTTTCCAGCTTCTGGCTATTATAAATAAGGTTTCTATGAATGTAGTTGAACATGTTTCCTTGTTATATGTTGGAGCATCTTCTGAGTATATGACCAGGAGTGGTATAGCTGGGTCCTCAGGTAATTACTATGTCCAATTCTCTGAGAAACCGGCCAGACTGATTTCCAGAGAGGTTGTACCAACTTAAAAACTATATGGTACTGGTACAGGGACAGGCAAATAGAGCAATGGAATAGAATTGAAGACTGAGTAATGAACCCACACACCTATCTTCACTTGATCGTCGACCAAGGAGCTAAAACCACCCAATAGAAAAAAAGAGCATTTTCAACAAATAATCTGGTTCAAATAGAGCTCAGCATGTAGAAGAATGCAAACGGATCCATTCTTTTCACCTGTACAAAGCTCAAGTCCAAGTGGATCAAGGACCTCCACATAAAACCAGATACACTAAAACTAATAGAAAAGATAGTGGGGAAGAGCCTTAAGCACATGGGAACAGGGGAAATTTTTCTGAATAGAACATCAATGGCTTATGCTCTAAGATCAACAATAGACAAATGGGACCTTATAATATTACAAAGCTTCTGTAAGGCAAAGGACACTGTCAAGAGGACAAAATGGCAACCAACAGACTGACAAAAGATCTTTACCAACCCCATATCCAATAGAGGACTAATATCCAATATATACAAAGATCTCAAGAAGTTAGATTCCAGAGAATATTAAACAATGGGGCACAGAGCTAAACAAAGAATTCTCAACTGAGGAATACTGAATGGTTGAGAAGCACCTAAAGAAATGTTCAACATCCTTAGTCATCAGGGAAATGCACATCAAAACAACCCTGAGATTCCACCTCACAGCAGTCAGAATGACTAAGATCAAAAAATTCAGGTTACAGTAGATGCTGGTGAGGATGTGGAGAAAGAGGGACACTCCTCCATTGTTGGTGAGATTGCAAACTTTATGTATTTTTAAAGTTATCAAAAACATAAAAAATAACATAAACTATTTTTAATTATAAAATAATTTAAAAGTTCAAATATTAAAATAAATATGAAGATGAATTTGAGAATAGAATACAGATTAAACATAAGTTTACAAGGTTTATATAAAATTTACAATTGGCAGCCAGGCAGTGGTGGTGCATGCCTTTAATCCCAGCACTTAGGAGGCAGAGGCAGGTGGATTTCTGAGTTCGAGGCCAGCCTGGTCTACAGAGTGAGTTCCAGGACA
>NC_034592.1:123547448-123551109 GCF_900095145.1 Mus pahari | reverse complement strand
AAAAAAAAAAAAAAAGGAATAAAAACAAACAACTTGTTGTAGAAGCTGTAGTGTGTCCCACAGTCTACCCTTTTGTCCACACATTTTTTAAAAGATTGTATATTGTGATAATTATGTCCTATTTATTTGAGAATATAGAATAAAAAAAAAAAAAAAAAAAAAAAAAAAAAAAAAAGGAAGCTATAACCAAAAATACTTGCCCTTTGGTGAAACATGACTGAGCACATCTTTTTCTCCATGTGTTCTGTGGAATTTTAACACTCTGTACTTAATCCCTCTTGCTATAAATATGCATTGTTTTCTGTATTTCTCATGTAACNAAAATGTCCTGTGAAAAGTTATATGAATCTGCCTTTGCAAGTTCTTTCAAACACACAAGATAACACAATGGTTAAAAATAATTACTATGAAAATGGCCACAGCATCCTCAGGCTAGCTCCTTAAATATTTTTTAAGTTGTTTTTTTGTTTGTTTGTTTGTTTTTGGGTTTTTTGTTTTGTTTTTTTATTTTGGTTCCTTCAGAGTATTACTCAGATAAAGAGATTAACTTTCTAAAGGAAAACAGACAAAACCAAAATATATAAATAGCTTGATAATCCAGGATGAGAAATAGTGATATTTTCTCAGCATTCACTGTATTGTAGAAGCTGTCAAGACTGTTAAGATGAAAAAGAAATGCCTTGCTCTCGGGAAGCTTACCCCTACCCAGGACCATCCACCCAGGGCTACAAAGAGAAGGAGCATCTAAGGGGCAAGTGCAGCCCTCTCAGCAGGGCTGACAGCTGGGGAATTCCACTTGGAAGGCAAACAGGTACACAGTAACTACAAATGATCTTACACTTTTTAGTCTGTTCACAGTGGGATCACAGGCACCAGAGTTAGAGATGAGATGGCCATTACATTGGAACAAGGTAGACACGTGACTCTTTTCTGAACTCCTCTCTCCATTTTCCTTCACTAGTACGAACATCTGCAAGTCCTCAGGACAAATGGCAGGCATGAGAAGGGCAGCCAGGTCAAGTCAGACTTCCAACTGACATGAAATAAGCTGGGTTTGCAGATGGGGACTAGATGATAGATGCTATGCAGAGGAAGTGAGCCTGGGTGGGCAGTCTGTTGGTGACATCCGCCAGAATGCATGGAGGCTCTGATGGCAGCTTCCTGCCAGAACTCCTGAGTTCAGTTCTAACCTAACACATTCACTCCACCTGAAGCACCACCCGTGAACTGATGACAGGAACTGCTTAAGGAAGGTCCAGACAGCAGCGTATTGAGAAGGTGGGCCAAAGGAAAGCAAGACAAAATGTCATATTGTATGGTGCACACTCAAGTGAGATATCCCCCTCTGTTCCAAGAAAAGTCCAACCTTTTGCAGCACAACTCTTCTGGCAAGATTTCTCTGGTCACTCAAATTATTGACTCGTATTACTGTTTCATGTGTCCTGTTTGACAAATACCTTTAGTTTTCAAAATGCTTATCGTGTAAATAGAGAAAGCTTGATTGTAATTAGTTCTAAGACTCTTTACTCCTTAATATCAACATGAGCACATGAGATGTAACAAGTAATTAGAAGTGAGGCGGCGAGAAAAGAAGAAAACTAAAATTAGGTTGGGAAGGATGTATATGTGAATGTTCTCAGAATGTCCTGGCTCCTGATCTCTGCCCCTTCCCCTTCCTCCAGCACAACCGGACCCTCCAATCTACTCTAGCAGACCGCACTGCCTGCAGTGCCTAGGATAGATGCCACCTGAGGCAGTCTAAAATTAAACCCAATTTTGTATGGTGTAACAGCTTAGTCCTTCCTACAGCTCTATTCCCTGCCTCAACGAAATGCCACAGCCTCTCAGTTTCTCTTGCCCTGCTGCTCTCCAGGACTGGAGAGACTGTCACTATTCCCCCAGGCCCACGGCCAGGACATTCTACCTGCTGAGTCCAGAGCAGCTGGTGATCTCACTACTGGCCACGCTTCACTCACTCCTGATGGGTAAGCATCAATACCCTGCCCACGGCTAAGTGGCTTTGGCTCCTGGCTCCCAGCCATTATCCTAGATTTCTCCCAGCATGTCTGAGGCCTAGGTACATGTAGAGGGTTACTGGTATGCATAAATTAAGGAATCAATGTACAAATGTATGATATACAAGGAAATACAGAAACAAGGTAGGAATTTTGCACAACTTAGTAAAATATGTACAGTGGAATCCATTCTGTGGGTAGAAGGTAACCATTCTCTTGTGAAAGGTTAACAAGCAATCCATGGGCTAACAAAGTAGCTCAACAGATAAAGGTACTCACTATACAAGTCTGCCAACATTGGGTCCATCCCCAGATCCCATGGTAGACAGTGGAACCTGTGTGCTAGCATACACACACACACACACACACACACACACACACACACACACACACACTGACCACAATACTACTACTAGTAGTAATAGTAGTATTTTAGTTCAAAAGATCCACATGGGTTAAGTTCTTGGGAAGTTATAATTACTCTGGAAACTCTGTCTCAGGGAAAGTCTGCATTGATTGGCTAATCAATAATCAATATTGTACACACAGTAGTTACCCAGCAAATTTTAATTATTGAAATGGATGGTGAACATTTGCATATGAGTATCTGTGTATGGATATAAATTTTTGGTGGGTATAAATTCACAGCCAGTATATACTTCTGTGTGAGAAAAATGATTTATAATTTCACTCCTCCCAAGCACATACTTGGCATTTACTTCACATAAACTGTCTTGACCCGTAAAATGGTCAGTAGTAGCAAATCAGAATTAGGAATTTTCTACAGGTTGAAGCAACCATAAAACAGCTGCTACTAACCTAGGACCACAGAATTTTGCTCCTGTTTGGGCACACCTAAAAGGCATAAAAATCCAAAAGATTTTGCCAGTAGGGAAGGTCCGAAGAATGTGCCGTGTTTGCATATTAAGCAAGTGGTTTTCATGCATTCCATCCTGGGATGAGTGTTTAGATTTTATTCTGATAAAACTTGCCTATTCTCAGACTTTTAAAACTCAATCTGGCATATACTCTTCAAGAATAATGTACAGAATTAGAGTATGAATACGTATAAGTGTTTCATATAGAGGTTTTTATCACAGATGCAGAAATGATTAAAATGGCAAACAAAATCATGATTCAAACAAACAACATTCATTTTCACTTTGGGGAACTATCACTCTAACTGGCCATATTCGATGCTTCAGATGTTTTGACAGACTAACATGGAAGAAAAACCCATGAACTGGTCCAATCATCAGGTTCAGCTTCTTGTTAATTATGCATAAATGGAATAGACATTATCTAAAGCCAAAAGTTATCAAGTTTGGTCTTGCCTATTATATAATAGTCTGTATAGAACTGAGAAATTACTTCTTTAATATAATAAAATGATTGATTTATTATATGTTCCAAAATAGAACATTGTGCACACAAGACACCCATGTTACACAGATGAATGAGCATGTACCGTAATGGTTTCTAAGACTGACTGACCTTCCAACACAAGACATAAAACTGTACATAATCCTATGCTACCGTACGATGGTGATGTACTTCTGCCCTCTAGATTTATTTTTCCAATGTATGGACATACTTTTTTTTTCTCTTGTATACAGTTATAGGAATATAATTTGCAAAGTGAGAGA
>NC_034592.1:123539339-123547123 GCF_900095145.1 Mus pahari | reverse complement strand
GCCAGGCACTGGCATAGCCTCACAAGAGGCCGCAATATCAGGGTCCCTTCAGCAGAATCTTGCTGGCATGTGCATTAGTATCTGGGTTTGGTGGCTAATGATGGGATGGATTTTACAAATATCAGGAACAATGAGTGAGAGAACCTGAATCAGGCATCTGATGCAGAGGTTTGGATTCAATCTGCATTGGCAATCTGAAAGTTCCTGCAATAATAGTTCTTTACTGAATGAATAGAGGCTGTTATTTGCAAATATCAAGGGGGAGGATTCCAAAGATTGGCTATACAATCAGAAGGTCAAAATTCAGTACAAGGAAAGCTAAGAATGTTCTTTAAGTTCACTTTTTAAAATAAAACCTTCCAAAAATCAAGTTTGTATCTGAGAACAATTAAGGCAAATCTTGAAGTGTGTAAATAAATTTAACCTCTTGATGGCCTGTTTTAAGTTGGGGGGGGGACGGATAAAGCTATCTTAAATGCTTATAATTTATCTTTATGATATTACTGAGTTGCTAGATTTACAATTCAGAAATTGCAAACCATGATGAATTTGGCAATTGTGTACTTGAAGACAATAAAATGTATACATCAGGGAAACAAAAAAGTGAGTGGGCCTGCTTCTCCTGTAAGTATACAACTAAAGGCCACATCATTGCTTAAATGTACCTTCTCGAGTAGGACAGAAGAGCCATCAAAACTCTAAAGCTAGTCATGAGCCAGTTGCTTTTCCACAAACCAGTTATCCACACATACATTCAGGCAAAGCCAGCTGAGGACAGAAAAGTATTCATTGCGGCAGACATGCCTACAGTTCATTACTCATGCAGCCACAACTCCTCTTCCTCTGTGGTAACCTGAATAACTGTTTTGTAGTGAGCATATTGCTTCCTAATATCAAACACTATTAAGAACATGAATGAATATCTTACCAAATTCAGTATAGTGTGAGATTCCATGGAGATCTTTGGCTTAAAGGAAAAGAAAATGCTTCAAGAAATCCTTGAAGCCACACATCAGTTTTTGCCTTTCTTCTTCATCCTTGTCTGCACTCTACTTGTGATGGCTAGAATACCCGCAGTTGCCACAAACCCCAAGTTCTTGACACTGCGAGCTTGGAGGAGAGGACACAGAAGGGAGAATGTGACCTCGATGACATCATGGATTACTAGGAAACCATCCCAGGCTACCTGCAGCACATAGTCCCACAACACACAGTGCATTGCTAATCTTTAAAGGGTAATTGTTAGGGGGGTCTTATCCAACAGAAGTAGCTAAAGTTATTTAACTAATAAAATTGGTTGACTCACTCTTAGAAATAAAATAAAAGCAATTAATGAATCATCTAACTGGTTGCCATAAGTAGATAAATGTGTTCATGTAAACTCCATTTTAATTTTACACTTTAACCATATTAGCCAGGTTGCCTAAAATACTAACTTGTCTTGCAAAAAGTTACTCCTATAAACACTTTATCTTAAGAGTGATTCCCTCATATTCTGTACCCAGGGAAGAATTACCAAGATTCTAGGCCCTAAGGAAAAAATTTCCTTTGGAGGCTCTGAAATTACAATAAAATATATGATAAAAAATTCTATAGATTTTCCCCAATGTAATATTTTTATTATTTGATAATTTCATAAAATGCATTCCTATTACACTCACTCGTTGCAGTATATGGTCAAACTTCCAAAGGCCAGTCCCTTAAAGATGACTGAGTCCTTTCCCACCCCCACCCCACCCCGCCCCCACCTGAAGAGCCACACTTCAGAGCCTCACTGCAGATTTTGAGGATTCTCTTCTTTGTCTCCTTACCTTTTGTTTTTTACTTCTGTTTTTGTTTTGTGGGAGAGGGGTTTGGGAGGCTCCTCACAGAACCTTCAATGTTTCTCATTCTCAATAACATTTTTAAAAATAATTTGCTGCAGACGAAATAGACACTTACGAATCCCTACTATTCTATCCCTTGGCAGACATTCTTGCTAAGTCATTACAACACTTCCAGAAGGTAGGAGTTCCTTTGTGTTTGCATAAGAACCAACTTCAATCCCACGCTCTCATGGCATCTGACTACAGGACATGCAGTGACATGTCACAGTGCAAGCAGCACTTTCTACTTTAAACCCCTTTTCCTCATTCCAAATTCTAAGGTTCCATTCAAATGGAATAATGATTACATTTTTAATTTCTGAATAAAATTTATACTAGAATCTTCTATTAAGGCCGGGACATTTAGTAAAGGCCTTAACTTGACACACAGTCCTACTGACTACCTTCCATCTACATGAAAATGAAAACCAAGAAGAAAAAGGGGAGGAGAAGGAGCAGGATAGAGGAGGGGGGAGGGAGAGACTGACAGTCTATTCTACCATATTATACATACTGCAGCTACAAAAGCATTCTTCTCTCTCTCTCTCTCTCTCTCTCTCTCTCTCTCTCTCTCTCTCTCTCTTTCTTCTTCTTCTTCTTTTTTTTTTTTTTTTTGTATAGAATAGAGTTAATTTAGGGCATGGAGAGGGGAGTTAAGAAGGTAGCAGAGGCAAAGAAAGGCAGAGAGAAGGAGAGTAGAGAAGTAGGGACCAGCCATAGCTATGTGGAGAGAGGGAGGAAGGGAATCACATTCTTATTTCTAAAGATAAAACCATAGTTGATGGACTCCATCATTTTAAAAAACCTGCAGTATGGGAATCTCTCCCTCCCCTTGCACTTTGATAACTTTCTCTTTTTTCTCTTACCTAACACACAAAAAGTATAGCATCAAAAGTAATTTCTCTTGTAGTTTCCCAAGGAAATAGATGGAATATTAAGATCTCTAAGTACAAAGTCATGAAAAGCAAAACCAAGCAATTATAGTTAAAAAGAAAAGAGGACAAAGCCTACAAAATACTGCCACCTTAGCCTTCATACTAGCAGTAACTCTCATCTGCTATGTATGTGTTCACATTAACAGATTACAGCTGCATCTATTCCTTACATCAAAAGTGAGAAGAAGAAAAACAGTCGTGTAAATATTTTTAAGTCAGTTAAAAGAATAATTCTTTAAACCAACAAACAGCATTTCTGTTATAAACTATTTTCTGGGAATATTAGTTTTGTAGGTGATAACTATAGCAAAATTAGCTTGATGTAGCGGCACAGAGCTTGCTAACCAACTCCTGGTTAATGTAATGAAAATGTACTTGAAGTTAAGCCATATTCCACACTTACCCCCTCCTCCTCCGAGAAGACTGGCATTTGCTGTCAAAGAAAAGAAAAGAAATTATATTTTAAAATGTACAGGAGATACAAAGTATCAAAATAGTTGAAACAGAAACTAATAATTATCACACATCTTATTCAAACATATATACAGAAAATCGGTATTTTCATCCAAGGACAGACTTTATCATTATCATACCATAGTATGAAAATTAATGTTTCCCTATTTTAGTTCCTATTTTCCTCTTCAAATGGCTATTTTTATGTTTCCTTGTAACAATATTAAGTACACATTGAAATTCTTTCATTCTCCATCTATATCTAAATTGATCTGAGTTTTCCATTTTATGAATTGCAGATATAACAGTGCTACTTAGGCAATTTCAGTGATTTCAAAGGACAATGTAACAAGAAAATATGATGATAAATTAAATTAAATTAACCACCATCAAGTCAAACTTTTACTAAAGCAGCAGATTTATTTCTATATATAGATTCTATTTGGGAGGAGATAGAAATGTTAAACAGATCTGTGAATTCTCACCAATTTATTCAGAAATTCAGCCTATGTATTCCTGGAAGGCAAATAGATATAACAAAGTTCCATGAAATTCATCTTATTTCACCCACTCACCCATTCTAAGGCTAAGGGAATAATCTGAGAAAGGAGGGCAGAAAGAATAAAGGAGAAAAAAGAAAGAAAGAAAGAAAGAAAGAAAGAAAGAAGAAAAGAAAAGAAAAGAAAAGAAAAGAAAAGAAAAGAAAAGAAAAGAAAAAAGAAAGGAAAATATCTTCTGGACAAGAGACAAACATTGCAAGCATGACCTCACTACTGTAGGGGCGTGCTTGAATGAACCCAATGGCAATGCATTGAAAAAGAGGTGCAAGATCTTCATTGATGAAATACTCATTAAGGGCACCTTCAGGTAGACGGAGAGTCATTTCTTCTGTTGTGAGCCCACTAGTTACTCCAGGATTATGGTAGAGAGTTCTATCCAGTGACTACACAGATAGCTCTGATAACACAAAATGGGTCGTAGATCAAACCAGACGTCATAAATTCAGTAAGGAAATTGAAAGGGACGAGGAAAGAATGTTAAAGATAGGAAGGAAATACCAGAGGTTCACAGAGAGGACTCAGATTGCCTGGTATACATAGAAGAAATAGTCAATGAACAAAATTAAAGAAAAATCCACTTGAGCTGCACTTAAGAAGTAAACTTTTCTCTGGATAGTCCATCCTTTCATCTTAGCTCTAAATTTTGTCTCTGTACCTATATCCTTTCATGAGTATTTTGTTCCTTATTCTAAGGAGGAATGAAGTATCCACACAATGGTCATCTTTCTTGGTTTTCTTCTGTTTTGCATAATGTATCTTCGGTATTCTAAGTTTCTGGGCTAATATGCACTTATCAGTGAGTGCATATCTAGTGACTTCTTTTGTGATTGGGTTACCTCACTAAGGATGATATCCTCCAGATACATCCATTTGCCCAAGAATTTCATAAATTCATTGTTTTTAATAGCTGAGTAGTACTCCATTGTGTAAATGTACCACAGTTTCTGTATCCATTCCTCTATTGAGGGACATCTGGGTTCTTTCCAGCTTCTGGCTATTATAAATAAAGCTGCTATGAACATAGTGGAGCATGTGTCCTTATTAGCAGTTGGAAGATCTTCTGGGTATATGCCCAGAAGAGGTATTGTTGGGTCTTCCGGTAGTACTATGTCCAATTTTCTGAGGAACCGCCAGACCAAACCTAGATACTAATGCTCATGCCAGCAAGATTCTGCTGAAGGGACCCTGATATTGCTGCCTCTTGTGAGGCTATGCCAGTGCCTGTCAAACACCGAAGTGGATGCTTACAGCCAGCTATTGGATGGAACACAGGGTCCCCAATGGAGGAGCTAGAGAAAGTACCCAAGGAACTGAAGGGCGCTGCAACCCTGTAGGTGGAACAACAATATGAACTAACCAGTACCCCCTGAGCTTGTGTCTCTAGCTGCATATGTAGCAGAAGATGGCCTAATCGGCCATCATTGGGAAGAGAGGCTCCTTGGTCTTGCAAACTTTATATGACCCAGCACAAGGGAAGGCCTGGGCCAAGTAGTGGGAGTGGGTGGGTAGGGGAGAAGGGGCAGGGGGGTATAGGGAACTTTCGGGATAGCATTTGAAATGTAAATAAAGAAAATAAAGAAAATAAAGAAAATAAAAAATAAAAAAAATAAAGAAGTAAACTTTTCTGAAGGTTGCATTGCAGATGACTGGCTGCAATAATAAAGAATGTTATACTTATGTATGTACAAATATAACCTTAAGTTAGAATTCAGCATATACTGCATGGACTAAAGAGATGGCTCTTACATTTAATCCTAGGCTCACTACGAAGACCTCAACATACTGCACTGAACTTTATTCCATATACTTGTATATTATTGGCACTGTTTATGCATGTTATAAAAACATATTCAGTAATATTATGAAACCAGGAGATAACCAAAAGCATCCTCCTTTTTTCATGGAGAAAACTGAGTTAAAGAAAGATTAGATAGATTGTTTAGGAAACAGGAGTCTTTTGCTTGCATTTTTATATGAATTCCATAAATCATGCATTGCCATAACCTAAGAAGAGTAATTGTTATTAGTCATTAGTATTAATAATTCAATCAATAAATAATGGATCGTGTGAAGGACATGTGCCCATATTCATTGTTCAATTAGACTAAATGTGTGATGACTTACTAATTACTCCAACACTAAAGGGAGTATCATGAAAATGCATACAGAGCAAATGCCTTGGAAGTTCCTCTCATTATGTCAATACCAGACCATCAAACTCTGTCTCATGTGGCCTTCTAAGTATAGCACTATCTAATAGTGGCTCTCCCTCCCCTCAGTGCCTTCTCAAAAACACAGGCAGAATAGATATGCCACTAATGAATCAGAAACTGAACTCTGTTTGATGCTATCCTTCCGCTTACATCCAGACCCCTTTGGTGCTTTGGTGCCACCCTGAAAAGATGTGGTATGACACAAACACGAATCACAGCTTAACATCTTGCCCCAGGTCCAGCCCTGAGAAGGTCAGTTTGCTGCAGTAGCCTGAACACAATGATGAGAATCCTCATTTGTCTCCTCTTCACTGGAAGATGGATTGCATGGTCAACCCATATCTCGTGGTTACTCCACTCAGTTCCTCAAATCCTTTATAAAACCACATGGCACTCTACAAACCGGCTTCTCCAACCACCCTATTGAACTGAGAATGACTTCCCTGTCTATGAGTTTTCCAGGACCCTGACATTCCATCTGCCAATTTTCATATATTCATTCATAAGGGAAAATGTATTCCCTTATAAATAAAATAAAATAAGCAATAGCTCTTTACTGAGAGCACCATTCATGCCAAGGAACACAATAACAGGTTGGAGTCTATTTTCTTCTAGCATTCATCAATAAAGGTGGAAGTTGTATGTTTCGAGAGCCCCATCCAGAGCCCATCTGTTTAACCAGGCATTTGTCCAGTAGATGAGTAGAGTAGGTATAGGATTTAGACTCCATATCCTTGCCAACCATCAAGTCATTTCATGTCAATGTGTGTTCATGTCTAGATGAGCCTATCTGTAACACTAATGTAGAAGTCATTTTCTTTAGTAAAATTGCCAAAAATATGCAAAGTAAATTTTTATTGTGACTTCTAATAAGACTTTGCCTCCACAAAACACTTCAACTACTATCTAACAGTCACTAGGCAGAGAAATTAATATTTCTTCCATTTTAAGAAAATGAAAATGGTTTTCGTGGGTTCAAGGTTATTTAATTTCTCCTTGATTATTTCTAATAAATTAATACATATCCCAATTAAATAAGGAGCTACTTGAAAATAAGATCTGAACTTAGTGGCTACTTCTGTACCAACTTATTTCTAAATACATGTTTTAAATTTTGAGATAATTGACAGATTTAGTTAATTCTCATTTCATATAAAAGGTACTTATTTTCTAAAATTTAGAAAATCCAATCTTTGGCCAGACTTATCTCTAAACCCAAGGCCTATTACAGAGCTTTTAAAGTTTATTTGAAATGCTTATTATTTAAAACATATGACCCTTCAAAATGTCTTGCCAGGATGACTGGTGATCCTGTTCTGGGCTATTCCTAGAGCATCATGGTGGGGGGGGGGGAGGGGACAGGAGGCAGGACAAAAAATAATACAAACATGACCCTGCTGTTTCTATAGTAAGACTTAGGAACTTATCTCTGAGCTTGATTACTAGCCAGCATATTCCAAACTCTCTAACATAAAATGTCTAACTTATTACAAGTTTGGGGAGCAAAACTGAAGTTACAGTTGAATTTCAAAGGTTGAATGAATGCACAGCTCACAGGAACCATTGCAATTGGAAGGATCTGTGTTTTCACTATTTTGTCCAAACAAAATAACTTGATTCCATTGGACAGACAGTCTCAGTGCTCATGACATTAAAAATCTGAATATAAATAAGAAAAACTGTTTCTTGTAAATATGGTGTGTGTGTGTGTGTGTGTGTGTGTGTATGTGTATGTGTGTGTGTGTATGTGTGTGTGTG
>NC_034592.1:123536676-123539314 GCF_900095145.1 Mus pahari | reverse complement strand
GTGTGTGTGTGTGTGTGTGTGTGTGTGTGTGTGTGTGTGGCTTGCTTTCTAAAGCAACTTGAGAAGAAAAGAGTTATTTGGTTAATATGACCCCAGTAGTCATATCATGGCGGGAAGTCAGGGCAGGAGGTCAAAGCAGGAACCTGGAATCAGGAACTAAAGCAGAGACCTTGGAGGACTTACTCTACAGGGTTTGCTCAACTTGATTTCCTAAACATTCGCCACTGGTGGCATCACTCGCATTGGTCTGGGGCATCCCACAGCAATCATCTACAGGCCAGTTGTATGGAGGCATTTTATCAACTAAGGTTCCCTCTTCCCAGAAGATCCTAGGTTGTATTACATTGACAGAAAACTAACCTGCACGCTATACAAATGATCCCATCTAAAGATTGGGGTAGTTTCCTGTTCCTTTAAAACCCAAATTTAAAATTTTTAATTAAACTTACCATGTTTTTATATGTGTAAATATTCACAGTGTATTAAACCAAAAACTTAAACAGCACATTGTAAGCAGTCCTTTCTTGGGTTAATCATCCTAAATAACAAAAGAATATGGTGATTTCCAATAACGCACAAATTTAGTTTAAAATAAAATTGATATAAAACTACTTTTACTTTCTTCCTTTAAAAAAACTTCTAAATAGTGTATGGTGTGCATGTCCCCTTTAGAAGAGATTAGTAACTAAAGAAATTATAATACAAAAGCTTATAATCAGACTTGCAGAACAAATGAAAACACTGGAAGCCAATCCACCTAGATATTAATTCCATATCAGTTACTAAATAACTGATGGACGTGAGCAGGTAGCCTTTATTTCATTTATTTTCTGCCAGAAAACAATCACCCAGGTACAGAGACCAGGATTCAAATTCTTCTGACTCACACACACACACAAAAAAAAAAAAAACTGAAAAAACTAACCATAATCTTTCCCATCTGAGAAAGATTCTGGAGAAAATGGACACCCAGTGCAAAGCACACTATGCATGATTTAAGGTTTTGGTCAGGGTGATGGAAGGCAGCAACATTAATACCACAGTAGCCACATTGAGCTTTTATTTCTGGATCCAAGACCACTCAGTATTATTTGCTCTGTGCAATAACACCCTGTCCAATAATCTTATCCAACCATTCACATTCATTCATTAGAGTAAATATATTTATTCTACATATTTTGCTATTATTAGAAGCAGGGGCAGGGTACAGGCTTGTGTTTGTTAGTGGACAATTTGTGGTCACTGGTTCCCTCCTCCTACTGAGTCCCTGAAATCAAATCAGGATCGTCAGACTCAACTGTAAACATCTCTATCCACTGAACCATCTCCTCAATATTACTTTTTAAGTTTTTATTTGTTTGCTCACTTACTTATGTGTCTGTGTGTCATAGGTGTGCCTGATGCCCACAAACGTCAGAAGAGTGTGCCAGATTCTCTGGGACCGGCGATGCAAACAGTTGTTAACTGCCATTTGAGTGCTGGGAACTGAGGAGCAGCAGCCAGTGATCTTAACCACTGAGCCATCTCTCCAGCCTCAGCAGAACTTTCTAAAATCCATGTAAATGTTTCTTACAGTTCATGAGTCTGAAAGAATCAAGTCTCTTATGTCCACAGTAATTATTTGTTTTCTTGCTTCATTTCTAACTCACCCTAAACTATCTTGTCAAACAAGTAACAGTCTGGGAGACCAGTCTTTAAACATTCAACAGAAGTGTTTGCACAGGGCTTTTGTTTGCTTTTCATCATATTACATAGGAAATTATCCTTGTTTTCATCTGAATAGAATCCTGACCACCTAGCTCTGTTTATTTATTCTTATTTCTGATTACATTGGAGCACATGAGATGTCAAAATTATTGTTGGCAACAGCTTTCCCAGGAGCTCTACTTAGAATAACAATTTCATTCAAAACATGCTATTATAAAAGAAATGTCACCCTTTATAATGACATGCATTTTTATTTCCTGTGCTTTGAAGTTCAGAGTAGGAAGTGCTGAAAAAATAAAACGAAACCCCAAGCACGTGTCAGCCTCTAGAACACACAGCTTCATATCAGGAGTGACCAAAACCACTGACATCTGTGGAAATACAAACCACAGAGACAAATGCAGCCATCAGTTTGGCAAAAGCCCTTAGCTTATACTTTATTAGATTTACACCTTCCAAACAAATTCTACAGAGTGCCAGAAGGTAGGGCCAACAGTATGATTTCCTGCTTTGAAGCTGACAAAAAGAAAATTAAGAACAGCCTTAAGTGCTTCACATGTAGAAAGCAAGTAGAGACACATGATGAATACTTTACATTTTATTCTTACTGCAGAAGTCAAAGGAGCCATTGATTATTCCAGAGTCTGTATGGCTTGAAGAAGATGGAACTTACCATGAAGCCAAAAGCACAACACAAAAGTCCCCATAGAAGCTGATAAAGATGTGCAAAGGCTCCATGAATTACATGAGTTGCTTGGGATTGTTAACAAAACGTAATAATACAGAACAGAATAATCCTGACTGAAGTGCACAGGAGATACAGCTGCCTTGTCAGCTTTTCTCACAGGCTAACTCTGGGTGCTCAGCAACCTTGGAAAATTGACCCAATCCCTTCTTTGTAGAAGAAGATGGAGGAGGAGGAGGAGGAGGA
>NC_034592.1:123488144-123536626 GCF_900095145.1 Mus pahari | reverse complement strand
AAAGAAAAGAAAAGAAAAGAAAAGAAAAGAAAAGAAAAGAAAAGAAAAGAAAAGAAAAGAAAAGAAAAGAAAAGAAAAGAAAAGCTCAAGAAGACCAAGTATTATTGAGACACTTGTCTAAAACTAGACAGGAGGACAAGCAGTCAAATCAATTTGAATATTTAATGCTATCATCTTCTCACTACTATTACATGTGTGCAAGCATCTGTGTACATGTCTATGTGTACCCCAAGTTCAGAAGTACATAGTAGTATGCACAAAGTCAACTGAATACCACTGTACTGAAGATCACTAAGTTGATGATGAAGAGAACAGAAGTGTTAGCAGACACTCCTAACATTCCATAATGAAGGTGGCTAACACAGAATCAGCCAGTGCAGCATCCTCACCCCTACGCCAGCCTCATCCACTTGACAGTATGTTCTGGATCAATTGTAATTTCCGTAATGATAATACTGGCTCCGTTACAAAAATGGGATTACTTGAGTAGCCCAACCTTGGGTTTTCCAAACAATTAATGGACAGCATTTCTAAATGGGGTAGAGGAGGCATAAGTTCAAATGTATTATAGCTATAGTAATACAAAAAACAAACAGTAATTTTAACTTGTATTTGACAAGAAAGCTTTTGATGATAAACCAATTTTCATTTGAAAACTAAAATATGTTTGTATCCGAGAGCATATGATACACTTTTAGTTAATTAAATGTAAGTTTGACCATGTACCCTTATATACATACATTTTAGAGGGGGGGCTGGCTAATTTGTTTCAATAAAACTAGTCAATCTGGAAGGAGGAGGAGGAGGAGGAGGAGGAGGAAGAGGAAGAGGAAGAAGAAGAAGAAGAAGAAGAAGAAGAAGAAGAACAACAACAACAACAACAACAAACAACAAACAACAACAACAATAATTGTGGGCCCTGGAGGGGATAAGAACTCCACAGAAGACCAACAGAGTCAACTAATCTGGACCCTTGTGGCTCTCAGAGTCTGACCCACCAACCATAGAACATGCATGGGCTGAACCTAGGGAGATATAAAGTGAAATTAAAAGAAACAACGAGTACCTTTTTCAAAAAGACTATTGTACAGTTCCCTTGTTTCTTATTTTATCTTCCTTATAATATTATATACCCTTTATTTCAGATGCGACCTAGCAGATCTTGAACCGAACCAAGAGTCTATCATTGACAAAGAGCAAGTTTCTTTAAGTCCAATTGATTAGCTAACTCTTAGAGTCTCTGTTTACTCATCAAATATTTGATAAAAATGAGAATCATATCATAGCTTCATGCAGAAGAGTGAGTGGTGAGTACATATCATGTGTGTTCTTTTGTGATTGGGTTACCTCACTCAGGATGATATGAATTTATGAAATTCTTAGGCAAATGGACAACAAGCCTTTCTTTCTGTTAGGTTCTGATAACCTGCACCTTCCTTCACATCTTTGTCCTAGAGTGGCCACAGCCACGCTGTTCTGGTTCTTGACCAATTCCTTAAAGTCCTAATCAACATCTGGCCCCAAATCTTAGATCTAGCATCTATGTAAACAAGCCTCCTTTTTAAGTTGTTCTATTTTGTTTAATCTGAATTCTCTTGGGACTTTGAATGAACATGTATAGTTTATACACCCTGGGCACTATAGGTGTTAGCCAATATCATATCCATTATGACAGAGCCTCCTATCTTAAATTATATAAGGCTTCATCCTGTCCCTATGTTTCCATTTGGGAGAATAAGTAATACAGGAAACTGCTTTGTTAATTCAAACATATACAAATACATTAAGACACATATAACTACATTGTAGCATGTTAGAAGATTGACTATATTCTTTCACAAATAATATCTGAAAGAGAAATTAGATTAAAGTAGTCCAACTTATGGACCATTCCAGTCAACACATACATTCAGACAAATATATACATGTAAGAGAAGTATCTATGTATTATTACAAAATAAAGTTTCTGTGCAACATCATTTTCTTATTTATGAATATTTATGGCTCTAAGAAAATAGTATATATCAATATAATATTTCATGGTGTGTATAAGTTTAAAGGTATGGTAGTGTTCACCTTTAAACCTACTACTTAAGAGGCAGAGGCAGGTGGATCTCTTGAAATTCGAGAACCATCAGGTCTACATAACAAATTCTAGGCCAGCCAGGTCTAAAAAGTAAGAGCTTGCTGCAAAATAATTTCTGCATAAAACCACTCTTATTACATGGCTACTTGGAAGGTTTCCAGTATTTTTTTATTACCTATGAACAGTGCATTCATAAATATACTTGTATCTGTAGTCTAAAAACTGATACTTATAATGTAATAAATAAATCTTTCAAAATATTTATGAGTCACAGGGCATATGTATTTCTCAAGTTTAGATGTTTAATGAATTTTTAAAGTAAAATTATTGAAATATGTCCTATAACTAATCAAATTTTATCATGAAAAATATACCTTTAGGGGTGCCAGAAACATCAGTATTAGCTTTTGACCATCAATAAATAACCTGAACCAAAGTGTTTTGTCATATAAATGAGGTTTTGAGTCCATTTGGCTGCTTTTGACTTAAATATAAAGACATCAGTGGAGTTTTCAATTCTACATTAAGCAAATGTGTGATTTTCTAACTGGCTTGAATTGTATCATTTTAAAACGGTTTGTTTTATTTTATTCAATCATTCATTTGTTTGTTTGTTTGTTTGTTTGAGACTGGTTTTCATGAAGATCAGGTTATCCTAGAACATGAATTCTTAATCTTCCTGCCTTACCTCCTAAGTCCTAAAAGGGTTTGGGGTTTGATTGTTTGTTTGCTTAATTTTGTGTGAGGGTGGTAATGTGTGTGATGCAGGGGCATGCTACAGTGCTCAGACAGAGATCATAGGACAACGCTGTGAAGTCAGTTTCTCCTCCCATCTTTATTTGTAGGGATCAAACTTAGATCCCCCTCCAGCCCATCTCCCTAACCCAACGGGTATATTTCTAAAGTCCAATCAGCCTATGTGCTCTTTTGTGTTTACTAGCTATAAACTGAAACAGGTCTTAAATTTCAAAGCAAACTGAAGATTTTCTAATAAAATCCACTCTGAATTTAAACCATACTTCAGGAGCATATCAAGACAGTTCAGAAGCTATTAGCCTATTAAACATATCTGAAGTGCTTATTTAAAAAAACAAAGAAACAGAAGAATCTTCAGCTCAATAAGGGTTTCAAGGCTAAATATCTTGTTCCTAAGATAATTCTGACTTTTCTCTCTCCATTGATTTAGAAACAGCTTTTGCATGCCTCCATGTGTGTGATGATTCACTGTGTAGCTCTTTCTTTTATACAAGTGCAACAGAAAGTTGAAGAAAGTGGATTACATTGATGAATGGTAATCATCAGATAATCATTCAAATTTATATTTGCAGCCTAAATCCTTACCACTACCCAGATGGCTTACAGTTGTTATTGGCTGCCTTGTACACCACTAATTAGTTTAGTGCCCCCAAGAAGCTGACCACACAGATACTGCTTATTGTTTATTATTTTCTTATTTAAAAGACTGGAACACAGGAAGGTTGAGGTGTGTGCACAAGAAAAAGTACTGGCACTAGTATTCGATTTATGTAACTTTACTCCAATATGTGCAGTCTTAAACAAATCCACAATTTTCCATACTCAAAAATGGCAGAATATGGATTAGAATAGAAGACATAATACAGATTCCTATTTCTTTTTATATACTTATAATCCTTTTTCTATTTATTATTAACTACACTAGTCTATGAAGACATTCCCTAAGAAGATCAGTTCTACTTCCACTAAATTCAGTAGATCTTATTCTACTTTTCCCAATCTATACACATTATTTTAAAGCAATATTCATTTTCCAGTTTGTCTGACTCCTATTGTATAAATAAAATGTGTTAGGTTGTAAAGGAGCGGAACTGGCTCCTCACCACGCCTCACTCATCCAATACATCACACAATTCTGAGCTAACCACTTGTAGTAAATTGGACTTGTGATACAATCAACTTATCCAAATGTTAGATAAGTCTATATATGACTCATTTCCATCATAAAGTCTGAGTCACCCAGCCTTGGACAAGGTCACATACTCTTTAGTAATTGTGTCAAGGTGGAACACATGACCATGGTCAGCACCAATAGATCACCAAATAGATCATGATGACAATGGTCTAAGCATCTATTATTTATTGAGCAGTGATTATGAGCTTATCTGTCTGGCATCTTCCCCCAAGCCATCTTGTAAATTGACAACAAATGAGGAAATTGAATTTATCATAAGACTAAACTATTTTGCCCAAGGTCATGCAGTCAGTAAATATTAAATCCCATTTTTAAAATCTTTCACAGTATACCAGATCATCTATTAAGGAACTACACGTCTCTCAACTGATTTCAAAAGAAAGAAAAATCCAATAATTATGATAATAACAATATTAATGTAGTACAACTGATTTTTTAAAAAATCTAATTAGATTGTGGAGAATAGAAAGCATTTACATGCATAATATGAATTAAAATTATAAAAATATTTTAATTATACTTTCCCAATATCATCTACTGAAAATTTTATATCAGTCCACAATCTAATTTTCCAAGAAGTTAAAATTACTTAAGGAAAGCTCATTTATAACACTGAATTTATGCTAATATGCCAAAAGTGATACTTTAAATGATAAAAATTATGACTCATGCAATGTAAACAAATATATATATATATATATATATATATATATATATACACACACACACACACACACACACACACGGGGATTATGTCTATTAATTATAGTGCTTAAGAAAGACCATGTTCAAGACAATGATGTCCCATACATTATTCATCAAGAAAGTGAAACTGAACAATTAAGGCTTTATTTTACTTTTATAACCTTTACTTACCATGTAAAGATTGAACATAGCATGGTGTTGTGATATTTTCATGCATGTGTACAATGCAATGGTTAAATCAAGCTAAAAATGTGTATCACATCACACATTTATCATTTCTTTAGTGTATCACTCAGACGTTTTATTCTGGCTTGTGAGAAACATACTATGTCACTCTTACATGGACACAATGAAATACACAAATAGAAGTCCATCATGGGAAGTAACCAGACCCTGGGTTTTCTGTCCCCCACTCTTCTCATGCTTCTCCTCCTTGTGTTTGGGCTAACAGGTAGTAAACTATTTCGATAATCTCAGCTAGCAAAACTCACAATGACAATAACGAATTTGCCCATTCCTAAATTACATTAATCTAACGTCTCTAAATATTTATATAAACATTTATAAATATTACAGAATTTCAGAATTATAGGTATATTATGTTTATGTTAGCAAAAGTCACAAAAATTCTCACCAGAAGTATAAGAAAAAAAGTTACATCTTTGTAAACACCAAGTTTAGACATTTATAAATAAAATCCTTCTTTCTTCTATACACTGGAGACAAAATATAATTTGTATTTTCTGGATATTAAAAAATAGTAATTCCTTTTTCTTGTGATAGCTCATCAGGCCAGCTGTGGATTCTATAATAGAGATTAGTTTTATTCTAGTACATAGAAAAGTAGTGATATTAATCTCAGACAAATGTATTATCATTGGTGAGAAGCTGATTACTGACTACTGAGGCTTTTTACAAATTATTATTAGCATTTTACAAATCTCACAGGATAACTAAGTAGTACTTACTAAAAATACTTTCAACTGTAAGTCATTCTGAAATATTCAAACCTCAGAAATAAAATGGGAGCAGAAAGTTAATAAAATAATTTTAAATGGTATCCCATAATCCATGGATATGATGAATCTGATGTCAACCAAAGGAAGCATGGACCTCTAAATTCACAAGTAATCTGTAATTTAGGCAGGATTATTATTTTAATCATATAGAAATATAAAACATAGGTCTTTACTGATGGGTCAGCAGCTAAGAGTTCTTGCTGCTTTATCAGAGGACCAACACTTGGTTCCCATCACCCACAAGACTGATCAGAACTACTTAAAAGTTCAGTTCCAGGGGATCAAATAACCTCTTCTGGCCTCCACGGGCAACCGGGCATATACATGGTACACACATACACATAAACTGAAATTCATGTACATAGTTAAAAATAAAAATAAATGAACCTTTTAAATACATACTATAATTTAATTATTTAATAACAATTTGTTGAGCAAGTAGTCTATATGACTAGAATACATACCACAAATAAATAGCTAAATGAAATAGGCACATTATATCGAGTAAGGATAATGCGTCTACTAATTGTTAATTTGTAACAATAGATTTACAAGGGGGCTGAGAAGGTGGTTCCATAGGTGTTAGGTGAAGAAATTGCTTTGCTAGGACCAGGGGATAAGTTCAGATTCCCAGAAGCTCCATTAAAAGACTGGAGCCCCAACAGATGTCTACAATTTCAGCCATCAAAGAAGTAGAGGAAAATAGATTCTGGAAGCTTGCTGGCCTGCCAGACTAGCCAATTGTGAGCTCAGCTTCAGTGGCAGACCCTAACTTAAAAACAAGAGTAAAGGCTCACAGAAGAAAATATCCAATGTCAATTTATGGCCTCTATACACACATGCACACATGTGTACAACAAACACATAAGCATGTGAAGAAATGTACTTACCATTTAAACATCACAGTCATTATGCTTGACATTCCCTAAGGAAAATGTTTACAAGTTGATGATGCTTTATGATGCGTTTTATAGACTTTTGACCTGACAGATGGTTAGTCTAGACAAGGTGGCAGATTCCTTTCTTTTAGTTCCTCCCCTCTCCCACTCCTTCTGAATACAACTATAAATCCTGGAAACAGTGCAGAAGGCAGCCACGTGAGGAATCTTATAGGTGTGAAGAGGAAGGGGAGAAGATTGGAGGCCACAGGAATGAATGAACTGCATAGTCAGTGGGGATCTTACAGCTCCCATTCAGGAAAGGTGGTTGGCAGGACTAGTGTCTCCTAACACACAATAGAGCTGTAGAACAGTAGAAGGTATCCCAAGTAGGATCAGGTCCCCCAGAGCTGGACGAAGGTTCCATTGATAACAGCAAATGAGCCAACAGCATCAGGAAGAAAGCCCCACTGAAGATAAACCAACATGTCTGCAAGGAAAATGTCTTCCTGCCTTGTTGGACCTGAACCACTACCATTACCTCTTCCCTCCTCCTCTTCCTCCTCCTTCTTCCTCCTTCCCCCTCCTTCCTCTCCTCCTGCTCCTCCTGCTCCTCCTGTTCCTGCTCTTCAGACTCCTTCCTTCACTGTGATACTATTGTCACAAAGTCCCAGTCCTACAAAGGATTTCTGTTCCCCACAGTTGGGGACGTTGAGTTTAATGAAATTTCTGGCCTCAAGAATCCACTACTCCATCAAGAGAGCAGAAATGTGGACACACAATGCATTGTTAATCTCTCCATCCTAAATGCATAAGACTTTCCTTCCCCATCCAGAGCCATCAGGACACTGGACCTAGGAAATACCCTGCTTGCCCCTCAAGCAGCACTGAGAGGAAATAGCAGGACTTCAGCACACGAGACACACTGAGGCTGATTTTAGAAAGATTACGCTGGAAATTAAATTGCCATTAGAACCACAGTCCACCAGAGAGGGAGAGACCTGGAGTACCACCTAAATGAATAGTCACTGTCCACCAAGACAGAGGATGTATATGGGAATGTCTTCTAAATGAAGAGAGCCTCAAGGTTGGGGTGATAATTGAAAGGATCCTACAAGATGAGATACCAAGTAAGAAAGAGTAGCTGAAGAGTCTCTAACAGTATCACAAATGAGGTTAAGCCCAAGGAAAGCCTTGTCAACACTCAGAGGAATTAACCTAAAAAAAAAAAGCCTAAAGACAAAGAAAATAAGTATTGAAAGCTTCTGGAAAGAAACAGAATTTGATATATAGGGGAAGAGTCATTCACCTTCTGTGAGTGCAATGGAAACCTTTGCTGAGGACACAGCACAACACTCGGCCTTCTGAGTACAGTCCCCTTCCCCATCCTTCCAGACTTTTATCCAAGAAGACTCATTAATTAGTATCCTCCATACGGATTTCTATCTCTCTAAGTATGCTTGCTAAGGGCTCAAAAATAAGTGCAATTATGGACTAACAGAGGCTGTTCTCGGGCATTTAAATCCTGTGGAATAGGAGTCATGTGTGGTAGCTTAATCCCAGCTCTCAGGAAGCAGAGGCAAGTTCACCTCTGAGTTCCAGGCTAGCCAGTGTTACACTGTGAACCATCTCTTAAAAAGAGATGACAGATAGATAGATAGATAGATAGATAGATAGATAGATAGATAGATAGATAGATAGATAGATAGACTGACTCTCTAACCATTTGTGGGAAGGCCAATTTATAAGACAGGGTACCTGATGCTTCTTTTTTTCCTTTAAGACTTAGCTTGCTTTTCTTTTCTCAGCTTTTGGTCTTAGTTTCAATCCCAAGGAAGTAGGAAATATCATATTCAATATTTTATTATATTAATCTATTTGAAACTTAATTAGCAAACATTAAGTTTTGTTTCAAGTCAAAATCATAGTAATTCAATTTTAAATTAGTTCTACAAACATTAATGAGTAGAATTCAAATCAAAGTAAATTTAAAATACTAAATTTTAAAATAAAAAATATTGGAGGAAAGAGGTAGATGATGTATAACATTTTGAAAGTTTTTGTCTAAAATCTTTTGATGCCTGAATGTTTATGTAAAGGTTATATGGTTAAATCCCTGAATACATTTTTCTAAGTGAACTTTTAACCTATACTTTTAAAATCTTAGAAGAGAAACTGCGTGCCTGTTACTCATTGAACAAAGTTACGCTGGCTACAGAAATGGCTGAAATTGTGATAAAGATGACTAATCCTAAAGAACTCTTGGTGAACTCATCGCTTCTCATAACCAGGGTGTCATTGTAAGCCACTCTAACTTATCCCAGCTTTTAGATGTTTCAAGTACATTCCCAGGTATCTTGGGGCTTCCTGTTTCCTTAATTTCACCACATTGCTTCTCCCCTGTGCATTTGACTCTCTGCATTACATTATTAATGCTGTCTTCCAGGACTTTCCACAGCCAAACTGATGAGTCCTACTAATAGCACCCCCACCTCCTGGCATGAGGAGCTACTGAAGGAATACTCGGACTCTAGCTATCATTGCCTCACTGTCAATAACCTTCATCTCTGTATACCAGAAAGAATGATGGTCTCAGCATCATCACAGAGTGTTTACCAGTGAAAGCCATGGTGAGTTGATGCTGATTCTGGACAGACCCGGTGAATAATTCTGACACAATATGTTAAATGAAAAATTAAGCACTGGATGAACTAAAGAAAGACATGGGATCTTACATGAGCTCATTATTAAAACTTACTTATTTAGAAAAATTACCTTGCATTAAAATATTTTCAGCTTTTTTTCTATCCAGTGTGTGGGAGAGGGGATGGAGAGTAGAACTGGGGTGGAGACCAGGTGCAGGTAGAGTTGCTCAGGGAAGAGGGGGCAGAGAGGGCTGGGACGGGGAACAGAAATAGAGGGTGGGGGTAGATAGAGACCTGGGGTAGGGGAGTCTCCCAGAAGTCAATGGAAGTGACTCTAGCTGAGACTCCTAGCAACTGGGATATGGAGACCGAAGTGGCCACCTCCTATGGTCAGGAGGGACTTCCAGTGAAGGGAGGGAGACACAAACCCACCTACAAAACCTCCAACCCAAAACTTCTCCTGCCTACACGATGTGCAGGGATAAAGATGGAAAAGAGATTGAGGGAATGGCCCAACTTGAGACCCATCCCATGGAAGAGAGCCAGTCCCTGACACTATTAATGGTATTCTTTCATGCTTGTAGACATAAGCCTAGCATAACTGTCTCCTGAGAGGCTTCGTACAGTAGCTGATGGAAACAGACCCAGAGACCCTCAGCCAAATATTAGGCAGAGCTAAAGGAGTCTTGTGGAAGAGTAAGGGGAAGGATTGAGGGAGCCAAAGGGGAGAAGGACACCACAAGAAAACCTATAGAGTCAAATAACCTGGGCCTCTGGGGATTAGAGAGAGTGAACCACCATTTAGAGAGCATGCAGGGGCTAGACCTAGGTCCCCTACACATTTGTAGCAGATGCACAGCTTGGTCTTCATTTGGATGCTCTAACAATTGGAACGGGGCGGGGGGCTGTCTCTGGCTCTGTTGCCTGTCTTTTGATCCCTTCCCCGCAGCTGGGTACCTTGTCTGGCCTCAGTGGGAGAGGATTCACTTAGTCCTGCTCTGACTTACTGTGCCAAGGTGGGCTGGTACCCCGAGGGGTCTTCTGCTTCTCTACTGGTGCTTGAGAGTTGTGAGGGTGGGACTGGGAGAAGAGGGAAAGGGGCTGCAATTGGGGTGTAAAGTGAATAAATAAATTTATATTAAAAAAAACTTAGCAAATAAAATTCAACAGTATACAATTTTTTTAAAAAATGAGAATTTAGGCACCCAACAGTACAAAAAGAGTTCAGAATAAGTTAGACATTGTTTTACTTATTCAAAAGAATGCTTATCTTTAATTATGTATTCTATAAGTGCTTAGTAAGGAAAACGGTGAATAAACAAATGAATCTGTTTAAAGTACACAGTAACAAGTTAAATAAAACTCAAGTAAAATGCAAATTTAACAATCCTTACCATTATGAAATTGGATACCTATACAAAAGTTAAGTGGTTTTTCTAATAGAATATTATATACAGAAGAAGATTAAAGTATTAAATCACAATTTTTTTAAAAAAATCATTAAAAAATAAACCAGAATTGTTGAGCTCAGGTAAGTGTTGGAGGAGGTTTCCTAGGTGGTACTGAGTACACAGAGAACCACGCCTACCTCTTCTGACCAATCGAATCACAGAACTGATGCTGAACACCACAGCTAACACTTAGAAGATGAGAGGGGATTTCATCTCCAACTTCCTGAGCTATTCCTGGGCAAATAAACACTACACGAAGCCCTGATGTCCCTTCTGTAGACATTTTCATTCATTTTAATTAGCATACGAGATAATCAATATCATATCGGTTTTAAACAAATTGTTTTAGTTATTCTTCTCCCCTTTGTGTCCCCAACCTGCCATGCCTGATCCCCCACCCCTGCAATCCCCTCCCAGATTCTCTTCTTTCATATTCCATATTGTTGTATCATTTTGCTCGCCCCAAACCCAATCCTTCCAAATTATCTATTTGAAGTCTCTCTTGGTCTCTTTTCTAGATTTTTAGGCTTTACCTACATTTACACATTCTCTCTCTCCCCCTCCCCCTCCCTCCCTTTCTTTTCCTATTATTTCTTCTTTGTTTTCAAGACAGGGTTTCCCTATGAATTGCTGGATGTTCTGAAAATCAGGCTGGCCTGAACTCAGAGATGTGCCTGCCTCTTCATCCCAAAAGCTGGGATTAAAAGTATGTACCACCTCCCTGCCACTTATATATTTTATAGAATGCCAACTTAATCATTTTAGTAGAGATAATTCATGTGTTTCCCTTCAACAATTTCCCTGTTAAAGGTAACTGTGGGACTTTCAAAGGGATCCTCTAGGCTCATGACTGATTGTTGAATTATGCTTATGCTGTTGTAATGTTCTTACACTTCAATCCACAGAGCTATTTAAAAAAAAAAAAAAAAGCAAAGTCTGTGTGAACTGTAAGTTTTCCCATATAGATGGCCGTGTCACAGCCCACTATATCAATTACATCAATTAACAAAAGCAGTGAAGATACTGCTCCGGGATATTATTGTCAGTTGATAATACAAGACCTCTAACATCCCCAAAGCCTATTAAACCTCACAAGGCTCCATACCAGCACTAGGCAAAGAAAGTTAGCCAATGCTGACATTCCTGTATCAAACCCACAAGAAATTACTCTCTCTGCTGGATTTGAACTAAGTATTCATTATAGATTGCAATAATTCCATATGAGAATGAGATTTAGTAAGATTATATACCATACTAGGTTTTTTTTTAAGGATAAAAATTAAAGGCTAAACAACTGACTTTCAAAGGAAACATATTTTATGAATATGTAATACATGCATGTATGTCTTATAATACCTCATAATATTTATGAATATATTTACTTATAGATATATTTTAGATGGACAGATATAGGTATATAAGCTAATAACTCTTAATATATCAATATATGTATTTAGAACTCAGTTAATATGCACATGTGTCTCTCAACATCCAAAAATATATACTAGAACTCTAACTTCTCTTTAAAAATCATTGCTTTCTTTCTTTCTTTTTAATTTTAAAATTGCATTTGTTTAGTGTGTGTGTGTTAGTTTTCTGCTTCCACTATTTGGATCCCAGGGATCAAAGTCAGAGTGTCCAGGCTGGTGGCAGACACCCTTAGCCATGGAAGTTGAGGATTGTACCTGCAACCTCAGCCATGCTGGGCAAGAGCTCTTCCACTGAGTCCTGTCCCTGGCCTTCATTTTCTTTCTTTTTGATTATATGATTTTTCAAGCACTCCATTTTATTAGGAGGCTAATAAATCTAAACTCTCTGTTTGAGCCCCTAAGTCATCCTTTCAAATTAAGACACAGAAACAGATTTCATTTTTGAAAAAGAAAAAAAAAAAGGAAAGTTTTACTGAGAGATTACACATACTAATGACTTTTCTGACCTAATCAGTCAGTATTTATCCAACAGTTATTAAAATGGGTTCTAGGGGGTAGACTACAGGTAAAGATGATATTCCGAATAGTCATCAAAGTATAACATTGCAACATTTTTTACATCATTAATTTGGTTATATTTGAATGTATGTAAATTAGCCTAAGAAGGAAAAAAAAATCCCTTAAGAGCCCATGTAGCAAAGGCAACAAGGAAAGCTTATCCAAACAGCCCTTTCAGAACACTTTCAGCAGGTTTCTTCTGACCAGTGCCTACTTAATGCTATGCATTGCTGAAACCCTGACTTTACTGTGTTCAGGGTAGGTGCTCCATCTTACTCACTGGTTTTGCAAGGTAACCATTCAGGACAGACAGTGGTCAGAAAGTAAAGAATCAGCCAAGCCAGAAATCTTGTTTGTGTGTGTGTGTGTGTGTGTGTGTGTGTGTGTGTGTGTGTGTGTGTGTGTGTATGATACTTTATATCTCTGTCACCAGAAAACCTGAAGCCCTAATACAGATTAACATTCATCACATTAAAAGTATAGGTCTAAAAATGTCTAACTGTAAACAAAATTCTAAATTTTGTTATAGTTTGTTAAGAAAATTGATTTCAGAACAATGTCAGCTGGCCGGACCACCCAGAGATCACCAACCAAGGAGTGTACATGAGGGACCCATGGCTCCAGATATGTAAGTAGCAGAGGATAGCCTTGTCTGACATCAATGGGAGGGGAGGCCTTGGTCCTATGGAGGTTTGATGCCCCAGTGTAGTGGGATGCTGGAGAGGTGGAGTGGGAGTGGGTGGGTGGGGAAGCACCCCATAGAGGCAAAGGGGAGGGGAGAGGGGGCTGAAGGGATGAGAGGGTTGTGAAGGGGTAACTGAGAAGGGAGATATCATTTGAGATGTAAATGAATGGAATGATTAATAAAAATTAAAAGAAGAGAGAGAGAGAGAGAGAGAGAGAGAGAGAGAGAGAGAGAGAGAGAGAGAGAGAGAATTGATTCCCAAAATATTTCAATGATTCTTCAAACTTAGCTGAATATATTCCTTAGGCTTATGTGTCGTTAGTCATGAGGAGGAGAGCTTTTTGAAGTATCTGAATTGCTTTTAGTGAGATTTGCAATCAGTCTGAACAAATTATAAAGCAGCCTAGAATAATGCTCTGAAATAAATTAATGGATTCGTAAAATAGTATACTGAGCAAAGATGATTATCAAAGTGAAATGTGTAACCTCATTCACTCCTAAGATCTATTGTCAGAAGACTAAGAATGAAGTTAAAGTCTTCTCAACACTCATGAAAGGCTGTTGGCTTTTTTAAAAAAAAAAAAAAAACATAAATTGTATAAAACATCTAAGAATACAAAAGAAATCCTTCTTAATATGCCAAAGCTTTGCAGACAATATATGTGAACTGTAACTTTGAATATGGCCTTAGGGAACAAGAGAATTCTTTAATTCACATACAGTAAGAAAGTTATTAAAATTGTGCTTGACTGTTCCTCATCTAGACTCCATAGAAATTAGTTATATAAGCCAGTGTTTCCCAAAGACAGAGATAGAAGATAATTTTACATTGTACATGAGGACCATTCTTTAATTCAATACATCAGTGCTTATTTTAATATGGCAAAAGAAATGCAGCATTTATAAATGCATAACTGAAAGAGTGAGTCTCTGAGTTCATGGTTACTAGTATTTAACAAGAAGGTAACTTTTTCAAAAAGTTATTACATTGATTTTTATTGCGTGTGTTTGATGCACATGTGAAGGACTGAGAAACACTTGTGGAAAATGAATCCTTCCTTCTACCACATGGGGCTCAGGGGTTAAACTCAGGCCGCCAACGTGGCAACAAGCATCTGGATGCACTGAGCACTCTCTCCAGTTACTACGAAAGTAACTTTAATTTCTAAAAGTTAAAAATCTAAAGTTAAAATTTAAATCACTAAACTTAAAGAAAAATGTTCATTTGTTGTATATGAAATATTAAATACTCTGAATAATTTAATCATAATGTCTCAAAAATGAATGAAGGTTAACAACTGATGTACTTTATTTACTTAGAAACTAGACATAACCTAGTATGTGGCATTTAATTTGCAGATGTTTTTAACTACTACATGTGTCCTTTAAGCATTAAATATTAATTCTTGCTCTTGCCTTCCCAACAAAGTTGGAAGTTGGATTTCACAGGGTCGGGTTGAATATATCACACATGTATGGACTATATGCACATGACTTTGCATTCATCTGTGACATGCTTACAAAGATTTGTGGTAGCATTTCTTTCTTTAACCCATCGAATCAGCCTTTCTGACATTTATTTCAGTAGTTTTCTGGATAGCCTGCTTATATGTTTTAATATAAACTTACAACATATAAGATAAATTATAAAATTTCTAAATTTATAAAAAATTATAAATTATAAATTTAATAATCATAATTTTAACATAAACATATAATTATAAAAATTAAAATTATAGATTTAATATAAAATTCTAAATTTATAAAAATTTAAAATGTTTGGATCCTCAAAAAACTGACTGCTGTGCTCCAAAATATACAATGAAAATAAATAGGAATTTTAGTTTAGAAGTTAATGACTTCATCCCAGATTATTTTAATGAAAATATTTTTTAACTATAAAATGAATGTCTAATTGCGGTGTTAATTATCAATCTATAAAACTGTGTGGCTTAAGCTTGCAAGAATACAGAGAAAAAAAATCACATTTTAATATGTAACCTGCACCTTCAGCAGGCTCCAATGCGATGTGCTCCAAGAGAATCAAATGAAATCACAATGTGAGGAAGTGGAGAGGCTGAGAAAAGAAAAGCAAGAGACTCCTCTACCAAGCAGCTGAGAGGCAGCTCCAAATCATTTCTCTTCTCTGAGCACTGGCTTCCTTAATAAAGAAGTCACTTACATTTTTTTATAAATAGACTCTGGTAATAATCAAAGATGGCAGGGCAGAAAGAGAAATAGAGCCTTGTTATGAAATGGTATTCCTAAGATTCCTATAAAAGCCGCTGCTTTTATAGTCTAACGCCAGACTTTTGATTATTCAGGATATACAAACCTCTATCTTTTGTCACTATTAATTTGGAATTCTGTTATCTATAGCTAATAAATCCCTTACCAGGCAAATAACACAAACACACACACCCAAAGACACACAGGTGCACATATACAATACATGCAAATATACAAACCATACACACACACAACACACAACACACACACCATATACCCCACAAGGGAAATAGAATTTGTATAACTAATTACAAAAAGCTTTGGAAAGTAAAAATTGAATGGGAATTATCTCCAACTACTGTGGTAGTTCATCTATTTACTATGAAAGTCACTCCAAGATAATATCAAGAAAACTATTGACCAATTAGTGACTTAATGTACAAAGATATATAAGCAGGGAACCTACAAGAACTGTGGTGAGTTTTGAAACTATCCAGCAACTGTCTGTCCTTACAAGAGGCCCAACAATTCAGATGATAACAAGAAGAGAAATGAAATTCTCAAGAAGAGTAATTGTGGATGAGCAGGGTTTGATGAAGCAGGCACTACCACACACTGATAATATAAAATTTTATGACACGTTAGGAAGGCCATCTAGTGATATTGAAACATAAAGGTGATATGGTTGGATAAATTACAGTATAAAACTCCTTCTAAACAGTGTGAGATATTAAGACTGCTCTTATGAATTATATATATTAAGAATACCAATCAGATCCCATTAAATGAGGGAAGAAAATATAAAATCTTAAATACTTTAACCATAAGTATATTTTTAATTACTTAGGGGAAACAGAATTAACAGTTAATGCTGGCATTTTTAACTCCTGTATACAAAGTTGTATTGAGCACTACAATTTCTGCTTAGGACAGAACTACAATGTGTTCTACTTTTTAAACAATGTAAGATAAGATGGAGGGGTGGAATGAGGGATGCTCCTTCCTCCCTAATTAAGCTCACCAATAATACCGTACACGTAAAACTTGTGATCAATTATCATGGATGCGGCAAACTGCCTCTCCTGAGTTTCATGAGATTATACATGTAAAGGTACAGTACAACAGAATTCCCAAACAGCTCCTCATGGATTCAGATGGGATGACTCTGAACCACCTCACTCAAGGTAAGAAAAAAAAAATCCCAAAAAAACAAAAAGCATTCAAAAGCCACACAAACAGCCTGACGCTGCAGCTTATTAGGAGATAACAACAGTTATCAAAGATAGATGGTATTACTTGAAGACAAGGACTTGAAACCCACAGGGCTAAGTACCCCCAAGCATCAGAGAAGAATGACAACCACAGACAGTCGACAAACTCCAAGCATCCTCAGGACTGAAAGGTACAAGCCGCATGTAGGTGGTGGCAGTTTTAATATCTATGGGAATGCAAACTGCCATCGGCCCTGACATCAGTGAGAACAGACAGACATGCTTTTCTGTTAGAACAGAAATGAGCTCCATCTATGTCTGAGCACATTGTCCTTTAAAGCCCCTTTCCTCAGAATTAGGTATTGTATTTCTCACTACTTGTCCTAAGGACCTAGATAAGGTAATTGAAATCAATAGTTGAGAAATGATACCAACCAGTTACATCCTGCAGATGATTGCGGCTACAAAGCAGGGAGGAGTCCATCACGGGAAAAGCTCTATTTGTGACCATGTGAGAAGAGAACCTCCAGACACAAGAGGTGCATTAAGGAGCTAATATAACCATTTGCAAGGCAAGGCATGAACCAGAGTAACAACCCCTCATTCCAGGTATATCTAAATGTGAAAAAAAAAAAAATCCATTTGAATGAAATACAAGTTACTCAGTTTACTGGTGGATTTGTAACAGGGTTGTATAAAATAATATTTCTAGGTTTAAAACTTCATATTTTTACAAGTTAATAAGTTATCTACAGAGTTTGCATGTGAATTATACAATTCCACCCTGAGATGACGCAGTAGGACACTCAGTTTCCTCATGGATAATATTTTTGCCAGTAACTGCTTGCTTTCCCTGAAGGTCTTTCTGAGACTTCCAGACCCAGTTAGTCTGCCACGAGGCAGGTCAAACATGTCTCCTCATCCAGGTGCTACAGGGAAATCTCTCAACACACAAATCACAGCAAAAGTTGCTACGTAACTAGCCCAGAGTCTCTCTTGCAGGATTGATTGCCCTTAGTATTTGGTTTGCAGCTTATTTTGTTATTCATTGTTTTGCATACTGTTGTTTTGCTTAGGCTCCTTGAGATCTACAGTAGGCCTGTGCTAGAGATCCACAGTGGTGACTTGCTTGGTACTAATGCTTTATGATCCTCCTTGCTCTCTTGCCTCTCCTCACTCCCAGGCTGTCTTGGGGTCACCTAGAAAATGGTTTACTTCAATGCTTCTCTCCTGACTTGCTTTGAGAGTCACTGAAATTAAGTGATTGTTATCCTTGTGAAGAGTCTCTGTCAGCTCCTTTCATCCGGTTATGTAATGTGAGCATTTCTGATTCCCTGTTCTATTTACCACAAAGACTTCCGTCAAGACATCTTCTTTCTTAGCCATCCTGTCCACTATCTCCTTTTTGTAAAGAATGTGAATATTTCTCAGTCATCAATTTTATCTATCAAGTATTTTTCAAAGTTAAGAGAATAAAAATGCCCTGGGTCTTCAATATTAGCCTAAGTATGTTTATATATTGTATAGTATTTAAATACATACTAGTTTAAAATGACATAAACTCCTGAGGTGTGTAACACATACACAAACAAATTATGAAACCAAAGCTAAATTACAACCAAAATACAAAACCTACAAATCAATAAAACTTAACACTGATTCTATGTAAATTTTGCTTCTGCTTACTCCACTAAGATGTGCTTCTACCATAAGTCTGTAGAAACTCTACAGCTGGTAAGGTGCCGAGAGCCTCTTAGCCCTTTGGTAGCCTCATCATCATTTTGGTCACCCAGTGTGGCCATTCTAACACACCATATGGGGCCACATAACCGAATGCTGCAGACAGAAAAAGTTGGCATCAGGAATGTAAGACTTGTGGATGGACATGACTAACGGCTCACTCAGAATCAAACGTGATGAATCCCAGGTGTTTCTGGCATTTGTCATTCATGCTGCATGGCATGATGTCACTCTAGCATCCAATCAGAGCACAGAGCAGGCAGGCACTAAGCTCAGATCTACTGTGTCCCTGCTACACACTTAGGAAGTTACTTTCTCATATAGAAGCATGATGGATTAAGGGAAGAAAACAAAGGCAATATTTTCTGATTTTTGTCCCTCAGTGTGAAAGAAAGAAATCAGAGTCAATACTTCTTGAAATTGTATTCTGCTAGATTCTGTTTGAGAAGTTGGGGTTTTTAGCTCACTAGTCTAGCAAGCAGAAGGCCCTGGATTTTGTCTCCAATCATAATTAAAGGAGAAAGAGAGAAAGAGAGAGAGAGGGAGGGAGGGAGGGAGGGAGGGAGGGAGGGAGGGAATTCAAGAAATGCTCTTGAATTGTTGCTGACTTGAGTTTACTTTAAAATTCTCAATGAATTCTGACTTACAGTTAAGACAGAATTTCCAACCTTTTTTTTTATATTAAAGTCAAAATATCAATCAATTGATCTAAAAACCTTTGAATATACTCTACGTCCTCAGTATCGAATAGTAAACCAAGGCTTAATTTTTATGAAAATAAACAAGCACAAGTATTTCATTGTATACAACGTTTTTGTCCTTAAAGAATGAGGAAAGTATGTTTATATCAAAGAATCGCTTTAAGATAAATGTCTTTGTAATTTCTCATCACTAAATGTTTACACACCTGTTCTTACACCTATATGTCAGGGATGATGCAAAAACACCTAGGAGAAAGGTTCATGAGCTGAAAGTTGAGGTTCTGGCATTTCCTGGGGTGGGACTGTTCACCCCAAGCTCTGTTTTTAAGATTCCCCTGTGTGCTTCTCAGCACAAGTGTGCTTATAGAACTAGAGGACAAAAGAAATCAAATAAAATACAAACAAGCTCTGGGGCTGGTCAGCTGTCAAAAGATCTAGACCATATTTATGTTGCTTTTTAACGCTGATGCAAGAATACACATTTTAAGTGATGATAACAAATATAATTCTGCATCAGAGGACTACTAGCTATTAAATACTGCCATTACTTTACCTGTTTTTTTCTTTGTATCCACTTTCCCCTCGATACTCATTACATACCAGGGAGAAAGCCTGATATCTCTGCATGAACTGCAGTAATGTCATGAGGCCTTCAGTCTTCCCAAGGCCTCACAGCCATGCCAGCCACATAGACCATGGTCTATCTGCCTGATATCCCACCTTCCTTCTGCATTGTTCCTCATACTGAAGAGAAAAAGAAGCATGGAAGAAAGAAGATGGCTCAGTCGCCACAGAAGATCTAGGTAGTATGTATGCTTCCTGGAGCTTTCTTGAAGCAGAATCGCAATGTTCCTCATATGCTGTACAAAAGGCTCTGTAAGTGAGGTACTTTCGTTTATACATTCATTCATGATTCTCAAAATGTTGGAGATGTAAAGTGAATAGAAATCAACTATTAATCAATAAATTAAAGCTCTCTGTTACTCTAAAATTCAAAGAGTGATATATTCAAATATCAGCATCAAATTAAGAATTAGCAATACTAGAAAATCCATATTTACTGAAGAGTAATATTTTCACTATGAGCATAATAAGTACAGTGAGAGATGAGATGTAATCATGAATGTGAACGATGGGATGTATCTGGAAATTAACTTGGTATTTGTCTCCCATACTTATTAAAGTGAATTTTCTGAATATACTAGTGAATGAAAATTCCACTCCAATGAGTCCACAATCTCTGGACATGATTAAGTTATTATTATTATTATTATTATTATTATTATTATTATTATTATTATTATAACTTCTTGCAGTAGAGATCCCCAATTTACTATATAAGAGTCCTGGTAGAAAATATGAAGTAACAATGGAATCATCACTCAGATGATAGACTGCTCTGTTTCTTAAGTCATTGTCTGTGGTGTAACAGAAAAGAGGAAGGTAATGCTACAAGACTGGCTCGTGCTCTCTCTCTCTCTCTCTCTCTCTCTCTCTCTCTCTCTCTCTCTCTCTCTCTCTCTCCCCTCCCCTCTCCCTATCTTCCTTCATCTCTTTTTTTTCTCATCTCACCCCTTTCTCTCCTCTACCTTCTCCCACATCTTCATGAGTTCTCACATGCTTCTCTTCTAGGCGCTTGTGATGACACCTTCAGTGACTTAGATGATTCATCAGATCCCTCAATGACTTATTCCACCACTGCCACAACCTCCTATCAGCTTTCTGGTGACCCACCTTCCAAAGGAACCTTCCATTACCTTCTTGCCAGCCCTCTCAAGGGGGAAGTAAAACTGCTTAGGACACCTGTCCTGTAGCAAGTCCAAAGTCTCAAACCTGCTTGGTTCTTTTAGATCATTCGTTCAGTGCACAGACACAGCCCTTTATTCAACTTCTAAAGACTGCTCTTGGTGGTTTGACTTTCAGATAACTCAGGAAGGGTTCAGAAAACAACTACATGTGCAACAGAATGCTCTCTTTGAAGCTCTCTACAAAGACTGGGAGTAGGTGTGGGTGCACACACACACAATTTTATTTATTTCAGAGAAGCTATATGCCCAAAGTCTTCTCTAATCTCTAACAACATGAGTTGTTTAATATCCTTAGTGGGTTATGAGACCCATTAGTTAAATGTTTCCTTTAAAAATATAATCCCTGATAACCCACAATTCATTTTGCTATCTGATATTGACTGAATTTTGGTGACTTAGATAAAACTAAACTATATGCTGTATCCGAATATGATTTATTGGTCTCATTTTCGACTGAACAAATATCTTTAGCAGGTTGTACTGTACCAACACATAGAAGGCTTATATCATGTTCTGTGCTTCTTTGTGCAAAATATTTAATCACAGTTGCTACACAACTAGGTGTATGGTGGAATTTCATCCAATTAGTAAGAATTCCAAAGTGCCACAGTTAAATATTTAGAGAAGATTCTTACATAAATAAGGTTAAGTAATTTACCACATCCATTGGTCCTAGGATGTCACACTATAGTGGTGACACAGAACTGGAGAACGATGAGTAGCTATGCTTAAGATTTGGGGAATATGGGGTGCATCCAGGGTAGACAGCAAAGTAAAGGCTGCCTATACGTGAGCCGGTACAGGGGAGAATCAGAAACAGTTCAGGTAGACTTTCTCCCACAGAGAGAGATAGGGACAAGTTCAGAACACTTCAGAAGTGAGAAGACCATGTAGAGGATCAGGGAATAGCAAAACTCACAGAGAAGCTGAATTCAGAGTACATGCTGGAGAAAGGTGAAGCTACATCTGGTTTCAAAAGCTGAATCAGAGAAAAGACAGACAATTTCACATGCAGGACAATTCCACAACCCTCACAAGCATCAAATCTAACTGCCAATTTTAATGAGGAAGTTATTCTTCCTACAGATGGGTCAGCAATGGATAAAAAATAAAATCCCATTTTGTCACACCATGTGAAGACAGCAGCTGGGTACTATCTTAAGAATGAATCATTTATTGGTATTTTAGGTGCTCCAGAAATCAAGGTGGAATGGAGCTGGAAGTTTCTTACCAAAGTGAATAATGTTTTAGTACCAAAAGTTTCATTCAGGCTGTGGGGAAGAAAATTTATCAGTGGACTATGTTACAATGTCAACTTGTCCGGCAAGATATGTTCACCTGTGCAATATTCCCACAACTGTATTGTGGTTAACCGACTGCTTTGCAATTGGATTGTGGGCATTATCTATGACTGGGAATACACATTTGGTACTATAAACCTTATTCAAAAGCCTATGACTGGTGAGGCTATGGATCAAACAGGTGGACTGTGGTTTTGTTAATTGGGCATGTTTTCAAATGTCATTTTAAATATTTATGCTTATATTCATGGACTAGTATAACTCTCAGCCCAGGCAAAAAAGCTCCCTTTGGAAGAGGATGGCATTTAATGCAGAAACTCATACCTGGTCAACATGATGAGACTCGGTGAATGTCCTGTGTTCAGCTCTGAATAGGACATCACTACCATACTTCTCCTCAAGGGCTGGGAAACATTATGAAGAGGGGGTCAAAAAATGTAGGACTGGGTTGCCAAAATGCTGCCATCTAGGGATGACAGGCCATTACAATGAATACTCGCACAAAAGTGGACCATTCAACATTCCATTGTGCGCAGAAGAGGTATTTATTAGGCCTTGTCCTTTCCTGGGCGCTACTGACTGTTAATTGTAGGATCATGGTTTTCAACAATGTAGCCATTAGAGGCAGAGTTAGGAGAAGGAGGGGTTCGGTTGAAAAGAGGACAAGAGAAGTTAATAGAAGGTGAGTATAATCATAGTAATAAACATCAATAATGTTTTGAAATTATATCTCACCCCTGCCAAAATGGCTACCATCAAAACACATATGACAATAAATCCTGGTGAAGATGGAGGATAAAGGGAACCCTTATTTACGGTTGGTACGACTGTAAACTTGTACAGCCAAATTGGTATGGAGACTTCTCAAAAAATTGAAACCATAAATGACATATGATCCAGGTAGACAACTCCTGAGGCTAAATCACAAAATACTTAAATCAACATAGCACAGAGATAGCTGTAAATCCATGCTAATTCTCCACTCCTCATAACAGCCAGGAAATAGAACTAGACGAAGTGTCTAGCAGTGGATGAGTAGATACAGAAAAGATGGTATGTAAACAGAAAGTAATTTTATTAAGCTGTAAAGAAAAAAGAAATCACATTTTCAGAAAAATGGATGCAACTGGAAATCATCATGCTAACTAAAATAAGACAAATTCAGAAAGATGAATACCTCTTAGATTTTAAATGATGTATTTATATGTACTTATATGAGTGTGTGAGTCACAGAAATAAGAAGATATCATGAGAGAAGTAGAAAATAAGGCAAATAAAAAATGGATAAGCAAGCGGAAAAGGGGATTAACTAAGGAAACAGAAAAAAGGAGGGGCATGGAAGAAAACAGGTGGGGAATGAATGTAGATAAAGTATAATGATGCACACATGATGTATATGTGTCATATATATATATATATATATATATATATATATATATATATATAAACATGTACATGTGTATGAACCTAGAAAATTAATACAATAAATAAAGAATTTTTTTAATTTGGTGAAGTAATGTTGGGATCAAATTAGCAAATTAACTGGGGCCATCTAAAGTTTAAATAGGGTCCACACTTCCATTCCTTCAGATTCATCAGAGCCCTCTGAGAAGCACTTTGATGGCAGAAATATGTTCGGCTTCTTCAAAAGATGAGAGGCAGTGCCTGGCTAATTAAGAAGCCATGCTCTGAGTTTCTGGGAATCTGGCTCAAATATTGGTTTCAACACTAAACGTTAGCTTTCTTAGCTTTTCTGTATCTTAATTTCCTAACCTATGAAGTGTTTTTTAAAAATCTTTTAGCATAAATTTAGTATACAGAGTAAATTGTGATAGCAGTCCTACCTTACAAGTTTATTAGAACTAAGGATATAGTAAATTGAAGAAACGTTTAGTACTGTGTGATTCCTTTAACCACTAGTGAAGAAAGGAATCAACAAATCAAAGTCTATGTGTGAAGAGTGAAAGACAGAAAGGACAGCAATACAGAGTATGACAAGACCTAGGGGTTAGTCATCAGCAACGGAGTGGCTGCTTCTTCCTGGCCACTCAGATGACTCACTCCCTGGGGCCATGTCAGAAGTAGGTATGACTGCATTCCAGACAGTGGTGTATGAGTGAGCCGGTGGTCACAGGTATCTCATAAAGTACATAAATCATCAACCCTCTATATTCTTTTCTATCTCCCCTGGAAATATGTGGAACAGTGAGCTTGCACAGTAGGAAGTCATTTACAACTCCAGGGGCAAGGACTTCCATTCTGATTTCCTGTGATTTGGAGGAATTTAAATTGCGGTAAACTAATTGGTTTATGAATACCAGCCTTTAGAGCAACTACTGGCAGCTTACATGAAATATAATTGTGGCTCTAGAATTTTCCTTATAATGATGTTTAGCTGAAATGAAACATACGGTTAAAAAAAGAGGGTAAGAAAATTTAGGTTCTCCCCCTGCCTTTTATCCCTGAGCCACAGATAAAACTAATCTAGGCCAGAGGAAAAAGAGCTACGTTGCATCACATGACACATAAGGGGCATCGAGTTCTGAGGGACTCAGGGAAACATGTGAACAATCTGGAGAAAGAAAGTCAACAGCCTTATGATGGAAACCATCATCATTACTTCAGCCTCACTATAAAGACCTATAAACATCAGTGCCTTGTACAACGCCCTCTGAAAATGCTCACAGGAAAGTATGTTCAGAAATTGCCTCACCAACTATTCAATAAATATTTAATGCATGCTCACTTTAGGCAGACACTTCTCTTGAGGCTGAATATATGTTAAACAATCATGAAATCTCCTCTCTTCTAGCTTACATCAAACTCTGGTAGTCGGAGAGAAGACAGGTGTAGCTGGGACAAGAAAGGGAGGTGGGAAGATGAGGCTGGGAAAGTCAAGGGTGGTCAGTTTACCCAGGTCCCTAAAGGATGTTTCTAAACTGAGGGATGGTTGAAGCAGGGAAATGATGTGAACTAACATACATTTCCTCAAGTTCACATTGGCACAAAGTATAAGTAGACAAATGCCTAATAAAGTGAGAGAGAAGATTGTCGCAGAAGCCCAGGAGAGACCTGAACAGTGGTCTGAACGGTGATGTTGAGGCGATGGTATGTGAAAATTCTTTTTAAAAAATTACATTATGATGCTTCCATTCTGTGTCAGCCTGTTCCAGGACCATAGTCCAGTAAGATTATAATGGTGCTAGAAATTTCCCACTCTATTGTCTATGTTTAGATACACTTACACATTATATTTAGTGCTGTGTGACAATCCCATATAATAATCACATAACGCATGCCTTTAATCCCAGCACTCGGGAGGCAGAGGCAAGCGGATTTCTGAGTTCGAGGCCAGCCTGGTCTACAAAGTGAGTTCCAGGACAGCCAGGACTACACAGAGAAACCCTGTCTCGAGAAACAAAACAAAACAAAACAAAACAAAATCACATACCACCTTGCTATACATGTTTGTATCCTTAGAATACCAGTATATACTGCATAACCCACATGTATAGTGGGCTAGAAGTATCATCTAGTTTTATGTAAGAACCATCTATGATCTTTGCACAAGAAAGAGAATACCTAACAGTGTATTTCCCAAAATGTATCCCATCTTTAGGGTGTTTATGCACATGTGGTTTTATAAATATACATAGACATGTGGCAAAACTGATAAAGTTTTATTGTAAACTGCATTAAACAATGTTAGAGAATGAGATGAATCAGGTCAGAAATACCCAAATGGTTCTACTAAACTTTTGATAACAATGACCACAGAAACTGATGGAAGCATTCAGAGTTGGACACTCAGGCTAAATGTGTAAACTAATACAAGAAACATCAAAGACATAACTTTGAAGTCATTTACCCATAGATTGCATGCAAGCTTGTGAGAGTGGATGAGATCACCAGGGAATGAGTTTAGTAGGGAAAACAAAAGAGGCTCGGGAACATCTTTGGGATATTCTAGTTTTTAGAGGCTACAGAGCTGAGGAGGAGCCAGGAGACACAGACAGAAAGTGAGGAGGAGAGCTGTGTAAATACTGAAGGGCAGCTGCTGCATCCACTGCTTCTACATCACAGGGTGAGTGCTGAGAAGGAATAACTCAGGTCAACAATCTAAAGGATCTGGAAACTCAACACACACAAGAATGCACTCTACATGGCTCTCCTTGATAAAGACAAATGGATCTCTTGAACAAGAGTCATCCCCTTTAACAGGATTATAAATTATACTGAGGATTTTTATTCTCTTTTACCTTGTAGCCTAATATATTATCCTCATTATCAGTTGTTACATATTTAATGAACAATATTGAACCCAATAATAAATTACATTAGTCATAGTTTTTAGATAAAGATCTGGAGATTTGGCTGGATAGGACTTCAATTAAATAATTGTAATGGGTATATGAATTGAAATTTAATCTAAGTGAACAGAAATCTGTAGTGTAGTGGAACTTATCACTCAGTGAGCACTCAGCATGTACTAATTTCTGAGTTACATGTCTTAGGCCACAATTTCTTCACCAGATAATAGTTCTACAGAATACTTTGTACAATTATTCCCACTTTAAAGGGAATAACTTTAGTTATTTGGAAAAATATCTTTGAAAAAAGACTGGTTGGCAATTCAGTAATTTGCCAAGTTTGTCCACTTGGCAGCTGGTTGGATCCTGATTCACAATGGATCCATACCTGAACGTGTGACTATGACAGAATAAATTAATACGTAACTGAATCTCTGTGACTTCTACCAATTCCCTACCCATTAGGACATAGTGACATCTAAACACCACAAGTCTCACACTCTATCTTCTTCCTTTAATTTCCTAGGGGAGACCTTTCTTCAGCCTTCGGGAGTCACTTCAGGAAGGCTACTAAGTGTCTAGTGGGGATTAGTATCAGCATGTTCAGCTTCCCTAACAGGGTCCATTTCATTGTGCTGTACATGTCTGTGCTTTTTCATTTACCTACTATTTTTAGGAAGAAATGGTCTTCTGGCCTTGAGTGAGGCCTAAGGAAAGCCAGGCCAGATTCTTGGAACACAGGGAGCAGGTTGCTTTTCCCTTGTTCTGGCAAAAGAACATTAAGAATCAGAGTTAGAAGTTCCAACAGGCATTGAGGAAGAATACAGAATTTGCTCATTCAGAGTACTCCCACACCTAAGGTTCAGGGAACATTTCATAAGAGGGGGCAAAAAGATTGTAGGATCACGGAGTTTACTGTGTTTCTGAATAACATTAGAAGTTACATCGATAAAGTCTCACTAATGTGACTGCCCAACTGTGAGCTGAACAAAGCTGACACAGATGAACATATCAAACTGAACAGAGAAAAGACCACGAGACCTCAATCCTACACCAAGAACTATAGGTGACAGAGGAAACCTGGGAGCAGCACACCAATGACTGACCAATAACAAGTGGTCAGCCCTGAAAACATACATACAAATAACATTATGCAGACTGAACGGGCTATATGGAGGAATAGAGATATAATATATATTATTGTATATCATACATTATAATATATGTAAGTATATGTTATATATTTAACCCCCTATATATAAAGAGGGTTTATATAGGTTTATATAGGAAAGGAGGAAGGGATATTATATTCTTAAAAAGCAAAAGAGGATCACAAGTTTGAGTTGGCCTGAACTACATGGTGAGACCCTTCCTAAAAGAAAACTAACATACACACAGAGAGAGAGAGAGAGAGAGACAGAGACAGAGAGAGACAGAGAGACAGAGAGACAGAGAGAGACACAGAGAGAGAAACAGAGAGAGACAGAGAGACACAGAGAGACAGAGACAGAGAGACAGAGAAGTTGAGATAGATATTTATATGATGTCATAAATATCTCCATTTTTCAATTTGGCATCAAAATTATTAGTTCTATATCTTATAATGAAACAGTCATTGACATGGATTTGAAATCCACTAACATTTTATCTATCTGGATTAACTAGATATATTCTTTTCCCATTTTTCTTTATCATTTATTTTTTCTTCTCTCACATATTACATCCCAACCACAGTTTCCCCTACCTCCTATCCTCTCTATGCTTCCCTCCTCCACCCTACCCTCTCCCCTGATTCACTCCTCCTTTGTTTCCATTCAAAATGGACAGCCTCCCAGGAATAGCAACTAAGCATGACATGGCAAGTTGTAAAAAGTCTAGGTATCTCCCCATATTAAGGCTGGACAAGGAAAGGGCTCCCACAAGCAGGCAAAAGAGTCAGATATAGCCCTGGCTCCTAATGTTTGGAGTCCCACAAGAATATCAAGCTACAAGACCATAATATGTATGCAGAGGGACTAGGTCAGACCCATGCAGGCTCCCTGATTGCCAGTTTAGTCTCTGTGAGCCCCTATGAGTCCAGGTTGATTCTATAGGTTGTGTTCTTGTGGTGTCCTTGACACCTCCCTGGCACCCCCACCCCAACCCCAGCTCCTGCAATCCTTCCTCTACCTCTTCCACAGGATTTTCTAAGCTCTACCTAATATTTGGTTGTGAGGTTTTACATCTCTTTCCATCTGGATGAAGCCTCTCTGATAACAATTATGCTAGCCTCGGTATCAAGTCCAGCAGAGTATCACTGGAAATCATTTCATTGACTTTTCTTTTCTTATTTTTCTTTTACTATTTTATTTTTTGCCAAGTGAGGTAACCCAGATCCAGAAAGACAAACATGATATATAGGTGTGTACTCAATTATAAGTGGACATTAGCTGTAAAGTAAAAGATAATCATGTTATAACCCACATACCCAGAGAGGCTAAGTAACAAGGAGGGCTCAAAGGGGCTAAGTATGAACTGTCTGGGAAGGGAAAATAGAGTAGATACTGTGGATGGACTAGGGATGGCTGGGGACAGGAACAGGGGGGATTTAGGGGAGGATGGAGGGAGAGAGTAAAGGGAGGGACAACTGGAATTAGGGAGCATTTCTGGGTGAGGTAGAAACCTAGTTCAATGAAAACGCCCAAGCTAGTTGGATCTGTTGGTCTTCCTATCCACTCAAGATTCCTCAATCCTTCCCCCCAGCTCTTCCACAGAATCCCAGAACTCTGTCTGATGCTTAACTGTGGATCTCTGTATCTGTTTCTGTCAGCTGCTGGATGGAGCCTCTCCGAGGACAGTTATGCAAGGCTTTTGTCTGTGAATCCAGGTGACAGATACAAGCATAGCCTGAGGCTCCAAAGTAGTTCACGCAGGAATGCAGGCCTGCAATGCATCTCTATTGATCCTCTGAGGACAGCTCAGCACATTCCCCCCAAATTGGCCAGGGTTGCTACTGCATTCATTTATGTTCCTCTCACAAAGGACACCTGTGTATCCTGGCCCACAAGAAGACCAATAATGTCAACTAACCTGGACCCTTGGGGGCTCCCAGAGACTGAACCACCAACCAAAGGGCATACAAAGGCCCCCTGCACATATGTGGCAGATGTGCAGCTTGATCTTCATGTAGGTCTCCCAACAACTGAAGTGGGGGCTGTCTATGAATCAATTGCCTGACTGTGGAACCCCGTTCCCCTAGATGAGCTAACTTGTCTGGCCTCAGTGGGAGAGTATATGCCTAGTCCCGCAGTGACTTGACGTGCCATGGTGGGTTGGTACTCAGGAAGGAACTTCCCCTTTCTCAGAAGTAAAGAGGAAGTGTGGTATAGGTGGACTTTGGGGTGAAGGACTGGAAGGAAAGGGGGTGCTGAGATTGAGAAGAGAAGAGATAGATAGATAGATAGATAGATAGATAGATAGATAGATAGATAGACAGACAGACAGAATGACAGACAGAATGACAGACAGACTCCAGGAAATCTACAAGGATGACTCCTAGTAAAGGGTGTAAGGAGCATGAACTGGCCTTCTCCAGTGACCAGGCAAGACTTTCAGTGGAAGGACTGGAACACCAACCCAACCATTAAACCTTCAAGCTACAATTTTTTCTGCCTACAAAATGCACTGGGCCAAAGGTTGCACAGAAATTGTGAGAGTGTCCTGTCAATGACTAGTGTCCCTTGAGACCCCAACAAGGAGAGACAGCCACCCCTGACACTGCCTACAGGGCCAGGGACCAGTGGCTGGAGAGCTCAGAGACATAGGATAGAACCAAACAACTGAATCTTTAACTGTTCATCGGGTTTACAAATAATTCAGTTTTTAAACTCATAAGGCTTGAGAAAAAGCATCAAATAACTTTTGAATCCACTAGGCATTTCTGCACTAGGTGTTTCGTTTTTCTCTTCTATTGTATAAGATGTACTTGTATTTAATTTAGGAATGTGGTATCAAAGCTATGTCTGTAGTCAGAGTACAACTGTAAACTGTTATGGCCAATCAGTCTACCTATTCTAGCTACAGAATCTACCTGGAATTAGGTAAAGACTCCCAACAGTGCAATGCCTTGTCTTTTGATTTTATACAAAGCAAACTGTTTGTTTTGTTTTGTTTTGTTGTTTGTTTGTCTTAAAAGCAGGAATTTACAAGGCTTAAGTAAATTCATCAACTATCCAATAGGTATCGGTCATGACTCACAAACTAAAACTACCTCACCATATTTCTATCATCTGATACAAAAGACCAAGGCACTTTACCCACTGAGCCATTTCCTAAGCCCTGAATTTACACTTTTATTCCTAATTTCTGTTATTCTGACTTCTACCATAATTTCAGCCACATCAGGCGAGTTTTCATTTTAGCTAGCATTCTTAGAACTTGCTCGTTTTCCAAATGCATTCATTATTGTCTGCATCAGAATGATATACCTGGTGACAATGGTGACAGGAACTTAGCAGTTCCTCTCACATCATACTTCTGAGTCTTTTGTTGCTGTCTGCATGAAGTATGAAGCAACACGAAGGGTAATCAGCCAGCAGGCATTTTTAGGTCTTATGACTATCAGAAACTATCCTGGAAATTTCCAGCATCATGTTTTCTGCTGTAGACCACATAGATCTATATAATGTAGTAATGGCTCTGTCTGGGAAAGACAGATGTCCTGACTCAACATTTAATCACAGGAAATGACACTGGAAGCTGAGAAAATGCCAACACTGGAGATGAATTGTAGGCTGAGAATTGTCTGTTCCTTCCTTTTTGGTTTGTATAGGATCATCAGGCAGATACCTCTATATAAGAACCCATCCCCAAAAGGAAGACTTGAAGTAAAATGTGTCTATTCTTTCTCAGAATCGTGTGGACCAGCTCTTCTGCAGTGGGAAGTCTGTAATCTTGGCTGGGATCAATCAAGGAGCTTTGCCTGCAGTATCCCGGCTGTCAGCTAGGGCCACTTCAGCTCTCTTCTGCATGGTTTCCCATCTGTCAGTAGGCCAGACTGAGCATCTTTACATAGCAATTCCCAAGCTAGATCCCCAAAAGCTAAAAATGAAAGCTGAAAGTTTCTTGAGGTCTGGTATAGGAGTTACATAAGGTTACTTCTCTCACATTGTACTCATCAAAACAAATCACTCCAAGTTCAAAACATAGACACAAATAATCACATGTTCTCCAGCTAACTCAGAAATGCAGTTGCTGAGGATATGTAGCCAAAGGGACACCAATCCATGTATCCTGCGATTGGACTACACCTCATGAGAAAACAGCTTTTTGTAATCTGTACACAGAAGTCATGGCCTAGAAGTAATCCTCTCAGAGGATCGAGATATGGTCTCTCTGTATTCTGTGCTTTCTGTCCTATCCAAATGGGCCTGGGTTCCCAGTCTCAATGTCCTTGAGACTCAGAATTAGCTGCCATAATTTCTGCAGAGGCCATCTTCTTTGCCATAGGTCTTTATCTGGGTCAACTCTGTGGAAAACTGGCTCAAGTGCCTAACAATCACTAATCACATGACTCCTCTCAAACTTGCCATCCTACCTCTGCCCTCGCATAAAATCAAGTGCATTTCTTTATCAAGGATTCCATAGAGTTATAGAGAACCGATCAACCCACTGATCAGTTCGCAATTTATAATAACTAACTTCTAGTGAACAGTCATGATTAGCCAATTTTCTAAATATATTATCTGTGCTATGTTATTTAATCATTACAACACCCAAAAGACAGAAATCATTATTATCATCCTCAGTGATGAAACTCAGAAAATAAGATGATCTATTTATAGTCCAAGTACTAGTATCACTATTAACTTTGAAAACTCTCCCTGGTCTATAGAATAAGGTTCAAACCTTCAAGCACGGAACATCTGTGAGAGTCTCAAAGACAGCCTGTGAAGATGCCATTTTTGTGGCCTCTCTTTAAGAATACTGATGGCAGACGCTTTATACCAGGCTCTGACTCATTTTTTCCCCCTTTGGTTTTTCAAGACAGGGTTTCTCTGTATAGCCCTGGCTGTCCTGGAACTCACTCTGTAGATCAGGCTAGCCTTGAACTCAGAAATCTGCCTGCCTCTACCTCCCAAGTGCTGAAATTGGCCTTTCTCTAACACTCCTTCGTCAGTGTTACTTGCCAGTAGGAAATGCTATGGGTTGCTGGCTTTGCATTGTGTCAGTGGTGCTCTCTTCTACTGGAAAGTTTCTTCCTTCTCCCTTAATTGGAAGACCCGTTATCTATTCAGTTCCTTCTAAGAGTCTGGGTCTAGTCAAACTGCCTTAAATAATTATTTCATCTATTCCCCATAATAACTCTATTATTAAAAATATTATCTTCTTTTTATAAATAAGAAAACTAAGGTATTAAGTATTCTTACCTCCTGATTTTCCCAAAACTTACATAACTAGAAGTAGAAAGACTTAATTAAAATCTTAGAACCTTGATTCCAAAGCTAATGATCTTAAGCATAATTCAATGCTACTACTTTTGTTCATTGCTTAAATTCTATGACTTAATGCCCATAGTGATTAAACAAGCTAACAAAATCAGAAAAACAGATGTGCATAAGAAACAGTTAATAAGAAAATGATTTTTCAAATTGTGAGTTGTCAGATATGAGGAATGAGAGAATGGAGAAAGTTGAGAATGGCATCCGTTCAAAGAGAATAGCTTTGTAAAATAATATAAATCTTAGAAAATATCACCACATTTCATTAAAAAACATGCACTTTATTAGCTAATTTTTCTAAATCATTTCACTAAAATATTACAGTTAATGACATACAAAACTTGAACTGTTAATTGTACTTTCTTATAATTAAACGGAATGTAATTTTACATCTTTGGCTCTGACAAATTGAAACTTCCATGGACTTTAATTAAAAGTTGCTTGTGTATCTGAAAATCCACTGTATGGTTAGGATAAATGTCTAAAACAATAATGTTTCAAATAAGCAAGCAGTGTTAATGAATAAGATTTATTGGATACTTCCTAGGATTTGGTGCATATTAGATGTATGTTTAGAACGTTAGCATTGTGCTCTGCAAATAATACCACCTCATATAAGTCCTTTTCATATTATTCCTGGTTGTGTGCGGGCAAGCACAGTGACCTAATTGAATCAACAAATAAGAATTTAATTCTAGACATTGTGGCTGCTAATACAGGTGGGTCACTCAAATTCTAAGCTCTGCCACCCCTGGCTTGTGCTAGCAAGCAGTTTACTAAATTTGAAAATTCTATTAGGCACTCCTCCATGTCATATACTGTGAAGTGCTGAAAAAGAAAACAAAGAAAAAAAATTCACTGTCCCGTAGGAAGTACACACATGAAAGACATTTAATATCTCAGTAAGGTCATGGTCAATGAGACATTAGTGATGGCTGTGTGCCTAAGATCTGATACCAATGATAATAATTAACAATTCAGAGACAGTAGAAAAGAGAATAAGTATATCTTGCAGAAAAATCATATGCATTTATATTACATAACTACATAAAGACATGGAAATAAAGGGGTAGGTAATACAACAGGGTGAATGTGATCAAAGTATATGATATACATGTATTAAAATATCTTAAACCTTTTATTTTATAATTGAAAAGAATAAAACAGTGGAAGGTAGAAACTTTTATGAAGAATCAGAAGTCTGAAATCAAACTGGTAATATTGGTTGCATTTACTCTAATTAGACTAACAATCAGGCATAGATGCATTTCTTAAAGAAGTGAAATCACAGGCTACCCAATGACTCCAGTACTACACCTGCATTGCATGCCTGGCTGTATCAATGGACTAGATAATTCAGCTCGATTCTTCATACTTTGATTTTTCTTTTTCTCTTTAGGGTAGAAAATATGATATATGGCATGGCAATGAATGAACTAGAAAATGGTTATTTTATATTCTCTCTGTACTAGATCTCATAAAGCTTTATTTCTTAGCAGCTTAATTACAAGCTGAAAATAATTCTATGAGTTTGGAACTTTTCCTGTGGCCTTTTACTTTAAGTAATACAATTGGATAAAGAAAACAAATGGTTCTTTTTATCCCCCGCCAAGACTCTGACTCCATGAGAGTGGGGATTGGCTTACCACTCTTTCTGTGGGTTCTAGAATGGGGTATAATATCCAGGGGATACTCTCCTCAAACAAAAGAGGTTTAAAATAATTAGTTTTTAAAATGGCACTCTGGTTGGACTATTACAACCATAGTCATAGTTTATGCCTACTATGAACAAAAACACTAAACTGATATCATCACAGTCTGGTGAAAAGCCGCCCTCTACTATATGAGCCTGATCGCTGGAATAACAGAGGCAATATCAATGGGCACCATGCCTTTGGAGATGTAGAGGTGGAGGTAGAGACTAGGTATGGTTCCAAACCAAGGAATGCGGGAAGCCACCAGAAGTTGGAAGAGAAAGGAAAGCATCTTTTCTAGGGAAGGCTGCCCTGGAAATCATAAAACTTCTAGTCTCTAGAACTGTGAAGGAAAAATCTTCTGTTTGAATATCTTGAGTTTATGCGACTTTTTACTAACAGCTCTGCAGAGGACACTTAAGATAACTGATTTAGTGGTGGAAATACGGAAACCCGGAATTAATAGTTTCTGACATGTCTAGATAAGCAAAGAAGACTTGACCGTTGCCCTTCATTTATGGCCTAGTAAGAAGCACATCTGGGAGACGGACAGGACAGTGGAGGAAATGGGGAAGTAGAAATGGAAAGTAAGGCGGAAGGGGAACTATTCCAAGCAGTTTAGCTGAAATGTTGTTATAAGGTAGAGAGAAATGGAGGATATGAGTTCAAGGAAGAGATTGTGAAGAAGTGAAACCGAAGAGCATGCGTGCCTTCTGCTGGGATGAGCTGGCAGAGAAGAGCACAGAGAAGCATTAACAAGGTGCCACGCTTGATTCCTTTTCCGTTATTAAGTTATTAAGTTGGTACCTTCCCTGCCATAAGCATTTGCCATCATATCTACGTGAAGAACTTGAAACCAGCATTTGAGGTAAAACTGCAATGTTTCAACCAGGGAGGTGGGGGTCACTAACCAGCAGAACTCATCTGAAAACCAAACTTAGTCTTAAAAGGTAGAAAGGCTTCAAAATAAAAACTCAAACACCATAAGCAAGATTTGGTATAAATTCTGCCTCTGTTAATTTGTTTACTCACAAGGAACTTTCTAGCAGTTATTTTCTTCTTCCAATGACAAGTAACATCACAAAATAATGTTACAGAATCTGAGAATTAAAACTTACTCCCGGCTAGTTGACCACCCAGTTATTTTTGTGCTTATGTATCTTCTGTATTTGTAATGTAAGGCAATAAAAATGTAATTACCAATTTAAGATCACCAATTAACGGTAGTTTAAATATTTAGAAAACCTATACATTGTCCATAACTCTCAGACAACCAGTCTTCACTGACACATGACACTGGTTAAAAATAAATAGTTATGTCTTGTTCTATCATTATAATAATATTAACCATGTATGCAAGTCATTTTCATAGATAAAGCTACATGAAGAACAGAAAAACCACATGATGAATAATGTTGTTCTGTGAACCACATACAACCAATTCCATCTCCAATTCTCTCACAGAACATTAACAAACTATCTTGATGAGCAAATTTCAGGTAAAATCTTCTTTCACTTTTATTGCATGGCAGCCACAGGCTGGACAATAAAGCTTTCTGGTTTGTAAGTTGTCTTAATTCTTCAGGTAACAACAAATGAAGATGACTGGTGTTTTTAGCCAGGTTAAAACTCTGGTGAACCTGAGTTTTATGCTTCCTATTACGCTTTGGATCCCATCTATCTTAAAACACTTTGACTCTTTCCCCAAATCATATATTTGTTTTGTTTTACAAAAAAAAAAAAAATTGCCTAGTTGTCAATTTAAGAATGTCAGCTCCTTAAGATGAAAGGATGGACTATCCAGAGACTACNCCATCCNGGNATCCATCCCATCATCAGCCACCAAACCCAGATACTAATGCACATGCCAGCAAGATTCTGCTGAAGGGATATAGTGGCCTCTTGTGAGGCTATGCCAGTGCCTGGCAAACACAGAAGTGGATGCTCACAGTCAGCTATTGGATGGAACACAGGGCCCCCAATGGATGAACTTGAAAAAGTACCCAAGGAGCTGTAGGGGGCTGCAACCCTGTAGGTGCAACAACAATATGAACTAACCAGTACCCCCTGAGTTTGTGTCTCTAGCTGCAGATGTAGCAGAAGATGGCCTAATCAGCCATCATTGGGAAGAGGGGCCCCTTGGTCTTGTAAACATATGACCCAGCACAGGGGAAGGCCAGGGCCAAGTAGTGGGAGTGGGTGGGTAGAGGAGCAGGGGAGGGGTGGGGGTATAGGGGACATTCAGTATAGCATTTGAAATGTAAATAAAGAAAATAATAATAATAAAAACGAATGTAAAAAAAATACATAATTATTAAAAAAAAAAAAAAGAATGTCAGCTCCTTCTCTTTCTTGGCTGGATCATTGGTCACGCTAGAAAATTAAATATTGCCAAGCAAAATAAAAGGCTCTGGGTTTACTTAATTATTTTGAAAGGAATCATCTGAAGACACGCTTTATTTCCCAATCATTGCTGGTTGTGCACAGGTCCCGTTTATGTACCTGGGGGCTTTACGACAATGTGTCTTATGTCTGTCTCACTGAGTTTCTGCATTTACTACTATTTATTATGCTTATTTCATCTCCCTTATTAGGACCATAAAAATTACAATTTCCTGCAAGGCAGGAAGAGCTGTGCCCTGCCTTTTCTGTCTAAGGAGGTAAAAGGTTTGTTGATCTCTAACCAGAAAGCTTACCCTACTGAGGGACTACAATTGACTCCCAAAATCAATACATGCAGAGCAAGCAGGCCATTGAAATCCCAGGGAAAGTTCAACAAACATCAGGTGTCATTTTTTCCATTTTTTTTTCCTTCATGTTCATCTCAATGATGCTGAGGATTGTTGCTCAATACTGCTGTGCCCTGGACAGTCTGGACAAGCACTGTATAGGAAATGCATTTCTACATGCATTAAACTTATATGAATAAAACATTCAATCTCCCATGAAGAAAGGAAGGTTTGGATTCTGAATACAATCCAGTCAAGTTCCATCTTAGCAACGATACACAATGTGTATTCTAACAAATAGGCATTTGCTACCACACAGTTCTGGGGGCTGAGTACCTAGACTAACTTAGAAATGCAGACACAGAGGTTAGAGAGATGGCTTGGTGGTTAAGAGCAGTTACTGCAGTTGCAGAGGACCCCAGTTAGGATCCCAGCCTTTACACGGCAGCTGAAAACTATCTGCAACTCCAGTTTCAGGGGCTCTGGTACCCTCTTTCAGACCCCATAAGTACCAGGCATAGGCGTGGTATGCATATGTACGTGCAGGGAAAGCCACACACATAAGGAAGACATAAATAAATAAATCTTTAAATTTTTCAGGAATACTCTAGAAATATTCAAGAGCTGAGAAACAACTGTTATCACTGTTACCACTGTTGGTTGGAGAGAGATTGAGAAATGTCCTCTCTCAAAAGCATGCCAAGTACTTTACAGCATCCAGCTTTCAGTGTAATAAACCCTTGTGAATTACTGTCATTCCACTGTGGCTTTTAAGGAAAGCAAACTAACACTACTCAACGGACCTGTTTACATTATGATTTTTATAAGTGGTCCTCATACTGTCTTGCCACACATTCAGTACACCCCCTCAATGAGCACAGACCGAAAATGTAAGCAGAAACTACTTGAGGCATCAGGGTAGGGAATGAAAGAAGACAGATCAGTAGACTCAAATGACATCCTTAAGCAGACCAAGCATCCGTGCATCATGTGCAGTGACATATGTGCTACATGTAAAGGGATGGGAGGTTAGGCAGTGCAGTGAACAAGACAGAGAGCAACTCAGAGGTGGAGCCTGCTTGGCAACTTCCAGGCCTGTGCTGCTGGAGCAAAGCAGAGCTTGAGGAGACCCGTGTGCCTTATCCGAATGCCCTGCAGGCTAAAAAGGAGGGTGAAAAGCTCACTCAAGATACTTTTTCTTTTTCGTTTGTTCTACATAATTTCTTTATCCTTGAGATTATAATTATACCATTCCAGCCTTCCCTTTCCTCCCCCCAAACCCTCCCACATAGAATATTCTTCTTTCCCCTTTTTTAATGTTTTCAGGAACGACTATTTGGTATTGAATAGCCAATTGCTGTCATTTTCCTGGGGAAGATGATTTCTCTCACTCAGAACTTCTTAATTGTTCATAGTTATTTGTATAGGGTTTAAGCCTTGTGACCTTTCCCCCATCTAGATGGGCATGTCTGTTGTTGTCCCTGTTCAGGTCATGCTTAGGCAGTCATGTTGCTGAGGCAGCATAGATATGGCCTCTGACAGTCCTAGGAGATACAATCTCACAGCAAACACCCATTCCTCCTCTAGTTCTTAAAGTCTTTCTGCCCTCTCTTCCAGAGCTATAGGTATGGGAGTTACTTGGTAGAGGTATCCGTTTATACTGAGCTCCACAGCTCTGTATTTTGATTGGAGATGGTTTTCTGTAGTGGTCTCCATCTGTTACAAACAGAAGGTTCCTCGATAAGGTTGAGAACTATACTTACCTGTGAGTACAAGGACAATTGTTTGGGTTGCTCTTAGGGATGGTGCTGGTTTAGGAAAGGGCTGGCTATAGGTCCTCATAAAAGATCCATGACTTCACTATCCCTGGGTAGTTAGCTGGGGTTTTAGTACACTAGGAATGCATTCCCTCTGGATAAGCATGCCTTTAGAACAATGAGAGAGCCCAAGTTTCTTGGAGAAGCAAATCAAGACTAGAAGTTTTCTGCTGTAACTGGTGCACCTGATTGGGTCTTATGCTTTCTCCTATAACTTAGCCTCTAAGTGTAAATTTAATAGGGTTAGGGTCTGGGCACCAGGATCAATGGGATCAGATTCACAAAATTTCACTGATAATTACCCATATCTCACCATTTGCTATAATTAAGAACAAAATCTAGATTTCCTTATGAGCATAAAGTTAGTTGTGATGCTATGGTCTTCATGTATATCACACACAGTATTTTTATTTTTATATGTATGGTATATTGCCCTCATATGTACCACAGAGTGCATTTCCCACAGAGGCCAGAATAACACATTGGAACTCCTGAAACAGCTGATTGTGAATCGTCATGTGAATGCTAGGAATGAAACTTAGGTTCTAGAAGAACATCAAGTGCTCTTTACTCCTGGCCCAACTCTACTCCCACACAAGCTATTTCAAAGGAAATAAATGTGGATTTTCCAAAACTGTATGTTAAATAAATAGTTCTGTGTTCTTACTCACAGTCTATTCTCCCTTAGAAACAAATGACTGACCTTTTTCCATGCTTTGTCTTGCACTGCTGTACAGTGTTAACATTCTGGCCTCCGGTAGAGCTGGGTTTCTATACCATATCCACCACTTATTGATTATGTATTATCTGATAAGCCATCTCTGTGCCTCCTTGGATATAAAATAAGATCCTACAATGCAATAATCAAATGCTAACTGCTACAGTAATTTTCTTTCTAATTTATTTATTTATTTATTTTGTTTTCTATTGCCATTTAAGCCTCCTCCTAACAATAGGCTCTGAGCCACAAGGTAGCATTAGTTTAAATACTTAGAAATGAAGATTCAAAGTACCTGTGACACAGAGTAGATGAGGTGTAATCCTTCACACAAATACAATTTGAGGCTGTTATGGCATCCCTGGTGATTAGAAAACCTATCACATGTTTCCCACCCTCAGAGCAATCTTAAACAGCCAGAGTATTACTGGCCCATGTACCTTAAGACAGTAAGCATAAGGCTCTGGTGAAAGGGGACCCTACAGTTGAGCCTCTGTTTTCTATGTTGTCTCTGAGGAAGTCTAGCACAACACTAGGCACATGGCTAAGGACAGCTTTGAGGAAATCTGGGAGGTATCTTTAGCTTAGTACATTATAGACTTAAGTTAAAATGAAGATTCTAATACAGAGAAAAATAGAATAGATATTTGGCAGTTGGGTGACAGATTTTCATCATAAAAGCAAACTTTTCCAATTAAAAGCATGGTCTTCTGTTAATATTGTCTATTTTGACTGAAAATACCAGTATCCTCTTAGTTGGCAATCTAGGTTATAAGCATTTATACATTTTAACATCATTCTTGTAGGAGGAACATCGCCAAGCAGGCCCAGCTGCATTGCTGGCACATGAGCCACTGATTCTTCTTCCGCTAGTCAACCTAGAATCTGCTGGCAGGGCTGATGCTGGATGAGGCAATGGAGCAAGCTAATGAGAAAGAGAAAGTGCCACATCTGGCTACTTGAGAGCCAATGAGATGCTGGGAGGGTGTATAAAGTTTTGCCCATTTCCTGCAATAAATGAATCAATCTGCTTCTCAACTGACTCCTGTGTTGCTGGCTCTGTGCCTTCTTACCCCACCCCCACCACCCTTAAGGGTCTTGGTCGGGATCACAGGAACAATTTCTCTCCTCTGACAAGCCACACCATACCATATGATAAATCTGTCACTTACTTCCCCTCGTTCCATTCCCAGTGCTATTGCTGCCTCGTCGGAATCACACGATGGTTTGTTTCTCATATGCTGTCCTCAACCTTCTCAAATTACCACCACCAAGTTATTATTTGAAAGAATAACTCTGGCACTGACTTAGTGACAAATTAAACACCTATTTGCTCAAAGACCTAACACTGCAAAACAAAACAAGAAGGAGAAGAACCCACCACATGGACACTAAGCTCTGGCCATGGTGTCTATCTGTTAACCTTCTGGAGAGCTGCACTGCCTGGAGAAGAGTGCCAATCCTTCTTCTGCCAATAGGCCTTGTGGTGTAACTAATTTAACTGCCTTGAAGCCATGAATGTGAAATTCCATGTAAACAACTGCTCACCAATTCTGAGCTTCAGCTGTACTTTGCACTGTTATTTCACCATCTTTGAGTTTTTGTTCCTAAGGTGAATGATCTGGAAGTAATCAGTTCATTTGGATATGTTCATTAGGAAGGAGAAGATTCAATAATGGCTATATTAAATGGCAACAGAACACTATGAGCCACTGAAACACAATCTTGGTAAGGTTACTCTAAGTATGCTGCACCACCAAATCTTGTTCCTGGATGAGACAGGATGTTGGGTCATCCATCCACAGACTCTTCCTCTTGTCCCATTCACTGACAGTCCATGGTGGATGCTAACTCCTCCAACTCGCCCCCACGTGATCTGTAGAATTGACAGTGAAAGCCCAACATAGAGAAGAAGACAAGTTCATCTTCCTGGTGTAGGAGACCGCCATCCTACTGTGAACTGTCCACAGCCTTAGTGGTCCTATGGTGAACAGAGCATTGTGTAGCCCACCTATATCAACTCACACACCTGTTCAAAGCAAGTCTTCCTTGATACTTTCCCTGCCTCCAAACTTTCTAGAATTTTGTCTAGCTGAACATCCCTTCTTTATTCTTGAATTAACTATAGTACTGCATTGTAGACTTCTAGGCATAAACTTTTGTCCCTAACAACATATGGATAAGAAGAAAACAATCAAACACTAAGGACATCTAAAGGCCATAGACATCATTCTAGTTATAAAAGCTCTGGCCTCATGTAAAAACATAAATAGAAATATATAAGAACACTGATCTTCCTGTAAGTTTAAAGTCCCTATCTTGGGGATTCATTTTATATGAAATACTATATCTTGTTTAAATATCAGTGGTGCTTTGTGTATATAATCTGTGAAGGTTAGGCTGAACTCTCCATTCATGAATAACAGGCCAAGAAAAGTACCCAATTTAGCTTTTAAGGCAGTAAATACTACTTACTAAAAGATAACTCTTTGCTTTATCAGCCCTAAATTTGGAGATATTCAATAACCGACCAGGGCAGTGCTAGACTTCCTCTAGGATTTAGTTATTGGGAGACCAAAATACTTTCATCATTGAATCTACTCATGGGCTTCTAGAAGCTGAAGCCACCAATGGACTCTGTCATTTATCAGGCTTCACAATAATAACCCATTCACAACAGTCCTAGTTAAAATGAGAATAGATGCTCTGCTTGCTGTTCAAATGACCACATTTGTGTTTGCTGTGCACAAATGTACAAGTCCATTAATTCAGAAATGTAGCTTTAAAAAGACTGTGTGGAGCTGTTACTGGCACCATAGCTTTATTTCAAAAATGGTAAGAATGCCATAAGTGAACTCTATTGCCAACATCTTTTAGAGTCTACTTTTAGAGTCTACTTTTAGAGTCTACTTTCACTTTGCAAACCAAATTGATGTGAGTGAAAACAAAACTATAGCACACTATTATTAGGAAGGTGACACTCACCACCAATATTTCTAACTTGAAATTTAAGTAGAGTTCATTTTGTAAACTAACCTGCAAAGTTACTTAATTTTCTAAAATGTAAAAATTAAAGCAACTCTTTTACATACTACACTTAAAATTTCTGCCTACTTTTGAGTATGACTTATAAAATGAATACTATTAATTAAGCTATGTTAATAGCAGTACTGTCATATATAAAATTAGAGTACAACAATTTTAATAAACATATTATATATCTTTAAGACAGTGCAGTTTAGTCTATTAGGATCAGCCATTATAACAACATTCACTTATTCTGCCATTTCTTTCTGTCTCTATTTTAGCTTACTAAAAATTGAATTCCTAAAGTCTGCAAAATTGCTATTTTGTATTTTCTTCTGAATAGTTTTTGAGATGAAAGACCACACTGCTTCACACAGTATCTGTGTACTATTAACTGCCAGTCTAAAAGTCTGGTCTTCATTATGGTTGGCTGGAGGTTAGAAATTAGCAAACTACAAATTATGATGGGCTACAAATAAGAAAACAAAATTATTAACCTTTACCAGAAACTTACATAATACTATTAACCGTTTCCATTACAAAGAGAACACTGTATAATCTGTCAAATCTACTCCTTCACTCCTAGACTGGGATTAAGTCAATTTTTTCAACTATTAAAGGAGCTGTGGCTTAAACAGGCATTACAAGCTTTGATCTTTGACACCTAGCCTGTGTGGAGCAAGTGTACCCCTGTATGAATGATCCCTGCCTTGTCAAAGTCACCAATGTCTCAGATTCACAGGAATGGCAAAGCTCTCTATACACTGGACTCAGTGGACTGCCTGGGCCGTCCCTGCTCCAAGTACAAATGAATTCAAAGAGGGAGATTCAGGAAACCAAAAAGAGTAACTCACAGAAAGGAAACTTGTAACCAGAAAAGAAATAGAAGTTTGAGAGACAGAATGGAGGAAAATTTAAAGACAGAAATATTAAACAAAAAAGAAAAAGATCATTCTGAAATCCAGTATAATATCGTATAAATCCTACAAAGATAAACATGAGAAGTACCAGAAGAAGAAAAAAAAAACAAATTAGTGACACAACTGAGATCCTCAAGCAGGGAACAGGAGGTCCAGAGTAAACAAGTCCAGTGAAGGCTGGCGATGAAGACAAAAACAGATGAACATCAAAGCATGTTACTGAGAAATCTCAGGACTTAGGACACAACAAGCTCTTCAAAAACAAAAACAACAAAAATTCTGCAAAGTACTGAAGGGGGAAAAGTCAGGCTAGAATTTTGTTTTCAGTAAAACTACACTTGGAAGCATAGAGAGGACAAGGATCTCTAAGCACAAAATGACTCAGATTGTTTTTCCAAAGCACCATTTCTTTTGGAAAGATATAGAAGGTGAGTAGCATTAAAATAAGAAGACAAAGAAAGGGGAAAATGAACGACAGAGGAAATGATAGGGAGTAAGAAAGAAGTGGGGAGGGCTCCTGGGCAGAGTGAAGACAGATGCCTTAGGTCATAGCTGTAAACCAAACCCATATGATAATTCACTTAGAAGGCAATGGGTCAGAAACTTCCAGAAGATACTCCAAAAGGACATGTGATATAATAATATTAGATTTTTACCAGAGAGAAGAGTTAAATCACAGATAATGGATCTGAATTGTATCAATAACATATATATATATATATATATATATATATATATATATATGTGTGTGTGTGTGTGTGTGTGTGTATGCATGTGTTTATCTGTGTTTATGCATGTGTGTTTGTCTGTGTGTCTATGTATGTATGTGTATATGTGTGTGGAGGTGTATAGATGAGAATGAGAGATTAAATATACTATATCTTCTTAGTTCTGGACAGCCTTTTCAGTGATATAGTAATATAAACACTGACTACAGTTATACTAAAACCTTTATATAATTATATAAAGAAAGCCAGGGATAGGTAAGACCTTGGGTGTGGTAACACTGTGCTGGGGGCGGGGACAGGTAGCAAGAGGCAAGAGAAAAGAATAAAGCACATTTATTATAGCAACAGAATCTTTCAGATAATATCTAAAAGTGAAAATTCAGGAAATACAAACAGGCTACTCAGACAACAGGCTGAATACTTGGACATAGAATAAAAGAGGAAGAGGGGATTAACATACTAGTGTTACTTAGGTTACCCAAAATAAACATGAGATATATATTAGGATAATCATGCCAAGTATTTATGTGAATCATAGAGCTTTTTATCTACAAAGCTGGTTTAGACTGAAGAACAACAAAGAGAAGTTTGTGTCTAGACTATAAAATAATGACAAACTCAATGTGGTAAACCAGGGGTCTTTGATGCTTCTAACATGCTTGTTATTCAAGTGTTCACCAGACAGTTTTAGCTCCTCTCAGATCATCATACATCACCCCAATGATTATAAATCTCCATGGTTCAAGGTAAGACACCATGCAGGTGGTGTGGGAATTCCAATGAAACTTGACCATAAAGGAAGATGGAAGTGCACACAACACGTGGTACAGGTAATGCTACTGATTTTTATTTAAAAAACGGTATGAGAGAAGACTATAAATACATGTATGAGGATGCATTGTGTAATCTACCTGAAATAGCTGTATAGAAACTAGACACCCACTATCTATCGAAATAAATAATTAAGACAGACAATCTGGATGATGTTTAACTGGTAAGAAAACTGAATCAGTAATCAAAAACCACTGGACGAATGAAAGCACAGGACCAGATGGCTCAAACGTTGAGTGCTACTACCATTCAAAGAAGAACACGAATCACACACTCTTCTCAAAACTGAAAAGGAAAGAACATTTCCTAAGTTGTTTGACCAGCCTAGAATTACCCAGATAACAAGACCAAACAAAGACACTACTCAAAAACTACAATAATCTTGATCAATTTTGCTGTGAAATACTAGCAAGGAGAAGTTGGCAGCCTAGTTAAAGGATTCTGCACCATGAACAAATAGGATCTGTTTATATCAGCCAGGTTTTAACATGTACCTCTTGTTTATCAAAGTACAAGTATAGTTTAATAAGGAAACTACAAGGGCAAGACACAGTGTCTCAGAAGGCAAAACAATGGTGGCAGAAGTCTTTGCAGAGTCTTACACACCATTATGTCCCCAAAAGGTTTTATTTCTTTCCTTTCTATTCTTTTCCTTTTTTCTTTTCTTTCTTTTTTTAAGCTTTAGACTAAAGGCTCTCTCCCTGAAGCCTGACAACCTGATCTAGATCCCTAGAACCTTCTTCAAGTTGTCCTCTGATCTCCCTGCGCATGGGTCCTGTGTCCCCCGCTTTAAACCCAAAACTAAATAAATGTAGAATTTTAGAAAATAGGTAACTCACCAACAAAACAAGTAGTGGCGAAACAGGCCATAGTAGTAGCGAAAATTACACTTACAAAATAGACCAATCAGAAAACATCGCATGATGTCATGAATATGAACTACCTGTAAAATGCAAAATTATAGGGAGAGAAAAAGAATGTAATTGAAGCTGCCAGGAAAGAACCGTGAAGAGGTATATTTTGGAACATACAGAGTTTCTGTTTCAGATGATGGTAAGTTCTGGAAATGGCTAGTGGTGATGTTTACACATATTCTGAATCTACTTACTGCCAATGAATTACATACTTAAAATGGTAAGATTCCAAACTTTGTTATGTGCACTTTATTATAACAAAAGGACATCCACTTGCTTAGCATTGTATAGGTGGCAATGTGTTATTGTCAGAGGAAAATGAAGGTAAAGGATACAAAAAATATCTATCATTATTCATATGTATATATCATATTCTCATTCCATAATGAAAACTTTTTCAAAGTTTTCTTTGCCTTTGTAATGTCTAAATTTTAAAATATACATAGAAACTTTGAAGTGTCAATAGAGATCATGTTAATATATTTTATCCTATCTTTTATATGTTTAAGTAATTTGCATGTTTGCAAATATTTGCAGGTCTATATTCACATTCTGACTTGGGAATAAATGGTTAATCCAGATTTTAAAAACCATAATGTTTTCTCTAATAACTATATGTTTAGATCTAAGATTCTCTAGCAACTCCTAGACAATTTGAGAAGCTAAGAGATAATGTTTCTAAAATTCAGTCCAAGCAATTTAACTTGAATCATCTTAAAAGAACCTTAAAATAATCAGAGTAAGCATAATCAAAAATAGATATAAAGGTCACAAGGATAGACAACTGGAGACTTCTGGGTCTTTTATAGGAATTTAATAAGTCTACAAATAGTCTGCCCTAATACTTGACAAACTTTATCTTATTTGTAAATATCTCATTTTATTGAGGAAATGATTCTTCTAAAAGTTCAGACTATAATGTTTGGAATGTAATTTCATTTAGGAGAATAAGTATTTTTTCAGAACAAAGACATTTTGTGATTTTTTTTAAATAAAACAATCAAAGGAAGAAATCAACAAAGAACAATTCTTTACGTAGACTTAAGACCTGCTCATGGGAGGGAAGGCTAGCAATGACTCAGTGTCAGTGAAGTCACAGGAATTAGAAGAGAACCCATCAGCGCTGTACCGAACCAGCATAATCCCTAACAACAATGTAAACATTTGTTCTTATACCCAAGACAAATGTAGCTCTCACTGCTCATCAAGGAAAACTCTCTTTGCAATAGACAGAGACCACTACAGAAAACTACACACGATCAAAATGCAGAAGTGTGGAGCCCAGTCCCAATGGAGACATCTACAAAATACTTCTGTACCTGAGGCTCAGGAAACATTGCACAATGGGGGAAGAAAGACTATTAGAATCAGCAAATTTGCTATGAGATTTGTCTCCCAGAAATGTCAGAAGCTACACCAATAAAATCCCACCAACATGACTGCCCAAACATGAGCTGAACAAATATTACAATAGTCATTCCAATGTGCACAGGGGAAAGCCTATGAGACCACAACCCTACACAAAGAACTTCAGGCAACTAAGGAGTGAAAGAGACAGTCTTCTCTAGGAAGGATTGCATCAATGTGTGTGTGTGTGTGTGTGTGTGTATATATATATATATATATATATATATATATATATATATATACACATATATATACATACATACATATAATACATACATCATACATACATATACATATACGCATATATACCTAAATGCATGCAACAACAATAAATGAAAAATGTGTAATGACTGAAAGAAAACAAGGAAGGGAGTATAATGGAGGGTATGGAAGGGGAAAAGAAAGGAAGAAATGGTGTAACTATATGATAGTTATAATCTCAAAAAGAAAAAGAAAATAGTGCAATGTGATGTGTACTACCATATTGTGACATGCAATGTGATGTGTACT
>NC_034592.1:123472208-123488059 GCF_900095145.1 Mus pahari | reverse complement strand
CCATATTGTGACATGCAATGTGATGTGTACTACCATATTGTGAGGCCTGCCTTCTACTTTGATACACTACCGATTTTAGCACTCTATCTCCACAGGAGGGAATCTACACCTGGGTCTATAAGCTTGGTCAAAAGCCAATGGTCAAGGTGGTCATAGACCTAGGGGGGCACCTACCCTTGACAGTGGACCTATTAGTGCTTAATAACTAGTGATGAAGACAGAGTCTCTCCTTTGGGGACACGGGAGCTGGTAGGTTGCCCACACAACAATGAATGGCTTCCATACCCACACACATTTGGACAGCATTAATTTAACTCGGTTGTTATTAATAACAACACAAAAGGGAGGGAGGATTGGAGTTGGAAGAGAGAGGATGGGAGATCTTATAGGAATTAGAGAGAGGTAATGATTATAATGGAAATACATTATATAAATATATGAAATTTTCAAGAAATAAATTTAAAAGATTTTTAACAATAAAACATAATCCCCCCAAAAGACAAAACTTTAGAAAGCCAATCGTAATTTGAATGTAAACACGTCAGCAACTTCTGAGAGGTTCTTAGTTTCCAGTTTGCTCAGAGTTTAAAAGACTGTATCAAGTTTTAGCTGACAGAAAAAAAAATTACCTGTCAAAATCGCAAACTACTGATTTATAAAAGAAGAAGGAAAGGAACACTGACTGGAGGGTGCTGATATAATTCCTGAAATCCATCATAGCTCACACATAGTTTCTCTCAAGGACTGGTAAGTGCTACCATACAGTGTATTTTTTAACAGCCTACAATCTGTTTTAGAAGCTATGAACCCTGGGTTTGACTATGACAGACAAGTCTTTAAGGAGGATTCCAAACAGAACTAATACAGCACTCCATCTCAACTTAAACACAGGTCAGGCTGAGTCAGAAACACCATTTCCTCGCTGCAGGGTGGAGAGCTCGTACAGAGTTCTGAATTTCAGATTTCCTGTAAGAATATTTTGTCTAACATCCTACACTAAAATGTCCAGACAATTTTTTCTCTAGTTGAATTGAACAGGCTTTCAAATAAAGAGCTCTCTTGGGTGGCCCTTTGCCCGGGTATGGCCAAGGAGAAAGGAAAGCACGTACAGAAATGAGACCAGGAAGCATCTTTAACAAGGACGCAATCTCAGTCTCCACTCAGACTTCGGAACAGGTGATCAAGTAACACTGACTTCCCTGTTTCCTGCCTGGCTAACGGTCTGTGAGAACTATACTATTAATCTATTTAACTTCCTTTAAAAACTTTTCAGCCTCCAACTGCATTCGCATAGAGCAATCTTGAACCTATCTACAGTCTCAATTTTTTTTTAGCTCTGCATCCATTTATTTTTTATATGGAGCAAATATAAAATATTCCCTCAAAAGCAATGTGCTACAACACAAAGTGAAAACTCATAAATGTTGTAAACCATGACAAGGAGATGAGAATAGGAATGAGAAGATAGAAAGTTTAGTCTAGAACCTAAGGAGGAAGAGAAGCCAGAAGAACTACTTGCCTACTGTACGTGTAGCTACATTTTAACAAAAGTGTGAAAGAAATAAGACTATTGTACAAATAACAAAACATTTAAGCTAGTTTACAGAAAGCATATAAAACCTGGCTAGTAACTGACTGATATTCCATAACAAGTAAGCACAGAAGCTTGCCCTAGAGAAAAGTCTATGAGAGCTCGCATCTTCCAAGACCAACTACATAATCAAGGCAATCTGACTGTGGGTGAGCACTAACTACCCCAGGACAACTAAAATTCTGTAACAAGCCTTCACCGTCCCTCACTGCTAGTCCAACATGGTAACTCAATAACTTTCAAACAAGAAGAAAATTGGGAAAGAATAGGAGAAAAAATATGTCTCATAATGAGATGTTTCCTACAGCACTGAAGCCAACTTCCATATGATTCAGTTTAATGCTTATAGGAAAAAGTTACATGTGCTTAAAAATCCAATGATGTTTTTACTCCTTAATGTCAAAATTAAGGGACAAACAAGTATATAACAGACATACTAGTAAACTTGTAATCCATGAATGTGTGAATGCACTACTTAGTATGTACCATTAAAATACACACATGATTTAGCTTATAGTACAAAGTTCATCTGAGAAGCTCATTAACTGCACCAGGAGAAAATACGAGGACCCAAAGATGGAGACGAACTCGGCTTCATTGTATATTCACATTTCTCTGAAATCTGAAGGGTAAGGAGAGCAGAGAGCTCAACCAAACCATCTAGAGACCTCAACAAGTCCAATAAGAAAGGAAAGCGAGCAGCCAGCAGGGACCAGGAGGCTCCAGCTGGACTTTGAGAGTTTTATCATGTAATTAAGCTATCTTATTACTTTCCTAAGACTATCAGAAAAGGAAAGACGACGTGTCTTACACCTGTTGCTGAAACTTCAATTTGTACTTTCCTCCTGAGTCACTGTCTTATCAGATTAATCGCTATGACTGTTTGCTCTTTGGACAGTGTTCGAGTTTCCTGCATAGATAGCTGCTACACAGTTCAGCAGACACTGTCTCCCTTTGAATGTAAATGTGTCCGGCGTATCAGGGTTTCACTTGAGACAGATGCCCCCCTCCTCTGTGTCCAGGAAATTTTACGAACTAAATAGTGTCAATAACTGGATGGGTGCCAAAAGAGAATCCAGGACGGGGCTAATGTACAAAGCAGCCTTTTTCTCCGCAAACCCACAGGGTATTGACACCCGGCACAGTGCTGGTGCTCACACATTCCCCAAGGTTGCCTCTTTAAGGGAAGGTGTAAATATCCATGCTGAGCGGGACAGACAAATATTTGAGGGAAGTTACAAGGTTTTTGTTTTCCTTTCCCACTGCAAACTGAAGGTAAGTGGTTGATAAAAGTTGTCGGTAACAAGATCTCTAACATTTCACAAAATCCTAGCTGTAGTCCATAGGTCAATCCCTTGTGTCACAGGCTGGCATAAAAGTGCTCACTGTGCTTTTCGGCATCTTCTTAGTGATATTTCCTTTGTGCTTTGTTCTGGCAAAAATTGTAAAAGGGCAAGTATTTCTTGATTCATTCTACAAATATTTATTATACTCAGACTAAATTCCAGGCACTTTTAGGTTCTAAAGAGTCATTTCTTCCTTCATGAAACCTATGTCCCTTAGTAGAAAGAACAAGTAACACCCATCCCCTACACATACATATACACACATGCACATACACACATATACACATATGCAAATTTAAACATACAAACATATACATAGATACACATACACATATATCTGTAACCAGCAGTGTAATGCATGATAAGCATGCAAAATAAATAAACAAACAAACAAATAAGGCATTTGGAGGAGTGAGAGGAAGTGCTCTGGGCTCAGGATTCTGTCCCCTCAGGTAAGGCATTACCAATGAAGTGACATCTAAGCAGAACTCAGGAGAAGGTGTAGACTAAGTGGGCACCTGGCAGAGCAGGATGGATCCCAGCAGACAGAACAGTATCTCTGTGCTTTTGGGATTGAAGGAAAGAATTGCTAGAAGAGACTGAGCCTTGTAGGGCACTTTAACGGTTTGGGATTTTACTCTGGAGTCTTTGATGGGTAAAAATAACCTATGATATCCTATTGTTCATGACACAGGTTTTTGTTTTTTCTTTAAATGGTTAAAAGCTGCAGTGCTAAGAAAAACAAGCACAGTGATGTAGCCAATGTAACCACCAGTGTCAGAAAAATTACAGTAACAATCACTTATGGAACAATTAACCATGTTCTAAGTGACTTAAGTATGTTTGGTCACTTCATCTTGAGGTTCTGCTCTCTAATTTGTGAAGAGAAAGAAAAGATGTTATCAAGACTTGGAATCACAGAAGAGCTAGATAGTAGTTAATACTTACTGAGGACAACAAAAGAAGAGGCCTCAGTAAAGGGACACCCTACACACATGTGGAGAATATTGGGGAATTCCATTGCAGGTGTGTTCTTTCCAGGGTCGGCCAAACAAAATCCTGTGTGACCATCCAAGGTGGAGAGGGGTCAAGGAAGCAAGGTGATAGTCAAGCCAGGCCCTGTTATCAGACAGAGAAGAGTGACACGGTCATGGAGGGAGGACGCCAGCCGGGTGGGTAAATGCTTTCCAAGGTTCTCACAACATACAGCTTGCCACTGGGGAAAGATGCTGCACTTTACTGGGATTCTGCAGGACTGCCGAGTCAGGCCTGGTAGCTGTGGGCAACTATGAAGGTTAAACAAGTTATCATATGTAAGGTTCTTAGCACAAGGTCTGAGAAGCAGTAAATCCCCCCACCCCACCCCGCCCCACCCCCAGCCCCCCAGGTTCAGACACTAAGAGCAGACCCTGGAAGCCTCTGTGGGACTGGAACTTGTATAGCACATGAATCTCTGCCATTGGTTTCAAGCCTCCTGGGACCCCAGAAGGACGACCCTTAGTCTCTGCTGAGGATAGTCTGAGGTCACTGTTCAGCTGACAAGGTGAGCTGCAAATGACCACTTCTTATTGCTTCTTTGTAGGAAGAGATAAGAGTTGCTTAGGCCAGACTACCAAACCACCAGGCCTCTCAGAAGCAGACTCAGGGTTCAGCCACCACTGAAGAACCTGGGGGGTTGGGGGGGGGTGGAATTTACTGCTTCTCAGACCTTGTGCTAAGAGCCTTACATATGATAACTTGTTTAATCTTCATAGTTGCCCTGTGTTTGAAGGACCATCACTCCCATTTCACAGATGAGAGAACTGAAAATATGAAAACTAACCACTATTATTCTGAAAAGACAAAGCCAGCGATAAAATGAGTCCCAATGACACATTGCTGTACCATAGGTCAGTGCCTCACTCAGCCCTCCTTAGAGAAGTTTCTTCTTTCAGTAGGTGGCACTAACAGGGATATAGACCCACAGCTGGACAACAGCTGGACAACATGCAGAGAGTGGCAGATCTGGGGGGACTCGGGCCTAAATGGGATGTATATTTCAGATTTCAGACCCCCCACCTCCCTCAAGACTTAGGGATCCATGCAGAAGGGGACATAGAAAGATTATAAGAGCCAGCGGTGGCATATGACTCATGTCTTTCAGGAACAACAGTACTGATACATGTACGCACAAGTTCAAACCAAACTGGCAGCAAAAGGAGAAGTGGGTGCAATTTCCCACTCCTAACCAAGAAGTTTTGTGCAATTGATACCCACTAAGAAAGGGCAAATCTGTTTTCTCCAAATGAGCACCACTAGGGGTATTGAACATACTCAGTAATAGCTGCCAACATAAAAGAGACGCTGACTTTTTAATGCACTTTTTATTTTGATTTTGATACCTTTTGTGTTACTGGGGTGTTGTTGATACTGTTGTTGATTGTTTCAATTTTCATTCTGGAGGTTTGGGCATTTCTTTGTTTTAATTTTCATATTTCTTTTTTGAGAGAGAGAGAAAAAGCATGGATTTGGGTGAGTAGAGGGGTGGGTGGGAGGAGTTAGGAAAGTTGGAAGAGGAAAAGAATATAATCAAAATATATTTAAGGAAATATATTGAAGGAAGGAAGGAAGGAAGGAAGGAAGGAAGGAAGGAAGGAAGGAAGGAAGGAAGGAAGGAAGGAGAGAGAGAGAGAGAGAGAGAGAGAGAGAGAGAGAGAGAGAGAGAGAGAGAGAGAGAGAAACTTCCCACAGCTCCAGAGCTAGTAAAGTCTTTTAGTTCAACTTACCTTGGCTCTTGGCCCTGTATCCCAGACTTTACCTTTCTGGTCTCATCAGTATGGATGTCTGTGGATTCTGGAATTCAGCCTTTTCACCGAGGCCTGAAACTGTTCTTCCTGTCTGCCAATGGCTTAGATATCAAGGTCTTTGATCATGGCAGAAGACAGCAGTTCACTTAGGGGATAAAGAATATGAAGAACTGCTTTCTTTAAAGAGAATGTGACAGGGCCCCCTCAAGTGAGAGACTGTCTGAGCCTGCTTTGGAAGCAGGGCAGCCTCAGAACAAGAGCTAGCTCCAGAAGGACCTATAGGGAATTGGGGTCCCTTGAAATATCAGGGTCATAGTTGAGGCACAGGTCTTCACAATTGTATGGTTAAGACCTACAAAGAACACATCATCCTTCCAGGGACTAAGTTGAATAAACAGGAGGAGAAATTGGAATTTTAAAGGATAGATTCAACCTAATTTTAGAAAGAAAGATAGGATTCCTGATGGAGACAGGGAGGGAGGAGAGGGTGACACTCTCAGGTTTGGGAGAAACCTGATGCTTTTATGAAACATCATTATGTTAGGTAGGGTTGGTTTCTGGGAATAGAGTCTACATTTTTCAGGGTTTGAGAGAAAGCACAGTTGCTGAGTTATAAAATCTCCTATAGAGAATGTCATGTCTCACCACACATTCACAGTCTGAGCCAATTGAGCCACTGACAAACACAAACCTCCAGTTTTCCACCTACCCACCATGCACACTGCATGCTGTATAGTCTGAAAACTGAGCAACTATACAGGATGGCTCTGCTAGCGAGAACACCAAACTCAAGGAAAAATACAATGAGCTGGACCCCAGGGGTCAATAGAAAAAGAAGCAGCCACGGATACAGGGGAGCTGACTACTGACTGAAACTGACGCCAGACCTTTGAGACTGGTGCTAATTGCGAATGGTTCTTCTAGCTTATTCTACTTTAACTGTTAATCTTACTCAGGAAGAGTAAAACAGGTTGATGCTTTGCATAAATTTGGGGTTAATGAGAACCAGAGGAAAGGTTAGCAGCTGATAGAGGGGAACAAACAGGCCTCAGCTGGGAGCAGGAATGCAGATAGAAAGTATGCAGGTGACAGGCCACTCCCTAACCTTATCTTTATTGAACCTTTGTAAAGGAATTCCTCAGCTCTGAGAATTGGAGTCAGTCTCCCTTCCTATCTCCCTCCCTGCCTCCTTCCCTACCTACCTACTTCCTCTCCCTCCACCACCACCACCCCCCCACCCCCCCACCCCCCGCACTCCCTATTCACTTCCCTGCTCCCCTCCCATTCATTCTTAACTCCAGGTCCTTGGGAGTCTTGGTTCAGATTGACTTTAGAGGTCCTAGAGTTTCCACAGCTGAGACACAGCATAGCTTTCTCTCTAATAAAGATCCTGGCGATCCTCCGAGGGAAGGGTGCCAGCTATGCCCTCATCTGCAAACACTTTAAGATCAATATAGGCAAAGCTCTGGCTACGAAACCTGGGCTACATCATGCCTAGTGATACTTTTCTGGAAAAGGTCTGTGAAGGTGCCCTCATGTCCACAAAGCCTGAGCACTTGGGTAAATGCTGCTGTCCTCTTGGGCTATCCATTCTGTAAGTTGGTAGAACCCCTCCAGGTAGGTCTCCACCAAGGGAGGATCTGGAGACCAGCAAGAACAGTAAGAGTCTATGGTCTATTTGGACATGATGCTAGGGACCCTGAGTTTCCTTCTGGGGACATGAGAAAGGAAATGAAAGGAGGGAAATGGGGGAGAGGGTACTACTAAAGCATTTATACTGATGAGGCTTGCTATTCAAAGTGTGGGTTGAGGTTCAACATCATCTAAAAGCTTGTTGAAAATGCAATCTCTAAGCTTCATCTCTGACCTAATAAATTTCAAACAATGCTCCAAGATTTTCAAGTATGTTAAAGTATGAAAGAAACATGCTTGAGTATTTATGAACAAATGCCTGTGAGCCACTTTCCTGAGCAGTAAAGGGAGCTCCTCCTGCCTTAGGTCAACTGGCTGAAGGCCTGAGAAAGCTCTTAGAGCCTAAGACTTAGGCAGTGTAGAAGGCTCTTGAAATTGAAAGCACTGTTATGTGTGCCTTGGAAAGGGGCATAATTCTGCTATCCCTCACGTATCTACTAGAGATACTGGGGTGCCTACTTCAGTTCAGCAGTTAAAAGTCCCCACCACACAAGCTCTGGTTTTATCCTTGACCATTCCCACAGCAGTTTCCTACCCAACCCAAGCAGTAGTCAGGAAGACAAGCTTGGAGTTCATGATTGACTCCATGGGAGCAGCTCAAGGCCCCTCCTGCCTTCCAACTAAGAGTATGGACTAGAAACAGCAGAGTAGAAGCAAGGACCTCTGGCTCTGCAGCGGGCGAAATCTAAATTTGAATCGCTTCTTCAATGGGTAACTATATCTAAATTACTCTGGGTAAAAGTTGTCATGTATGAAAACAGTAAACATACTTATAACTTAGGATTGTGTGTGAGTATAAAACAATTATTTTGAATGTTATGTGATGAGCACAATACTGACACTTAGTAGGAGCTTATTGGACACTATAAGCACCATTATAGGCATCAAAAAAAAAAAAAAAAAATGTGGCTAGTTGTTCAGCCCACGCAGGGAAGGCAGGAAAACTAGGGTTACTTCCACCCTAGACCTCAACCTGAAGTAGAAGAAAAACAGCTGAAAAATGAGAGGGCCTTACTAGTATCAGAATTTCAGCAAACAGACTTTTTCTTTGAAATCAACAGTATCTCTTTAGAAACAGTTCTTACTTGATTGCCTGTAAGACAAGTTCAACAAGAGCTTAAGATTTTACTCAGCTACTATGGCTCTCTCATGTCATATGTGGCTAATGGTGTCTACCACTTAGCATCCATTTGGATTCTCCCAGTTCATAGAGCTCTCTGGGGAAGAGGTTGAGATACTGACCTACCCAGGCAGCTGTTAAGCTGAGCAAAAAACAGTGTCACTGAGGATTTAAAGAAATGTGGAAATTGTTAATTCTCCCAACTGAGTTTAAAGAGGAATTGATAAGGAAAGAATATCAAACTCCTGGGAGCTTGCTAGATGATCATAGAGGGCCCATACACTGACCCAACAAAGGCACAAACATTCATTCTGCTACACGGTGTATAAAAATGTGTGTTCCAGGAAGGACTGCTGGGTTAATAAAGTGATGAAAGCCAAGGCTGAGTGGTGGGGAGAGAGAGCTATGTGTAACGTGTACATACACACACACACACACACACACACACATACACATCACACACACACATACACACACACACACCACATGTTATGTATCTATTGTCTCTATTAAATTGACATAAAGAAGACTGTGTGTGTGTGTGTGTGTGTGTGTGTGTGTGTGTGTGTGTGTGTGTTCAAGACAGGATTTCACTGTGAAGCCTTGACTGTCCTGGAACTTACCTTGTACACACTGGGCTTCAAACTCAGAAATCTATCTGCCTCTACCTTTGCCCTTCTGCCCTTTTGCCCCCATGCCCCCCTGTCCCCCTGCCCCCCTGCCCTCCTGCTGCCCTGCCCCTCTGACCCTTTGACCCTCTGCCTCTTGTCTCCTGAGTGCTGGGATTAAAGGCATGAACCAACATGCCTAGCTACATAACTATTTTTTAAGATTTATTTTTATTTGTTTATATGTATAGGTGTGGTTTTGTGTGAATGCATGAGACATGTGTTCTAAGGCCAGAAAGGGGTGTTGGATCCTCTAGAGATGGAGTTATAAGTGGTTGTCAGTTGTCCAGTGTGGATGTGGGAATCAAATTTAGGTCCTATATTAGGACAGCGAGTGCTCTTAACCACCAAGCCATCTCTCCACCCCTAAAGTTACCATTAACATGTTCATTTTATAAAGAGAAAACAAAGGCACAAAGAAATACATAACTCTAAAGGATATACAAATAACAAATGCCTGAATTGGAATTTGAACTCAAACCACAAGGTTTCAGATCACTTTTTCACTACTACTAACTGTAGTTAAAAATGAGTAATGTGATACGGTACTGTGTACCTAGGCAGAAAATGGGCATCTGTATTCTGTGTATAGGGGTCGTACTTAGAAATGTGAAGAAAAAGCAAACATTTTTACAGTTAAAGACAAAAATAAAAGTTTTACAATTGTATTACCTGCATAAAGAGAGAAGCTCATAAAGTGTCTTAATTACTGCAAATCGAGTTTTACCTAACTAAAAGCAAACAAGTTTTAAATTGAATTTCAGAATACCAAATCCAGCTGAGACAATCACTGGTAGTTTCAGTAAATACAGTCACCCGATGCCTTCCCGGTAAAACCTCCAAAACATTACAGATTTACTTCATTTTGAGAGCATCCTTAACAATGATACCCACAGGAATTCGACTTTACTGAGAATGGCTTTTTAGTCTATTAAAATGACACATGGAAACCTAATCTTGAACAATATGACAAAGTTGTTGACTGCTGGGAATCAATGTTAGCAGTCAGAACATACTGACAAGCTGTAATCAAAGACAGCTCATTTCCAAAAAGCTAAGAAAATAAATAAATAAAACACCCTGAAGCAGTCTTCAAAGCCAGATGACAGAATTTCCATCAGTCGTGGAGTGACAAACATCAAAACAATGGGAGCTGGGATGGCAGGTTACCACCAGTCATTGAATGAGTGGAGAGTCATAGGGGACCCCCCCCAAAGAAAGAAATGTTTCCCAGAAATATGGCTAGACAAGAAAGAATTTAAATGACTGTAACATCCATGCCCAATAAAAATGGCCATATGTTTCTTTATGGACTTTTCACCGCTACTAGAAATATCAATAGAATGTTTAAAGAAACTTTAGTGACATTTTGGGGGTTTAAAAATGTCCATACCAAAGTTTGGAGCTGAAACAAAAGGATGGACCATCCAGAGACTACCCTACCCAGAGATCCATCCCATAATCAGCCACCAAACCCAGACACTATTGCATATGCCAGCAAGATTTTGCTGAAAGGACCCTGTTATACCTGTCTCCTGTGAGGCTATTCCAGTGCCTGACAAATACAGAAGTGGATGCTCACAGTCATCTATTGGATGGAACACAGGGCCCCTAATGGAGGAGCTCGAGAAAATACCCAAGGAGCTGAAGGGGCCTGCGACCCTATAGGTGGAGCTACAATATGAACTAACCAGTACCCCCAAGAGCTAGTGACTCTAGCTGCATATGTAGCAGAAGATGGCCTAGTCGACCATCATTGAGAAGAGAGGCCTCTTGGTCTTGCAAATTTTATATGCCCCAGTACAGGGAAATGCTAGGGTCAAGAAGTGGGAGTCGGTGCGGGGGGGTTTGGGGAGCAGGGCAGGGGGGGTATAGGGGACTTTCAGGATAGCATTTGAGATGTAAATAGAGAAAATAGCTAATAAAAAATTGGAGAAATGTCTATAGGCTTTTTGAACCTTTCTGCAAAGCTGTAACACATTCTCAGGATACAGAGAGTCATATTTATAGTCAAGACCTTCATTTTAAGGGCCAGAATGGTTCGGTGCAGGGAAACCAAGAACTGAGGAAAGTTGTAGTTTTTCCTGCAAGGAAACAAACTACAAAATAGCAATTCTAAGTAATGTCATTTCAAGTGACTCTTTGCTTCTGAAAGGTCAACGATTAATAGAAGATGCACTCAGGCATTTGCTATGTGACTACTGGCCAAGGTAGCAGGTAAGGGGATTTAGTCAAGAACAAATATTTGAGAGGTATTACTGTGACAGGCAAGGGGCTCGCAAGGATGGGCCTGTAAAAGTCAGAGAATGTCTATCTTTGAGGAATGTGGCATCTATTTAATTGAAAAGATAAGCATGATAGCTGCCATACAATGGTAAAAGGGAAAGTTGCATGAGTTCAAAAGAAGAATAAATACCCAGATCAGCCAGGCTTGGTATATAAACACCCCCAGTGATTGGGACACAATCTAGCATTGTCCTGATTCTAAGAATCATTTACCACGCTCACATCATTCTTTCTATTGTAATCCCTTATCTCCAACCTCAGTTCTCCATTTTGACTTAACTAAGAAGAACTTAAAGTCAGATGAAGTCCAAGTCAGACCTGAACCTTTTACCTTTTCTGGGTTTAAATAACTGTATTGTGTATTTGAGGGAGAAAAGAACCACAGGAATTCTGCTGCTCTCCTCAACACAGTTCAATGGTTAACTCAGAAGAATAAATAACGTTATCACAAATGCACCCTTGCTAAGCAGTAAGTCAGAAAGGAACCAACTATTGGCCAACTAGTTTATGACTCTGTGAACATCTCCTTGGGATGTCTTTTCCTGTTTTAAGACAAATATTCTAGTTTCTGAGCCAAACTCACACAGTAACAATCTATAGTAATAATTCAAGTTTATTAGTGTTTCATGTAGTCTTCTTTCCTATTACTCAGCTGGAAAACTGCTACACTGATGGGCTTAGTTATTTTAGATTTCTGAGGCAACGAATTAGAATATTTGGTTCCTATCCAGTACCTAGGACTATGAAAACATTTCTGTTTCTAACCATTTTAAAGGGCTGATAGGAGTTGTGGAACATCAGAGAATTGCTGGCTTATTAGAAAGCTGCCTGTGCAGGCAAAGGAACAGCTGGTAGACGGTGCTTCAGTTTGGACACTCACAGAGGAAAGAAATGCTACAGACACACCCTCTCCCAAATATGACCAGCATCATAGTACAGTGGAAAATGCAACAAGCCTGAGGCAAGAGAGAATCGTCATGGAGCTTGCAACTCCGATGTACCTAAAATGTGTAAGACTCGTCTGTTTACAGGAAAGCAGAGAAACAGGGTCAGAGAGATGGATCAATGGGTAAAAGGGCCTGCTACAAAAGTCTGATGATCTGAGTTCAGTACCTAGAACTTGTGTGAGGATGAAACGGGAAAACTGACTCCAGCAAGCTGCCTTAGGGCCTCCACATTCATACGATGGTATAAGCACATGCCCACCCTCACACATACTTCTTATGAATTAGTGGACCAATGATAGGCTATCTTTCACAGAAACACTCATCAGGGGGTTACTTACAAATAGAAGGAAGTTTCACATAGGGTATTTTACCTGGATTGATAAGAACATATAAAACCATAAACACAAACATCTTCGATTTGCCTTTTTATTCAATAGATTATGGTAACTCTCCTTTTCAATGGTCTTAGCTATTAAAAGGAAGAACTACAATGCTGCTTATGAACGTCAACTAAGTCACTGCCAGCTTTGTGACAATCTTCATCAATGCTGCTCAGGAGTCCTATACGACCCTTTATGATACCTACATGTATGTGCGCTATAATTTTTAAAATAAATTGCTCTTTACTTCTCCAGCAAAACAGACACTCTCCGTGCACTTCCTGATTTATCTTTTTTGTGCCGTCAGCTTTGGCTCTCCACCTCTCTCTACACTGACACACTGTACACACAATTTCAACTCCAACCAATCCATACAAACGCAGATTGAATTTACTTCTAGGCCCTATCTGTGGATCAGAAATCAGACCCTCAGAGATTTAAATTTGTGATAAATAAATTTTTGTTTTGTATTACAATATTATATCTAAAAGGCAGTATATAGTTATTCCCAAATCTGACCTTGTATTTTGTCCCCATAAAATACTGTACATACATCATTTAAAATACTACCCTTCTGGGGGACTGATACATCAACCAAAGTCCTACATCTCCCTCCGACATTATTTTCTAGTGGAACAAAATGTGCAGTTTCCAGCATCCATAATCCTTGGCGATAACAATATAACAGGACTATTTGAAATACATTCAATGGAGAGAACTCAATAAAAATGATTAACTGATTCGAAGAACAGGAAATTTGTTTTTTGATAGAATTAAGTAAGTTTAAATTGACTGGTCAATTTAGCCACTCATTTAGCTCTGTAGATCCATGTGCGCAAAGCCTATATCTTTGCCATCAGGATCTTCTGTATCAAATCCCTTGGCACTGTCACCTTGAAAGACAATGATCTTCCACATTGGAATAGCTGATAGCTGATCCCATTACAGGTCATTATTACTCATCTCATGGTCTAAATATAGAAAATGACTTAGACTTCCAGACAACAGAAAGTGACAGGGACCAGCCAGCTATACTCTTTAATCTGAAACACTGACACAAAAGCTATCAAACACAGTATACCACATAGTAGAGGCCTAGCAGCTAACTGCCTGGAGAGACTTTTCAAGTGGCAAAGGCAGGAGGGAGAGGAGAAGGGCCATCAAGTTTCTTCCTGAGTTGAGGAACAAAAGTTAGAATCCAGGAACTGTTAAGTGGTTACCCAGTTCAGCAGCAGAAGGCAGAAGGGCTAGATGCACAGCAAGCATGAGTGCTTGTGGCTGACTCCTGATCACCATCATCAATTGATAAAACTGCCTCAACAATGGCGGGTGATGCATAGCTACTAAGTATTCATATAATAATCATTTAGAATTGAAAATATTATAATTAGGTGAGGTATGAGAGAGAATATTCCAAGGATATCCAAGGATATTAAATTAAGTAGTGGGGAGCATTAGTCCTGGAGCAAAGTCTGCTCTCCCACTGGCTAAGAGACTTGTTTCCCACGTAAAATAACACCGAGATGAAACCATCCACTCTGCCGTATGTTTCTGCTTTCTTTGCCCTTCTCTGTGTATGAAAGCCTACTTCTTCTGCTTGTCTCATTCCACTTTATAGACTGTATTGCTGGACTCTAGAATCAAAATAAAAAGTAAAATCAGACCATTGCACTAAAGTTTTGTGATTCTGTATAGTAACACAATCTATAAAAACAAGTTTAAAAAGTCACTCAGTTAAAAAAGACCTCAGAAATTTGCAGGCAATTAAAAAGTCCAGTTAATTCTATTCTGTATGTCTGAGGAGACAGAGGAAAAATTAGCATACTAAGTAAGACAGAAGATTTTAAAAATAAATTTCTAGAATTTAGAAATATAAGATTAAAACATGTATCAAATTGAATTTATAGCTATATGAACAATATGGAAAATAATAAATTGAAAATGTAGCCATGTAACTATCCAAAATGAAACAGAGAGGGACTTATAAAAGAATATGAATTAAAAAGAGTGAGATGCTTTTAACAACCTCATATGTACTCAATAGAGTCACAAAAGGCACAAGAAGCTGCAGAGGAGTTGGAAAATAATGCCCAAAATTTTCTAAGTCTTATGAAAACTACAGGCCCACAAACCCAAGAAATTAAACAAACTATGATGAAGGAAATATGAAATAAACTGAACGAATTATAATCCAACAATTTTAGAATCACAAGAAAAGGGGCCCTGGAGTATAGCTCAACACTCACAACCTTTTAGGTAATGCAAGTTACACTGATAGCCCTCCTGTCAATGAGGCATGCCAGCCATGGCACTGAACCCACATAATATGTAAAGCAGTATATATATATATATATATATATATATATATATATATATATACCTTAGTAATTGAGACTTGTACAGTCAGTGAAATTTCATTCCTTTCTCCTTTCTTTTTTTCCTTTCTCCTTTCTTTTTTTCCTTTCTTCTTTCCTTCCTTTCTTCTTACAGGTTTTCAAGAAGCCATGACTACCCTTGAACTCCTGATCTTCTGGCTTTAGTTATCCAAGTTCTGCAACTACAGATGTGCACCACCAAAACTACCACACTCAGAGCAATGGTCTATATTTCAGAAACACAGTAAACTTAAGGCTTTTTAAGATACACACATACTGAGAGACTTAAGTTCTAGCAGAATTGTACTTATAATAGAAGCAAGTCCTCTAGCAAGCAAGGAACAAAGTGACACCAGATGGAAATGCTGATAAATATATAGAAAGAAAGAACAGAGAACTATGTGAATAATTATACTAGACATTTCCTCTATTCTTGAAATGGCTTCAAAGAATAGTGGGCAGGCTGGTGAAATGGCTCAGTTGAGTAAAGTGTTTGCCATCAAACCTGAGGAACTGAGCTCAATCCCCAAGACTCACCTGGTAGAAGGAAAGAACCAACTTCCACAGGTTGTCTTCTGACCTCCAAAGTCATGCCATGACACTCTCTCTCTCCTCTCCCTCTCCCTCTCCCTCTCCCTCTCCCTCTCCCCCTCTCCCTCT
>NC_034592.1:123453463-123471911 GCF_900095145.1 Mus pahari | reverse complement strand
TTCTATAAGAGAGCAGGCTGAGCAAGCCAGGGGAAGCAAGCCAGTAAGTAACATCCCTCCATGGCTTCTGCATCAGNTCCTGCTTTCTGACCTGCTTCAGTTCCAGTCCTNTATCCTTTGGTGATCAACAGTAGTATGGAAATGTAAGCCGAATAAATCCTTTCCTCCCCAACTTACTTCTTGTCATGTTGTTTGTGCAGGAATAGAAACCCTGACTAAGACAGGGATATAAAACATATGCATGCAAATATGTTTTATATGTATGTCAAAAGTGTTATGTACATATATATTCATGTGCATCCCACAAAGGAAGTAAAATATGCTATTTTAATATTCATTTTTGCCTTGGAGAAATGTATATGACACAGTCTTATGAGTGTGATACAAAACTTTATTTTAAAAGTATGATTGATGTTCTGTCTTCCTGCTAGAGGTGGGCTCTATAAGTTCCCTCTCCCTACTGTCGGGGATTTCATCTAAGGTCCCTCCCTTTGAGTCCTGAGAGTCTCTTACCTCCCAGGTTTCTGGTATATTCTGGTTGGTCTCCCCAGCCTCCTATTTCCTGAGGTTGCCTCTTTCCATTCTTTCTGCTGGCCCTCAGGGCTTCAGTCCTTTTCCCTCACCCAATACCAGATCAAGTTACCCTCTCCCCCCACCCTCCACCCCATCCACATTCCCTCCAAGGTTCCTCCATTCCTCCCCACTTGTGATTTCTTTCTTCTCTCTCCCAAGTGGTACTGAGGTGTCACTTGGACACTTCAGCTTATTGACCTTTTGAGTTCTGTGGACTGTATTGGTATTTTGTACTTTTTTTTGGCTTATATCCACTTATTTCTGAGTATATGCCATACATGTCCTTTTGGGTCCGAGTTACCTCACTCAGGATGATATTCTCTATTTCCATCCATTTACCTATAAAACTCAGGATGTTCTTGTTCTTAATAGCTGAGTAGTATTCCACTGTGTAAATGAACCACATTTTCTGTATCCATTCTTCTGTTGTGGGATATCTGGGTTGTTTCCAGCTTCTGGCTATCACAAGTAAGGCCACTATGAACATAGTGGAACACGTGCCCCTGTGGCATGGTAGGGTATATTCCCAAGAGTGATATTGCTGGGTCTTCAGGTAGATCTACTTCCAATTTTTTGAGGAACATCCAGATTGATTTCCAAATTGGTCATACCAGTTTGCAATCCCACCAGCAATGGGGGAGTGTTCCTCTTTCTCCACATCCTCTCCAACATGTGTTTTCACCTGAGGTTTTGATCTCAGCCATTATGGTTGGTGTAAGGTAGAATCTCAGGGTCATTTTGATTTGCATTTCTCTGATCACTAAGGACCGGAATCCCACAGTCACAACTCTGACCCATAATTGTTCCTGTCTGAAAGAATTACAGGGATGGAAATGGAGAGGAACCCTAGGAAAAGAAGGTCCAGAGACAGGCCCAAAGTGAGATTCAGCTTAAGGGGAGGGCCCAAGGCCTGACACTATTACTGAGGCTATGGAATGCTCACAAAAAGGGATCTAGCATGACCGGACTCCGGAAGACTCAACAAGCAACTGAAAGAGTCAGATGTAGATATTTGCACCCAACCAGTGGCAGAAGCAGCTGACCCCTGTTGTTGAATTAGGGAAGGCTGAAAGAAGCTGAGGAGAAGGGCAATCCTGTAGGTGGACCAGCAGTCTCAATTACTCTGGACCCCTGAGATCTCTCAAACACTGGACCTCCAAACAGTCAGCATATACCAGCTGATATGAGGCCCCCAACACACTTACAGTAGAGGACAGCAGGGTCTGTGTTCATTCAGAGATGATGCACCTAACCCTCAAGAGACTGGATGCCCCAGAGTTCAGAGGTCAGGTGGAGTAGGGGTGGGGACATACACTTGGAGACAGGGGGATGGGGAGGAGGAATGGGATGTGGAACAGTCAGAAGGAGGATTGAGGGGGAGAATAAAATATGGAGTGTAAAAAAATAAATTAATTAAATTTTTTTAAAAAAAAGAATGATTGAGATTGGAGGCCCTAAGGAGTGGGGAGGTCTGGTGGAATGGGGGTAGCAGGGCAGGGATTCCCTTATGGAGACAGGGATAGGGGAGAAGGTATGGAATTTGGAACAGTTGGAGGGTAGACTGGAAGGGGGACAAAATCTGACTATAAAAAAAGATTAAATAAAAGAATTAGAAAAGAAATTAAAGTATGATTGAAATTTAAGGTAAAATATTACCAAGTTCAGATTTAGCAAAAAGTCACCACATCCCTCAGTTTTGTGGCTCAGTTGGTGTTCCAATGCCTCCATTCAAAGTCTTGTCTTCTTACAAAAAAAAAATATGCTTACCATTTCCAGATGCCAGAAAAATGTAATTTAAAAATATGTATAGTTGATCTATTTCTAGATTTTAAATATTTATTCATTTTATTATTTTATGTGTAGGAGTGTTTTGTCACAGTCCTTTGCATAAGTAACTAATCCTCAAAACAATTCTCCAGCTCCTATGTCCAGATTTTTGAAATATTTTAACATTCTTATCTATGAATTATATAATTTCTTGGCATAAGTTAATGGTGTACAGCCATAACAGCAAGTAAAAATATTATAATAATCCACAGTAAAAATAAAGTGATCATATTTGGATAAAGCTATTATCAGTATTTATATCTAGTGTTAGTGGCCTATATATTACCCACTTCAACAATAAGTGAAAATAACATAACATAACATCTGTCGATATAGCTCAGTTGGTAAAATGCTTGCCTAACTTGCATGAAGGCCTAGGCTCAGTCCCCAGCAGCACCTTAAGTGTGTGGTTGTGTATACCTATGATCCCAGAACTTCTGAGGTATAAGCAGGAAGATTAGAAGTTCAAAGTCATCCTTAGCCACATGGAGAGTTTGAGGGTAGTTTGGGGTACTTGAGGAGGCCTTGTCTACAAATAAATAAAATTTAAATTAGTCACTAAAAATCATATTGAACTTTCAAAATCAACACCAGACTGAGTTACCTACTCAAAGACTCCTTTAAATACGGAGTCATACATCTTTTAAAGTGAAAGGTTGGCAAAATACATGCCATGTTAACACTGAAAGAAGAAAATTAAGTGGCTGTATTAATAAATTCTAGAGAAAGTAATATTGCCAATAAAAGACTGGTGTAATACAAATAATAAAACTGACCACTGAGAGGACATAATCAGCTTTGACATTTATAAACCTAATAACAAAGATTTAAAAACTTCAGAACTGTCAGAATAAATACACAAGTGCACACAGATGTCAACAGCACTGTCTCCGTGATTAATGGGGCAAGTTCTAAGAAATCACTTGAGGATTACCAACCAACCTGGCTAACACCTACAAAAGAATGCTCACCACCAAAGCAGGATTGTTTTTATGTAAACATTTATGACACTTACATTCAATATTGGATGATGAAACAGTCTCAGTAAAGTTAAAAAAAAACAACTCAAGTCACACTAAGTACAAGTCACACTAAGTACAAGTCACACTAAGTACAAGTCACACTAAGTACACTTTTGTATCATGAGGGAGTTAAAATAGAAATCTATGTCAGTGCAGTATCACAAAGACGTCAAGAATCAGCAAGGCAGCCAGGCAGTGGTGGCACACGCCTTTAATCCTAGCACTTGGGAGACAGAGGCCAGCCTGGTCTACAGAGTGAGTTCCAGGACAGCCAGGGCTACAAAGAGAAAAAAAAAAAAAAAAGAATCAGCAAGGCAAACTGCATACATGTATCTAACCTGAGAATAAAACTAAAAAGTAAATAGTGAATATCTTTAATCTAACATTAATCTAAAGGAGATATAATGTTTAACATTCCAAAATGATCTGTTCCAGCTTGAGGATTTAAAACTTTTGTACCCTAAATATCCATACTGGAAAAAAAGGTCTCAAAACATGTGTTCATATTCCACCCTAAACAAATACGAAAAGAAAAAAGATTATTCATGCTCAGAATCAGCAGAAAATGCATAGTGAATATCAGAATAGACATTAATGAGATTAAAACTGAAAACAGAGAGAACTTATGGAATCAGAAGATATGACTGATAAGTAGGCAGTCAGCGTTGGTAAAGGCTCAAAGAGTGACATTTCTTCAACTTACATTTCGGGTAGCTTTAGGAAATTATAGAAATGTTTTCATGACAATAAATTAATAATGTATATAATGTGGATGAATTCATTGATAAAATATTATCAAGTATTGCTTTAAAAAGGTAAGGAGTCTAGAGAACCTTGAGTCTATTCTGGAAATTAAATTTGACATTAAAAAAATCAAATGAGTTATTTAGAAACAGGGATAAGGTTTAGTAGGTTAAATGCCTGTTCCAATGGCATTAGTATCTGATACCCCAGTACCCACACAAAAAGGCTTGACACACCTGAAAGCCAGGTGGCTTACAGACAGAAAGACTCCTGGAGCTCACTGGCCAACCAATCTAGCTGGAGAGACGAGCTTCAAGTTCAGACAGAAACACTCTCAAAAAGTAAAGTGGGCAACACTCAAGGAAGACACATGACACCAGCCACTGGCCTCTACACACATGTGTACACATGTGCACACATACAAATGTTTCTCACACACACTTTTCCACATTAAGACTGCCAAGGATATCCATTCTAAGCACGGCTGTCTTCACTGAAAAAGTCTCCCAAACATCTGCGGGGATGCCTATTTTATATAACTGTTGCAAAAGATACAGAATACTTCCAACCAATTGTGTGAAACCAATATTGCTTATATGAGAAAGGCAACAGGAAACAGCCTTCACAATTCTCAGAACTCAGATCAGGACCCTCTCTGATCCCTATAGAACCACTCCTCAACTTTACAGATATCCTCAAGCTCTAGAAGACCCTCTTCCTGCAACACTGGGGTCAAACGTTATAACCTCTAACACCAGAGCCACCACAGGACGCCGTCCTAAAATTATATTGGCCACTTATTCTCTCCTAAAGACTTCCGAGGTGAATTTGATGTCTGACTGTTGGCTATGTTTAAACCCAAGACCTCCCTTCTACATAAAAATTAGGCCTGATTGATGCCCTCAGGTCTCCATCAGTACCCTTAATTAGCCTGGCTCTTGTATCCAGGATTTATCCATCCCTGTTGGGGACATCCAGGGATAGGCAACTTGCTTCTGTTCCCATAGCTACTCTCTACAAACAACTCCCTACTGGAACATTTACAAAAATCCAAACTTGTTTGTAATCCAAAGTTCATCCAACAAACATGGCATTGATCTTTTTAATTCCTCCCACCAACTCTTTGCCCTGGATGGGTCCTGATTTACCTGTGCTACTGGCATGTTTTCGTTTTTTTTTTTGTTTGTTTGTTTGTTTGTTTGGGTTTTTTTTTTTTTTTTTGGTTTTTTGAGACAGACAGGGTTTCTCTATGTAGCCCTGGCTGTCCTAGAACTCACTCTGTAGACCAGGCTGGCCTCGAACTCAGAAGTCCACCTGCCTCTGCCTCCCAAGTGCTGGGATTAAAGGCGTGCGCCACCACTGCCCAGCCTGGCTTGTATTCTTGCATCACCCAAGAACTGCTTAGCAAGGAAGCTCATCCCAAACTCTGTCCTGATCCAAGTCTACTACTGTGAGGGCACTGCAGGGAGAGAACATTTTAAAACACTCTGACGACTGGGGTCCTCCCATGTCAAGCGAGCTGTTCCCATTCTCCTTCCCATGCTGGTAAGCCTGGGAATTGTGGGATCAGTGGCATTAGGGACAGCAACCCTAAACAGCTCTAATCCCTAATCACAAGACACAGTAATTACCACCAAACTTCAGCTGTACAAAAAAAGATTTACTCAGACTCCAAAACACCATAGTCCACCTTGAGAGTCAGGAAATCTCCCAGGCAGAAATGGTCCTACAAAGCCAATGGTGGCTAGACATCCTCCCCCTAAAGGAAGGAGGACTAGTGTAGCCCTAGGGAAAGCCTGTTGTTTTTACCCAAACCATTCAAGAGTTATTCACCAACCAAACCTTACCAAAAGTTAAGACTAATATAATTAAAAGACAATAGATCTTGAAACAGTCCTATTCTTGGTTTCATAGACTTTACAATTGGTCCCCCTGGTTAACCACCTTGCTATTAGCTATAGCTGAACCACTGCTTATATTTCTACTGCTGTTAACATTTGGTCCCAAAGTTATCAATGCTTTGATTTGCTTTATCTAAGATAAAATTTCTAGCGTTAAACTCATGGTACTTAGGTCTCAATATTCCCCCTTGACTTTAGCCTCAGAAGATTTTCAGAGTGAATCAAAGGTTTGAATTACTTACAACTTCAAGGCAGAAATGAAGAGCCCAAACCCTCTGCCCCGATTCTACTACATGCATGTCCCTTGCCCTAGATTCTCTTTAGTTACATTCTCTTAAGTTACAGGAAAAGCCCACAGGGCCATCTGGCCTGCATCAGCCCCATAAAAATTGAGATAAGACTGCTGGCTTGTTAGAATAGCCTTGAGCCTGTACAAACATCTTGCTATCTCAAACAGTCCGTTATTTAACTCAGGACTGACCCTCAATTTACAGATTTCTTTCTAATCATCCCCGAGCTTTGTGCTTTTAAGAGTCTGCTCCCACCCCCACCGCCACCGCCACGGCCACCGCCACCCCCACCCCCACCAGGCTGCTCGCCTGCAGCTCCAGCTCTCAATAGCTACAGCCCTAGCTGGCTAGTAGGGCTTCCTGCGGTGAATACAATTGCTTTTGGTTTAACTTGACTTTGGTGGTCCGGTACTCATTACTTGTGCCTCCCGTGACCCCAACACAGTGTAGTGTACTCAGGGAACACCTCTAGCATCGCCTCTGCATTTCATGTTTCTACAGGGTTAGCACGCTCTCACACATCTGTGTAATCTCAGTTTCTGTCTGAAGTTCTGACAAGCTGGCAGGCAGAAACTGAAGCTTAGAGATACCATTTCCTCATTTACTCCATACATGGTACTAACACCCACAGTGCTAACGAAGTCTGAGACTGTAATTTCGGGTTCCTCAGCCACTTAGTGTTTGTTTGTTTGTTTGTTTGTTTTTGTTTGTTTTTAGCTTGCACATACCCGAACTTAAAAGTTATCTAAAATCTCTGACATTTCCAGTTCCAACATTTTGAAATACAAAGAACTTGAAACAAAATGCACCGTGCCCTAAAAATCAATCTATTTTAGGCATATAAAAATGATTCCTTTTAGTAAACTACTACCATTTCATGAATACTTAGATTATTAACTATATAAAACATCATAAAAACGGGGGGAAGACCAAAAAACTATCATCACTCACCAAACTCTTGTTATTACCTGCCTTTATTAGGTGCTTTATAGTAGGTGCTCTAAAATTTTCTGTGTATAAGTTATAAGCAAGAATATACAATAATGCAATGCTGTACTTTTTGTATATGCCAGGAACATGAATAAAGGATGTAAAAATCAGGCCCTAGGGGAGTTCAACAATACATTTACTTGAAGACAAGAATGCTTGCTATCAAGCCTCTCAGAGAATCTGCAAAATCCATTAAGCAAAAATTAGTTTATCTGTTTCAAAGTAAATGGCAAACAAGAGTAAATGACAGCAAATAACACTAGACAGCAAAGCTTCTCAAACATTGGCCAAAATGCCAGGCAGATGTTCTGAATTGCAGGTGGTTTTCAAAGTAAAACATGGGTAGTCAAAATGTAAATATTTTGAAAATAGAAGTACCTACCTATCTAAAACCGTAGCTGGCAAAGCCTAAATTCATTTTACTCTAATTTAGTCAAAGTCCTAGCAATGGAAATGCAACCTGCCAACTATACAAGAGTAGTCAAAAAGTTAGATATGTGTATATATGTATATATGTGTATGTGTGTGTATGTGTGTGTGTATGTGTATGAGTGCATGTTCAGCCACATATGTTAACCATATATGATCTTTCGATTTTCTAGAAGCTACTCAAAATAAAAGCGAAAAGAAGCAGGTAAGTGGATTGCTATGTAGCTTAGTAGGAAAAATGCTTGCCTATCATGCTAAAAAGCCCTGGGTTGGAGTCCCAATAACGGACAAACGACGTAGTGGCCCAGAATCCCATGCTTGAATTCCAAAACTCAGAATTCAGAAGCAAAATGATCAAGATTTCAGTGTTGCTCTCAACTGCACAGCTTGGGCTACATGGGACCTTGTGGTGTGACAGTATTAACTGTTGACATGGCCTGGAACTGCCTAGGAGCCAAGCCCCCCAAGTATACCTCTGAAGGATTGTTTAGCATCTAAACATGTGTGGGAAGGATTACATTAAGTTAATGAAGGAGTGAGATTCACTAAAAGTTGGCAGCATTAACCTGGACATGGCTCATGCACTAAAAAGAAGGAGGAGGAGGGGGGAGAGGGGAGGGAGAGGAAGGGGAGGAGGGGAGGAGGAGGAAGGAGGAAGGCAGCTGAAAACAAACATTTACCACTTTCTGCTTGTGGTAAACATGATCAGGCTGCTTAGCCTCTGGCCACCTTGACTTCCCCACTATGATGTACTGTCCCCTGGAGTGAGTGCCAAAATAAACACCTCTCCCCTTCCATTTCCTCAGAGGGTTTTTATCACAGAAATAAGTAAAGTAACTAAGACAACCGACCTGTCCAAAGTGGGAGGAGGGGTATTTTATTATTTAATGAGATAGTTTACTTTTTGTCTTATTAAGTCTTCAGTATCTTTTTCATGGTATATACATAAAATGTACTTAAATAGCTGTACTGAAATATCCAATAGCCATATATAGCTAATGGTGCATAGCAGATAGCAAAAGTCTAGGATCCCAGCTGTCCAAACTACCATGCTGCAGCCCAGCTGTGATGAACTGGATCTTAGGAGTCTCCCCAGCCCCACACACAGGATTCTGTGCTGAAGGCTTGGTCCTCAGCTGGTGCTACTACTGGAAGGTGATGGGACTTCAGAAGTAGGGCCTAGCTGGAAAAAGTAGCTGACTAGGAGCATATCCTTGAAGGATATGTGGGATCTAGGTCCTTTGCTTCCTGACCTACAGAATTGGTCTAGGTAACATTTCTCTGCCACATGCCTCCACTGTAATGTACTCTACTGTCACAGGCCAAAAAGTAACATAGCCAAGCAGCGTGAACTGAAACCTCTAAAACTGTGAACCAAATGCATCTTTGTAGTTTACTTATCATTTTGTATATTTTGACAAAATAATGAGAGGATGCCTAATGCACCAGCCTGAGTTTTTCCCCCTAATATTTCAGGCAAACTAGATTACTCCCCAAACTGAGCTCATCCTAAATGGCCTAAAATATCATGAGGAAAACACAGGTTGTTGATGTTTCTATAACCTGTCGTTAATGTTGAAAACCCAAGAAGGTCTAATGCACACACCCACTTCAACAAACAGAGCAAGCCTATCAGCTTTAACATGTATAGACATAAACATTGAAAAAGCCATAGGGGTTTTTATTCTAACTTGTAATGTTAAGGTAACAAAAAACAAACAAACAAAAAACCCTCTTGTTTTTACAAAGAAACATTTTTTCTTTCAAATACAGGTAAAACATTTCACAGAGCACTAAAAGTTCACAAGCTGATTCCTTTTAGGCCACATAATGATCTGTCCCACTATTTTGCCTGATATTAATTTTAATAACAAACACATGCTACATGCTTACCTAAACTGAATACAGGTACAAAATACAAAGTCTCATAATATTTATTCACATACTATGTTGCATAGGATTCCGATGTCTCTTTTCCATACAACCAGAGCAGTTTCCAAATTTGGATTTTACTCATAGCCCTAAAATGGTGTTAATCTTTGACCTATGAAAAACTAATTTTAAAAAAATCTTAAAGTAACTTTATTTTGCATTTACAAAGATGTACAAGCATCCTAATTTATACTGTAATATGATATTTTAGAATCATAGATGGCAGCATGTGGCAAGTTACCTGCAAGAAGGCCAAGGCAGAGAAACAAACAGGCCCTGTTCTCAATAGGCTGAGTCCTTTATTGGAATATCAAGGGGCTACATACAACCCTTCCATGGGATGAAGGCTGAGTTTATATAGAAGAGCTGGGACAGACACGGACACAGACATACACACAGAGGAGAAATTGGATTGAATTGAAGAGACATCCAGAAAGTTACAGTTCAGTTGTTTTGTGGTTTGACAGGGTGACTGGCTTATACTACCTGGGCATATTATTTCTGCAGGTAATGGTGGGGGGGGGGTGTAGGTGCTCTAAGTAATTCTTTATGACTTGGGGCTATCTGCTAGTACAGCCTGATTCAATTCCTCATGACCTAAGGTTATTACCAAAAATAAGAGACAATATACTGTTTAAACTTCTAATGTTCTAAAACTCTTAGGTATATTGGTAGTGGTGGCAAGATGGCTGCATTGTCACCAAAATCACCACCACCATCACCAAACTTATCACCAAATTTCATAGCATGATGAGACTATGGTGACAAAGATCACGGATTGTTTTTCTTTAAAGGGTACCCTAAAACGGGGCAATATCTATGGAGTAAAGATGGTAAGTTTCCAACATGGCTGGCTCCATCCTTACCCTCCTGGCCTGGGGCAAAAGCTTGGCAGCTTAAAACAAAAGGCCTTGCAGGCTGTCTCTTACCAGCCCTTACACAGAGACTGGCTCAAGGAGTTCAAGGCGGGATCAAAACGTTTACACCGCAGTTGTATCAACCAGTCATCAAACTGACCAACCCTAAATTTGGAGAATACTCTTCAAAGACTAAAACGCACACCCTTCCGGAGAGGCCCGGCTTGGATTTCCCAAGAGCCCTCTCAGTTTCAGTGGAGGGTCTTTCTCTCTGTGTGCTGACTACATTCAAGGGTTTTATCCCCTATTAGAATCCTTTCCCTATCAGCTGAAAAACTAAAGTAAAATTAAAAGGGCTTCTGATAAACGGACTTTTTTTGGTATAACAATCAAGCTAGCTATTATTATAACCTTGTGAAAAACTGAAAATCCATCTTAATTGGAGAAACATTTCCTTTTTTTAAGATTTATTTATTTTATTTATATGAGTAACTGTCTTCAGACATACCAGAAGAAGGCATCAGACCACATTACAGATAGTCGTGAGCCACCATGTGGTTGCTGGGAATTGAACTCAGGACCTCTGGAAGAGCAGTTGGTGCTCTTAACCACTGAGCCATCTCTCAGGCCCTGGAGAAACATTTCTAATGACTGAAAATGTAATATATTTAAAAAATAGTTTTCCATTTTGGCAGACATCTTGAAATTGAGTATTATCACAAATTACAATATAAAATCCAACTTGTCTATAGTAAATGTCATTACAGGTATTCATATTTAAAATTCCCAGAAAAGGGAAGATTTGGCAGGATTAATTAATTAATTAAAAATAAGAACTCCAAGAAGTCAGCGTGTGTGTGTGTGTGTGTGTGTGTGTATTTTGCATGTATATGGATATACAGACTTTTCCCTGAAGGGTGACAAAATTTCAGATTATTTTAACTTATTAAAGTGCAAACAATTCATTAACTATGTCAAGTCCAATTGTCCATCTGAAAGCAGCTCAGTTTGCACTCTGCCTTCACTAGAAAATTCAATTGGATTTTAGTGTGGAGTCCATGAAATATAAATTTTTCCTGCATGGGAACAGAATAACAATTGAAGTGAGATGGAGAGACGTAAGGGAGCTTTAGTTTACTGAGATGATAAAGAGAAAGCATGCTCCCACATTAGAAAGGTTCCTAACGCTTAATTTTGAAATAAAAGTTTAACATTTGAAAACTAGAGATTTCCATCAGATTCTAACATAGAATTTCCATCTCTCTTTCCTCACCATTGAGCTGCCAACCAAAAGTTTGCATGGCTGTGGTGCCAGAAATGGTTACCTAAGCAGCTCTATAACCATCGCACTTTACCTTATAGAAAAAAATGAATTCCTTTGCCAGACTCTACTTATTTGATCCCATTATCATCTTGGAAAACAACAGCCTTCACACAGGCAAGAAGAGTTTCCTTGCCTTCCTGGACGAGAACACTTTGCTGGATGCCTGTAGGTATTCAGCGCCTGCCATGACTTGCTAACATAACAGTTTACCAAAGAACTGATAATTTGATGAGGATTTACCACGTCCTGAGTTTACACAGCAGTGGTTCTCAACCTGTGGGTCAGAGGACCCTTTCACAGGGGTCACCTAAGACCATCAGAAAACAAAGATATTTACATTATGATTCATAACAGTAACAAAATTACAGCTCTAAAGTAGCAATGAAAATAATTTTATGGTTGGTGGTTACCAAAACATGAGGAACTGTATTAAGGGGTAGCACTAGGAAGGCTGAGAACCACTGTTATACAGCAATATAGAAATTTTACTATTAATTTAAATACTTCTGCCTTCATAAATGCATGTCACTTATTACATACAAAAGTATTCGCTAAGTATGTATTTATACTTATTTCAAGGTATAGCATAGTTCATTTAGAAAAGTAAATCACTATGCTGTTGTCTTTATTATTACCAATGACACAAGCACAAAGCTAGAGACTCAGCATTCTCTAAAAGTCACAGCATCTCTTTGCCCTGAATACATTTTCCCTACATTCTTGTTTTGATTTCCTTATTCTGTTGGGTTTTTTTGTTGTTGTTGTTGTTGTTTGTTCCCATTTTGCAAAGGCTTCTGCTTTGGTTTGGTTTTTCTTTTTGAATATGAGGTCATTCAAACTGAGCACTTGCAGACCACAGGTATACCCACACAACACCCAACTTTCCCGCTTCCTTCTGTCCCTGTGTCCTGCCCGAAATCTGGAACTGTAGTACCATCTGTGAAAAAACTAAAGGAGATATTTAATACCACTCCTAATGACTGCCATGTCCCTTGCATGAAAAGAAAAAGTATAATGAACAGTGTTTTATCTTTATATTCATTTTCTGATCTTGCTCATTCCTACTAAGAAATGGCTTTGAAATTTCAAATGACTTTAATTACCTAAGCTTCACCTACAATAAATATTCTTAGCAAATTATAAAGTGTACAAAATCTTAAAGTCACAATAAAGCAGGCACCCTACTGCAGGGGAGGAGTAACAAGATACACCTTTCCCCTTCACTATCTGACCACTGAAACACAGCCCAAAGGAGAGGAGTTTACCAGCGGAATGCAGGGGAATTAGAAACACTGAAGCCTTGGTACAGCCAAAGGAAGAACTTGTCTCAAAAAAAAATGATTACACATGGTTCTGAAAACTTAACAGACCACCCTTTGGGGCAGAACAGAGCCAAGCCAATGATGGGTCAATGATGCATATCTCCACACCTTGATGAGAAGGCTTATGATTTGGGGGTGGGGGTGGGGTTCTTCTGTTTAAACCACCTCCTCTGAAGTCACCAGAGTCCTTTATTTGCTTCTATTCCCAAAGTGGCCACATTGAATAAGCATTTCTTTTCACTATTGCTTGAATCTGATTGGCCTATTAGGAATAGGTGGCTATGCCTAGCCTGCTGAAGCTGCTAGAACCCAGGTTTTGACCCTACAAACTCTGGTTATAATTATATCCAAAAAATATTCAACAAGGAAATCTCTGGAGTTTGTTCCCCATGGAAATGACTGTTAAAGGTTGCAATAGCTGTCAGGATAACAACAAAGACTATCTCTTTTTAGGGAATGCTAGTGGACGCTTGCAGCCCCTTCAGGGAGTCCTGGATGCCAAGGGCCCTTCAGGAACTTCTGTGGGTTCTAATGCTCCACTCTGCAGCTACAATCCTCTGGTCCTTAGCCCTTGCCACAGCAGGCAGTCAGGAAGGAAGCAAACTGTATCCTTGCTGCATCTTGCTGTTACTAGGGTGGACAATTAGACAGGACACTCTCCTGAAAAAAAAAAAAAATCTAGGGTCCAGTGTTGTGACATCGGTCTGTTCACCAGGGGAGGGACACAGAAGCCAAGAGACAGTTTCAACCCTAAAGCAGCTTTTCAGGCAGCATCTGTTCAAATAATTTAATATGCAGAACACACATGGGTTCTTTTCCTATAAATAAGAACTCAAGAACTTCTCTGTAAGATCACGGGCTGGCCATAGAAATGATGGCATGGACTCTTTAGTACTACATATGACAACGAATAAAGCTGGGGGTGGAGGAGAGAATGCCAGGCATGGTGGCACACATATTTGTAATCCATGAATTCTGATTTTCAAAATTCACCGCATTACAATGTTCAGTGTTTAACTCTCAACAACAACAAATGGCAAAGCATACAGAGAAAGGGGAATCCTTACAGAGTCATCATTTAGGTGAGGGTGGGGGTGGGGTGCGGGAGGAACACCAATAAAGAGCATTTTGGGAAAGGAAAGTATGGTGGTTTGGTTTGGTTTGCTTATGGTTTAGTCCATAATCAAGGGGAAGCTACTAGAACCCAAGATGGGATCTCAAACAGAGAACACAGATGAAAGAGGACCAGTGCTCACTGGCTTGCTCCCTCCAACTCTGAGTGAAAATCCACACTGAGTTAGTCCCTCCATCATCTATAAACAATCTACAAAATTCCCAAGACATATGTTCACAGGTCACAGAAGCAACTCCTCAGCTGACGTTCCAAGATTTGCCAGCACAGGGGTTCTTTCTGAAATTATATCTGACTGGATCTTTCTTCCTTTTTTTGTTTGTTTGTTTTGTTTTGTTTTTGTTTGTCTGTTTGTTTTACTTACTTATTCCATATTGATTGAATTTCCTCAACTCTTTGAAAATAAAGAATAAGAAATAATAAGATATCTTTATGACCTAATGGTTACCATCAAGCATACTACTGTAGGCATTTAGAAAGTTCCAGAAGGAGAAAAAGAAATGGAAGAGTGTTTGGGGAAATGAAGCCAACCTGTTTAATCACAGGTCTGTATTTGCAGAGAGCATTGGTGTTCTTTTTCAGACACATGTGACCCTCAGAGCACATGAACCCAGCTGGACCCAAGCAGGGTGAAGTTCTGCTTTCTGTCTGAGCTCCCAAGTTTCCTGTCTTTCTCAGAGTCTAATGACATGCCTCTCACTTTTTTTTTTCTTGTTTCTTTTTGGTGTCATTTCAATATATACAGTTTCCCCAAGTGTGATGCTATCTAGTGTTTGTAAGTGTAAGACTTATGTGCTGTCTCATTTGGAATATGTTCATTTGATATGCTTCATTCCAAAATGAGCTACAGTGCTGTTGGCTGTGAAGTCATGGTTAATGATCAATATGGCACAGCTGGGAAGGGTAGGGTGGGGGAACAAATTTCCCATCTTTGTGAGAGGCTACTCCAAAATGAGTGCTAAAGTAACACCTATAGTCTGTGATGTAGCTGTGAAAAAGATAGAAACAGCAATAAAATGCATGGGTGCAGGCAATGATAACTGGTAACAAAAGCCCACAGTGGGAAGTATCTGGATAAAAGCCACAAATAATTACAGTCACATCACCCCCAGTCAAATGATGTTAAACTCCATTAGCTAAAAACTTAGTATGAAGAAATACTGCCTGTACTTAATTATTTATAGTAAAGAATGTGTTTTTAAAGAGAAGCATATATAAAATAAAGTTATATATTGATTACTTGATGAAATTTTTCTAAGATACCCATAAAAACCAAACCCATCTTTCCTAGGGAGCAAACACTCAGCAGTCAGTCACTAATTTTAAAACTACAGAGGATAGTTACTGTCTTAGTCAGGATTTCTATTCCTGCACAAACATCATGACCAAGAAGCAAGTTGGGGAGGAAAGGGTTTATTCCGCTTACATTTCCATACTGCTGTTGATCACCAAAGGATGCAGGACTGGAACTCAAGCAGTTCAGAAAGCAGGAGCTGATGTAGAAGCCATGGAGGGACATTCTTTACTGGTTTGCTTCCTCTGGCTTGCTCAGCCTGCTCTCTTATAGAACCAAGACTACCAGCCCCGAGATGGCACCACCCACAAGGGGCCCTCCCCCCTTGATCACTAATTGAGAAAATGCCTTACAGCTGGATCTTGTGGAGGCACTTCCCCAACTGAAGCTCCTTTCTCTATGATAACTCCAGCTGTGTCTAGTTGACACAAAATTAACCAGTACTGTTACACGACAAAGTAAGGACACTGAATGGTACTGAGTTGTACACTAAAACAACTAATTATAGATCCCCCATGTCCTCCTTCATTAAAAGGAGGAAAAAGGCAACAAGATTAATCTACAGTTTCTCAAGAAGAGGGTCCCATCATCACCAAATGACACTGCCCTTCTGCTTCTAGCTTTGCAGCTTCTTAAATTTGATAGCCACAGACTCAGTGGTAGCCACTGTCCTTGAAACTTCAAGAATCCAGACCCATGTGATAAACTTAAAGATGAACCTTCATAGCTGCTGAGCTACAGTCACTCTGGGTCTCTTCCAAATGGCTTACAGTAAACTACCGTTGTAGTTCCTTCAACCATGTCACTCCTGTTTCCCATCCTGTTGGTTAGGAGCAGCAAAATCAGAGGTAGACAGAAGCTATTGAGGAACTGGAAGAGCACAGATACCATGGGAAGGATTACATTAGTAGCAGAGAGTGACCAATTATCAAAAGCAGATGTGAGAATTTAGCATCACATCCAACATCGTCTGATTAACAGGCAAAGGTCCCTGTGTATCAAATGATCTTCATGTACGCATAAGTGATCAAGCTATGGTTAAAGGAGTTCCCTGTTAGATGTTACACGAGAAATGTGAAATACATTTTAAGTCTTCTACGCAAATATACTTTTTTTTTTTTTTTTTTTTTTGGTTTTTCGAGACAGGGGCAAATATACTTTTTAAATGAAAATATCTAAGGCTAAAAGAGCTAGCAAGTGAAGTATTCCACCAAATAAACTTGAGACTCCCTAAAGGTTGTTCATGAGAACGGATGTATGGCTATCCACCTTGTGAAAGGACACTTTTTTTTTAGATGTATTATTCTGCAGACATTTAACAAATTCTGCCTCCTTTTCTCCTTCAAAATAGATAATAATAATAATAATAAAAATATCTTTGCTTCTTCATTATTCCTCTGGAAATTCTACTTTACAGAGAGACTAACAAAATCAAGAGGGCTTGAAAACTCCAGAATGTAGAGTTGTAAGTTGATTAAAAAAAAAGGATATCAAGGGAGAGTGTGGCAACTGACAAAGGAAAGAATTCACTGAAGAAAGCTTGTGGCTGGTCTTCTCACCGCTGGTGAAAAAAGCATCCTGGAGACCTGTCAGATTCATCTCCCATCTCCTCATCACCTCACTGGGCTTTCTCTGGTTCCCTCCCCCAACCCCACCTTGCATTAGCTCCAGACTGTCCTGAGTAGTTTCATCTAGGGCCAAGTCATTACACCATGTCTACCTCTAGGCTCCATTTGTCTTCTGCATTAGAAACAAATAGGCTGTTAAAGTCAGCAGGGGGAGAAGAACTCGGGAAGAAAGGTGTGACAAAACACAATGGAAATACAGCTGTCATCACCAAGGTAGTGTTTTAAGACACTGAATCCAACAAAATAGATTTTAGAGAAAGTTATTATGTTCCAATTCCTCATAGAATCAGACAGATGAGACTCACCATCTTTTTTTTTACATTTATTTATTTGTTTTTTATTCATGTATTTAGTGTAGTGTGGTGTGTGTGTGTGTGTGTGTGTGTGTGTGTGTGTGTTTGCCATGTCACTCAAGTCAAAAGACAACTTAGGAGAGAGTTCTCAATGTACATGTGGGTTACAAGGATCAAACTCAGGTCAACAAGCTTGGCAGCAAGTGCCTTTACCTGCTGAGCCATCTACCCAGCTCAAGAATTTTAATTTCATTTGAAATTCATAAAGGGTAGAACTTCAGATTAAACTCTGAAATGTAACATATCATGATTTAACATTTAAATAATATAACTTACCAAATACCTTTTTTTAAAAAGAGAAAATGGAAGAGAATCATATGTTTTTAAATACTGGGTCCTACAAGAGGCCACCCACTGCCCTGGTTGTTTTGGAAGTCCATTAAAATCAGTAAGAGAAACAGATACTGAAAACTTTAAAGCCCTTGATGTTTATTTTCTTCATGTAAAAATGCTATCTTTGACATGTAGGCTATAAAGGGTTACATTACTAAGGATTAAAATGCTCCATTAAAGGAACAGAATAACCCAATGTTGATACTTATTTTAGAGTTGTAAAATGATGAAAGTAATTTTTGCGATACATTTTAAACTATGATTCACAGCAGAGTTAATGGAAGTTCATGTAAACAGCAATGGAATAATAAAACTGTAATTTGATAAAGGTGTAGCCATCTATATTTCAATAAAAGTGTATGTCCTGTGTATAACTAAAATGATAGCATATCATTTACTCCCACTGCTTTATCTAGGTGACTAGGCTAATCTACAATTCAATCACTTATGTGTACTGGTATAGATATGCATGCATACACACACACGGGGGGGGGGGG
>NC_034592.1:123426257-123452813 GCF_900095145.1 Mus pahari | reverse complement strand
TTGCTCAGGTGCACTGCAAGGCAGCCTTGTCTCCCACAGATCCCACGCACTTGCTCAGGTGCACTGCAAGGCAGCCTTGTCTCCCACAGATCCCATGCACTTGCTCAGGTGCACTGCAAGGCAGCCTTGTCTCCCACAGATCCCATGCACTTGCTCAGATGCACTGCAAGGCAGCCTTGTTTTCCACAGATCCCATGCACTTGTTCAGGTGCACTGCAAGGCAGCCTTGTTTCCCACAGATCCCAGGCACTTGCTCAGATGCCACTACACTTGACAGATGGTCATATCACTCAGGACATTTCTTGTTTAGTTCCATATTATTTAAAATCAACTACAGTGGGGTATAGACAGTCATCAGACTTCACACAATACATACCCACACCAGAGGACATGAGAATCCTCTCTTACTTCAGCTGGAAACAGTGCAGTTGTGTTTATATTAACACAACTTCAGTTCCGTTCCTTTGCTGGCAGCAATTATAATACACAAAATGCCTTGGTTTTCTAGATTCCTCAAAAAACAACTTCCTTCTTCAAAGTAAAAAAAAATTAGTCAAAGTAAAAAACTGACTAATAATGTTAAAGGATACTGAAATTTTTGTTCCCTAAAATAAAAAAAAATGTAAGTTATTGGTGGTATGCTCTCTCTAAATACTCCTGGTCACGAGAAAGGAAGAAAGAAAGGAAGGAAGAAAGAAAGAAAGAAAGGAGAGAGAGAAAGAGAAATAAAGGAAGAAAGAAAGAAAGAAAGAAAGAGAAGAGAGAGAAAGAGAGAAAGAAAGGAAGAAGAAAGAAAGAAAGAAAGATGGTTAATTAAAGGTGTCCTTAATTAAAGGTGCCATTAGAAATATAATGAATTTTTTTTATTTTGCCAAATTTTGATGTTTTCTTAATGTGTGACTAGAAGCATAAGACAGCAAATGAACATTCAAATAAGCAAGTGTTTAGAAGTAGATGGTTGGCTTGAAAATTAGAAGGCGTTTAAACCTATTTCTTTAAAAGCTGGTAAAAGGTGTAACAAGAAGCACCTGAAATGCCCTTTAACCTAGCTAGTAAACAGAAACAATCAAAATGAAGGAGAAACTGAAGGCCAAATAATGATTAGATTACTAATTAAACAGAAGTTGAATTTAATGAATTTTCAATCCCAGCAACAGTCTTATATTTATCTCTTAGAAAGAGTCAGCTTGGGGCTGCCTCCTTGGTTGAAGTGTTTGTTCTGCAAGCAGGAGAACCTGAGGTCAGGGTCCCAGCACTCACATAAAAGCTGGGCACTGTGAAGTGCATCTCTAACTCAGGTGCTGATGGAGCAGATACTTGTGCCTTACCAGAATGACAGTCTAGCAAACTGGCACACTCCAGGTCACTGAGAGACCCTGGCCCCCAAAATAAGCTAGAGAAGGAAAAGTAAGAGGTCCTGAGGGTTGAGAAGATAGGAAAATCGCTGTGCTATGAAAGCGGCTGGAGCTTGTTGGGCTAAAGGGCTAAACAGGGAGTAAGCAAGAAAGGCAAAGAAGGGTTGAGGTGGTTTAAATATAAAATTAGTGATGATTAAGAAACTTTAGGGATTAGGGGAGAAAACAATAACTCTTTTAAAAGTTAAGATCATACTTTTTTCTTAACTTTTATTAAAAAGAATTTTTCATACATTTTAAGCATGCTGGTCCCCTTTCCCTATTCCTCCCAGATACTCCCCCACCTTCCCAACTTCTTGCTTTTTCTCTCTCTTGAAAAAAACAGAGGTAAACAAACATACAAGAAAAAAAAACCCATAGGAAACTCGCTCACATATACATATACACAACACACACACACACATACACACACCAGAACACACAAAATCAGAAACCATAATACAAGTTAAAAGCCAATGAGACTAAATAAAAATTAAAATTAAAAATGGCCAAAAAAAGCAAGATGAGACAAAAAAAAAAGTCTACAAAAGTACCACTGAGTTTGTTTTGTGTTGTCTGTCTGCTGTGGGGCATGGGGCCTGCCTTATGTGTGGCAAGTGGGTATGAGCTACAGATCACATTTTGGTTACAGGTGGGTGGGAGCCAATGTCTACTTCCCATTATCAACTGTGGCACCCTATCTGGCTTGAACCTCTTTAGGCCTGCCCCATGCATGCTGCCACAGCCTCTTGAGTTCATATGTACAGCAGTCCTACCAGAAGGACACTATTTCTTTGGAGTTATACATCCCCACTGGCTCCTATAATCTTTCTGCCTCCTCTTCTGCATAGCTCCCTGGACCCTGGAGAAAGGAGCAGTGGTTTGAGGAGGACATCCCATTTATGACTGACTGTTCCAAAATCTCTCACATTTATGTACATTGTCCAGTTGTGGGTCTCTGCATTAGTTCCCACTACTGCTAGAAGGCTTACAGGTGAAGGCTGATTCAGACACTGATCTGGCAAAGTATCTGGGTTTCCCCTGGCTTATCCAGTTGCAGATTCTTAGCCGCCCAAGCAGTATCAGGCATGTATTCTGTCTCGTGGAGTGGGTCTAAATGCAGTAAGGTAGGGGGGGGTTGGTGGCTCTCACAGCCTTTGTTCCCTTACTGCACCAGAATATCTTGCAGGCAGGTCACCACAATAGAATAAGGGTTTGTAGCTGGGTTAGTGTTTACCTTCCTCCTCTGACAGCACGCAGAGTACCTGCCAATACATGAACACTAATCACTAGTGGGTGTAGGCTCTAGTTAAGCGCCAGCTTGACTTCTCTATGCTCAATAGCAATGTTGTATTATAGCAATGGGGCCTAACCATCAGTTTTCACCAGTGAAGAGCAGCCAAAGGCCTTGGCAATAGTTGTTTGAGATTTCCATAGGGTCCCTTTGGCCAACAACTCAATTAAACATAACCCATTCCTGTCATTAGAGGTTTTATTTAGTGGTGAATGATGTCTAGATGGGGCACTGTTTCCCCATCATCCAAATTTCTTCCATATAAGATAATGTAACATATTTTAATTTATATATGTATTTACATACATAGTAATGTATATTATTTTACATTATAAAATATGTATATATTATATATTAATAAACATTAAACATTAATATATAAACAGTTGTGTGCAATATATAAGTATAATATCTTTATACATTAATATATATTTTATATAATATATGTACTTCTATAGTTGCAGGCTTCCATGGCCCCTTAAATGGCCCTTAGTGTTAGTTATCCCTCCTCATATTACCTCCCTTGTCCCTATCTTCCATCTCTATTCCCATTTAATCCTTTCAATCCTCCTCACCCTCTGCTCCTCCTTCTTGGGAAACCTTTCTTGGGAAACCTTCACCTCCATCCTAGTTCCTAACTCACTATCTAATCTCTAGTTTTAGAGATTATAGCTCAAATATCAAAGGATTAAACGCTCACATCCACATGGAAGAGAAAACATTCAGTGTTTGCCTTCTTGAGTCTGAGTTATCTCACTCAGGATGCTTTTGTTTGTTTTCTAGTTCAACCCATTTGCCAGCAAATTTCATAGCATAGTTTTCTTAAACACTGAATACTGTTTCATTGTATAAATTAGCACATTTTCATTATCTATTCATTAGTTGATGGTCAACTAGGCTGTTTCTAATTTCCGACTATTATGAACAGAGTATACAAGAACATAGATGAGTAAGTATCCACGGTGGTTTGAATGAGAATAGTCTCTATAGCTTCATATGTTTGAATGTTTCATCTCCAGTTAGAACTTTCGGGAAAAAATAGGAGCTGTTGCCTTGTTGGAGAAGAGGTATCACTGAAGTTGGCCTTGAGGTTTCAAAACCCATGCCGACCCCAGACTCTTTCTCTGCCTGCTCCCTGCAGATCTCACCATGATGATAACAGACTAACCATCTAATAGTGTAAACAGCCCCCCCAATTAAATGCTTTCTTTTATAAGGGTTGCATGGGTCATGGTGTCTCCTTGTAGCAATAGAACAGTAACTAAGATAGAAGCCGGTACCAGGAGTTGGGTATTGCTTTGATAGGCCTGGTCATGCCTATCAAATATGGAAGACTTTGGACTGGAAAAAGAGGCTGAATTCTTTCAGCTTGCACTGGAAACCTAACTAATTGGTAGTTGAGAAGTCACCCAGCTGGTACCTGTTTTGAAGGCATGAAGGGTTCATGAAAAGCAGCTGAGGCATGGCACGGTGAGAGGCCATGATAGGCCACCAGTGAAGGTGCAGCCTCAGTAGCTACTTAGCACCATGAAAAGAGCCCAAAAGAGGCTCCCTGTAGTGCAGTTTCAGCAAGATGTCCCAGTATTTGGGATATTTTAGGACCATGGGAATAACCACCAAGAATGGCAGCAGCATGGAGAGGAGCCAGCCAGAGCCTAGAAGACAAAGCATGTGTGCTGCAGGAGGAGGAGCTGGAAGAGGGACTGAAGCCGCTTGAAGTTGCCCAGAGGATTGTGAGTGATTCCCAGATACTGCATTCTGAGTTTTTTACAATTGGAGTTCAGATTTTCTGTGTTCACATTGTGTCTGTTCCCTGGTTATTCATTCTTGAAGTAAAGTATTTATCTTTTTGTTTGTTTGTTTGTTTTTGGTTTTTTGAGACAGGGTTTCTCTGTATAGCCCTGGCTGTCCTGGAACTCACTTTGTAGACCAGGCTGGCCTTGAACTCAGAAATCTGCCTGCCTCTGCCTCCCAAGTGCTGGGATTAAAGCCAGGTGCCGCCCAGCTAACTCTCCTTAGAAGGTATTGTTGTATTTCTGATCACAGATTTAGGAAAATTTCTAAGGAGCTCCCTACCCCTTAGTTCTTCCTTCAAATGCATCTTCTTGATTGGCATTAATTTCTGCTACTGAAATTGAAAAATTCTTCTAAGACTTTAACATATTTCTTTCCAAAAGTTTTCCAAATTGATTTTAGGGCACAGATACAGACATGATGTTAATTTTAGTGCCCATATTCTGTTTTTCAAAAACAGTGGAGCCAAGTATGATGAAAACCTATAGCCCCAGCACAGAGAAGACTGAGGTATTGTAGTGAGTACCAGGGCAGCTTAGAAATGGAGGGACGGAGGGGAGGAGGGAAGGGAGAGAGAGAGAAAGAAGAGAAACTACTGACTGCTTCCTCATTTATAACAGTCATCAATCATGCATGTTTTCCTTATTAATATTATTTTTAAAACAGTTACAAAAAATAACTCTAAATGAATCATAATACAGGACAACTCTGTCATGAAAAATTCTAAATATGCCTCCTAGAATTCTTCTGGAAGACATTCAATACTGATCGAGCTAAAGGCTAACACTAACCACTAACTCTCCTGGATCAGAACCTTCACTGCACAGATGACGCCAAGACATAAATCCATTACAGTTTTATCCCCTAGGCTTGAATTTTCAGAACCAGGTCTTCTAATCCTGCTTGACTCATGGAGCTATGCACTTGGGGGAAGTACCTCTCCATCACTCTTTCTTCAACCTGTGAGCAGTGCGGATTAAAACGATTGATTCGGTGACAGTGACGGCAGCAAGTGCTGTGGTTTGAAGAACCGAGTGTAGAGTGACTCCTTTTTGTGGGAGAAAAGCCCAGTAATGTGTTTTGCTATCAACATAATAGTGACAGTAACTCTTCCTAGAAGAAGGGATCAGCACACACAGGCTTCACATGATCATGTCACACACTCACACAAGAAACTGTACCCACAGCAGCCTTCCCGAAACCACAGCTGCCCTTCTCAGTATTCACTGTCTCCTCTAAGTGATAAATAGTGCTAATGAAAGACTATGCACCATAGGTCTGGATTTAATTCACTAGCTCTCTCCTGCCAATGTTCTCTTGTAACGTTAACACAAAGTCTTAACAGAGAAGTGTATAAGAGTTACTACAACAACAGTGTTTTTCCTTTATGTATTTCAAAAATAAAAACCCAGATCAACAATCACTTATATAAAAACCCTGGAGCAACATATATATACTGAGATGCAAAATCACTTAATTTTACAGAGGAAATGCTGTTTCTATCCAATGTGTAGTATAACATCCCCTGTGAGAAGAACCATTTCAGAAGTTCTCATGTAAAACATATAAATATTGATAGCAGGTAGTTTTGTTTTGTTTTTGTTTTTGTTTTTAAGACTAACAAAACCTCACATCATCCAAGATCCATCTATGATTCCAAAGCAGATCTGATCAAGGCAAATTTATTTTGGGTTTGAAATCAAGGATAAGCAGGAATAGATTTGAAGGAGTAAAGTTGTAAATCAGGGGATAAGCTAGGTATCTTATAAAGAATTGCTAAAAAATAATATGAATGTATGGGAATATACTCTAAAGGGAAAATAGGTAGCCCTGCTCAAGTAGGGTGGTGGGGAGGGGCAGGGAGTGTATAGTAATGTCACATGGCTCTCCCTGGGAAAAGGAAATAGAATAGATGTTGGTGGACTAGGGACAGGTGGGCATGGGGATAGAAAGTAGGAGGGGTGGAGGGTAATAGTACTGCAAGAGATAACTGGAATTAGGGGACAAAACCCAGTGAGATAGAAACCTAATGCAATGGAAACTCCCAGGAATCTGCAAGGATGACCCCAGCTAGGACCCCTAGAAATGGGGGACACAGAGCCTGAACAGGCCATCTCCTGTGACGAAGACTGACTTCCCGTGGAGGGAGCAGGACACCAATCCTGCCATAGCACAAAGTCTTCGACCTACAAGAAGTGCTGGGGTAAGGGTGGCTCAGAAATTGTGGCAGTGGCCAGACAGTGACTGATCCAGCATAAGATTCATGCCACAAGAGGGATCCCACCCCTGACACTCCCTGGAGGGCTAAGAACCACAGGCTGGAGAGCCCGAGATCTAAGATAGAACTAAACACAAACCCCTCCCCCACCAAAAACAAGTCGAAGAAATGATTCTTAACTATACTCTGTTACACCAGTAAACAGGAGCCTAGCATAGTCAGCATCAAAGAAGCTTCGTGCAGCAACTGAGGGGAAAAGATACAGAGACCCACAGCCAAACATTAGAAACAGCTTGGGGAATCCCAAAGAGGGGAGGAAGGATTGAAGGAGCCAGAAGGGACAAGGACACCATAAGAAAACCACAGAATCAGCCAACCTGAGTTCACAGGGCCTCACGGGGACTGGACTGACAATCAGGGAGTCTATATGGGTCAGACCTAAGCCCTCTGCAACTATGTTTTGTCTGTGTAGTTTGTTCTTGTAGAACTCATGAGAGTGGGGCAGGGGCTGTCTCTGACTCTTTGCCTGCTTCTGGGACCTTTTTCCCCCTACTTGGTTGTCTTGTTCAGCCTTGATATGAGGGGAAATGCCTAGTCTTCATGGCAACCTGATATGCCATGTTTGGTTGATAAATGTCAGAAGCCTGCCCTTCTCTGAAAGGCAATGGAGAAGTGGATTAAGGGGAGAAGGAAAGTGGAGGGAAGGACTGGGAAGAGAAGAGGGAGGAGAAACTGTGGTCAGTTTGTAATATATGAAAGAACAAATTTTCAAAAACTAAATTAAATTTAAAACAAGATATCCCTGGACAAATATTAGGTACCAACAGTGCAAAAGCATAATACAGAAAGTTTTCATTACAGGGCTGCCGAGATGCCCCAGTGGGTAAGGTATTTGCCACACCAGTTTCATTTCTGAAACTCATGTAAATGTGAAAGGAGTGAATCAAACCATAAAGTTGTCCTGTGATCACCACATAAGTACTTCAGCACACATTCCCTTACATAGGCATCACACACGCACACATGCACATACACACACACACACACACACACACACTCAAGTTAAATTAATTAATTAAGATTTGCAATGAGCCTCCAAGTAACCAAAGCCATTTTTATTAAAAAAAAAAAATTGGAAAAGCCACACTTTTTGATTCTGAAATGTAAGCAGAAGCAACACTGTTCCCAACTGTTATAATAATAGCAAGGATAGGTTGGAAGTCCCAACTGAAACCCATACGGTTTGTTGTTTTCTGGTAAGGCCATAATAACCAATCATCAGGAAAAGGATGGTGTCTTCTCTAAATAAGACCAGGCAACAGGATTTGCACACGCAAAAGAATGAGGTAAGTTCCTCCTTCGCTGACACAATAGCTTTAACTTGAACAGGATCAGCAGCCTGCGAACAAAGGCTTACACTATAAAACTGAAAAGAAAAGAGACAGTAAACATTTCCAACCTTGGATGTGACAGTGGAGTCTTAAATAGAGCACAAATGCACAAGGGGTAAACAGCAAAGAGATGACCATGTAAGCAATACATCACGCTCACTAAAATCCTTTCTGTTTCAAAGGTTATCCTCAAAGGGGTGGAAAGAGACTGCAGACGGCCAAATGTTAGCAAATTGTGCATCCCTTTAAAACCTCAGCCAAGCACTGGAAACAAACTTTTCTTCATGAAGATACACAAAAAGTCAATAAATACATGAAAAGGTGATCAATAGACTTAATCATGAGCATAATGTAAATCAGAACAAGAAGATACTACTTCATACATACTAAGATGTACAAAACAAACAGCAAACCAACAAAATAAAGCAAAAACAGAAAATAACATCTTGGTAAAGATGTGAGAGAACTTTAGTCCTTCTATGTGGCTGTTTAGAATGTGGATACAGTTTAATAAGCTCTGAAAAGGCTAAAGATGACCCAGCCACTCCACTGCTAGGTACAAAGCCACAGGAATTGACAGCAGGGACTGAAAGAGACTCAGTATACACAAAAGTCAACAGGAACAACCCAAGTATCTATCAATGGATGAGTTAATAAATAATAGAAATAATACATATATATATATATATTTCCAATGTGTTATCCAGGCTTTAAAATGATTGAAATTCTGGTACTTGTCACAACATGAATAAGCTCTTAAAAGCACGATGCTAAGCAAAATAAACAGGAGACCAAAGGGAGAATGCTTCAGGATTTCACTCTCAGGAGATACCTAGGATAGGCGATTTCATGAACGCAGAAAATAGGTCAGGAGTTTCTAAAACATGGGTGAGATGTAGAATTGTTGTTTAGTGGTTGCAGAGCTTCTTCTATAATAAAGAAAAAGTTCAAAAGGCACACAACGTTGTGGATATTCTAAATTGTATACTTAAAATGGGTTGTATTGTATAGTTCATTTCTTATATGCTAATATTGAATACTATAAATTAAATTGGTAAATTATATAATATGGAATTATACTTGAATAAACTATTTAAATTGTATCAACCAAAAATGAGCATAACTGACAACCAGGAGTGCATAAAAAAATGTGATAATCTGCAGCATGGGCTCTGTGTGAGGAATGCAGACTCCAGATGCTGGTATTCCTGGGCCTGAATCATGGCTTTCCCTCTTTCCCAACATATGACTCTAATAAGTTATTAAGCCTCCCTGTGCTGTCATGTCTTTTGTGAAATAAGGATCACAGTGCCCTTTTCTTAAGGCTGAGACAAGGATTAAAATAATGAATGTTTCAAAGTGTTCAGAGGAGTGCCTGGCACGTCTGAAGCACACGTGGCAGTGATCGTTATTATCCTGAGAGATGCATCTAACTCGTGGGCCACCACACAACGGCAACCAGCTACATGGAAGACACATGCTTGCCTCTGGTGGTGTTTGTTGTGGATGAGATGGAGCAAATGTGCAGTCTAACAATGGATGCTGTGGGAATGCTTTCCCAACTAGAGCACAAATAAACAGGAAGGTAGACACTGATTCCATGTGACTACAGAGAAGGGTTGCCGAGGCCTAAGAAGTTCTGCAGCTCAGGAAACAGAAGAGAGAAAGAATCAAGAACTTGGATGGGACCCTACTATGTGTCTGAGAATGAAGGAAAAAGCAAGGTCCCGGAGCTCCTATCTACAAATTGTGATATCTAACTAATGTCAAAGCCATACTAACAATACATTATATTATTATCTATGGCTGTGAGCCAGATTCTCTGGTAACTAACATTGAGATAGAGTTTAATCAGAGTGTGCTCTTAGGAGCCAGGGAAGCAAGATTAAGGAGAGAGACTGGAGCAGGAAGGGCGCACAGCATTATCACGATCAAGACAAGGAGGATGACAAGGACCTTGGCACGCCCTGCATTGTCTAGTCATTTTATCTGAGCTGCAGCCGGGGAAGGGAATACAATTCTGAAGCAGCTCTTATCAACAGAGGCCAAAGCTCAGAACACCTGGAAAGCACACGCCACACTCTTTGTACTTGAGAAAGAAGCACACTCCAGAAGGAGACTCCTTGCAAATCTCAGTGCCATGACTGGTGTTTCATGTTGTGGTCCAAAGAGTGGCGGCAACAGCAGCATGGCTTGAAAACTTCTTAGAAGCAGGTGTTCTTATTTGATTCAGAGCTGTGGAATAAAAAAAAAATTCTAGAGCTGGGTCCTAGGCGTCTCAGCTTCAATAACACCTTCAGGTAGTATTAATGCAGACCAAATTGGAAAACCACACTATTTATGGTTTAAAGATGCAAAACGCACACATGATGACTCTACTGTGTGATAGATGCTGAGAGTATCGTATTCTTACAGAGGCTTATCTTAGGCTAGAAAACAATCACCCAGGGCTCTTTCAGAGGCCACGGAACTGTTTCTAATATTGGGGGTAATTACTAAGCTGCACAAAGTTGGAATACTAAACATGTGACACGGATCAATGGAAATGTGAATTAGGAAAAACAGGCTATTCTCATTGCAAAACAAAGTCCATAGATATAAAGGAAGATGCCGAGGAGGAAAATATAAACTGAGAAAAGCAAAATGATAGATCTTGGACAACTCTAACATACTTGCTGTGTGACTCTTCCCTTAAGCTTTGAAAAGGATCTATAGGTAAAGAAATACCAAGATGAGCTCAGAGATGAGGCAGGAAATGGCCCAAAGGCAATTTATCCCTTCTAAAGAAGTAGGACTTCAAACTAAAAGGGATAGAAAAGAGAAAACGTTCAAGTCTGGGTCTATATGATGCATTGCACTAGGAAAAATTCTGGTGACAATGTACTGAAACCTCAGTACCGAAAAGCCTTCATGGATATTGTAACTCCGATTATTCAATAGCCCAGGAGTGATGATGTGGTCCTGTAACTCATTTGAGCCTTCCAGGAGACATACTGGAAAAAGATAGCCCACATCAATAGCTTCAGGTTTTGGTGATGTTTCATCTGTGCCTGGTTCATCTTACATTTCTCCATCATCACAGTCCTAGTACACACCTACACAACTGTCATTTGCCATGCACAAGTACACTTTGGGGTTGGCAAGTGCACTAACCAGAAGATGGACATGTGTGGTCCATTAGGGAAAGTCTTCTTGTATCAAGGGTTAATTTAGATAGTACACAGGTTTTTTGTTTTGTTTTGTTTAAAAAAAAAAAAGGAAGAAAAGAAGAAACTAAAGCAACCTTACAAAATACTTGTAAGGTAAGGAAACAAAATACTTGTATGGAAACAACAGAATTGTTTATTTTAGAAATAAGGAAGACGACTCCAGGAGATTGATATTTTGCCCATCATCACACAGATCTGACGTGGAAGAGTCTGGCTCCAGAACACGGTTTTAAAGAGGCCATCCTCCTCTTCAGCATCTTAGCTAGTCTGGAGTCTGGAAATAGTGTTCAGCTGACTTCTCACATGAACCCTGGAGAGGACAATGCTGCTCCAGTAGCAGAACTTGCACACTTTGGGGTCAGAACACTAGCAGGGTTGGAAATGTATAAATTGACAAATCAAAAGGCATTGGAGGTGAACAAGAAAAGATTGGGCTTTAAAATAAAAGCAAATAAAATATGATGTTGAAAATCCCATTGGTTTTTTGACACATAGGTGCAAAGACATTAGGAACTGGTTGGTTTGGCAGCAGAAACAATGCATTAGAGACACGATCCTAAAAGCAGCCTAAATGTTCATCAAAACAGAAAAGCAACTCAGATCCTGAAAGCTGAGTGCAGACTCCTATTTTAGTTGACTTTTTATTTTATTCCTTAAAACAAAACTTTTTTTTCAGGATCTCCTGTGTGTGAATCGTTCTTATAGAAACAAGTATTTCAATGTGGTAACCAGTTAAATATTGATTTGCTATTGTCCTGACATAATGAGCAAGCAGAATAACCCGTTGTCGGTGTGTTGAAGCAGTGTCCCTAAGAGCTGCTAAACAGCTCAGCAATTACCTTCTCTGCTGAGTCGTTGCTTTCTTCCACAACAACAAGGCAAAGGTTCACACTGGATTGAAAGGGAAGCCCAGAGACAACCCATTCATTCACATGAAAGCTGGCTGTCACTTGAAACTCACAGGCAACCAGCTCTTCTCAGACTGCTGGACGTGCTTCCTCCACCCAGCTGCCAATCTCGGTTTCACCTAGAAAAGTCCCAACCCCCATCTCCTTTGCTATTAAATTCCATATTAACACCTCCCAGCTGCCAAACCTCCTAGTTCTCTCCTTTGTCTACCTTTATAGTATGTGATCAAGACCAAATGCTCCAGCAAGCTTAAGTCTTACAGCTGCACAAAATACACATGGGAGACAAAACCTTCAGAAGCAGGGCGTCCTTTAATGTTTAATTAGCCTAAGCCTGCTGCTTACACACATTGTCGTCTGTAAGGCTCCATACTGGTGGTAGAGCTTTAAAAACAACAACAAAAAAGTATTCTCTAGTATATTCATGTCTGAAAGTCACAATCCAGTGATTTTTTTTAATTCTTATAAATATATTTAAATAATAATTTAAAACTCAGCTCACCTAGTATCTTGATTCATCATTTCTAAGTGTATTTCTGTAGTTTTTAATTAAAACTGTTTATAGGCTATTAGTTATAAAAACTTTGTGTGAATTTTTCAAGTAGTTTGCTTTAATATTGGTGTTGCTTGTTTGTTTTTATTTTTCTTTTCCTCTGATTCAGGGTATAGCAGACCATTTTCTTCAAAGAAAACAAGCCAAAAACAAAACAAAGCAACAACAACAAAAAACTTGAATACAGAATCCAACCTCTGGAAATAGATCAAAGACCATATTTTAAACAGCGTTAAATTATAAAGCACAGAGAGAGAATCAATCTGATCTCAACTATGAACATGCTTCCTACATGAAGTGTAACTGCTTTTAACTATAATTTGCAAATTGGTAGAAAGGAGGCCACAAACAGACAAACAAAAGAGCATATGATTCTAATGACAAGGCATGTGCTGCGCCTTCTCAGAAATGAACAAGGCAGTGTTTTTATATACAGGTGGATGATCGATTAGCTTGACAGCGCACAGATAAACAAGCCACTGACAGGGGCAGAGAAGTGTAATCTGAACTGTTGAGCATACGTTGTATTTTTCTGTCTGCATCAGAGATTATACATCTTATGCTGTTGCTGACTCCACAGCACGCCACTGCAAAGTGTTCTAGGAAATCCCTTGTTGGCTGATGCCCCTGCAGGTCTTATTAGTGAAACTGAAGAATACCTTTATCATGTCAAATATGTTCAGCTGTTTACTGCATGCAAGTAAGATGTGTCTGACATCATTCATCTCTTTGACCTTTGACCTGCAGATCTAAACTGTAACTAGGGTGACCAAAGCTTGACCTTACAATGCTGAGAAACTTTAAAGGTCTGCAGTATTTTGGGTCACATTGTTAAGTTAGACAAAGGGGTAAAGAAGTAATGTGACAGTTTCCTGGGAATTAAGGTCAGGGGGTCAATTCTACTGAGGTGGGATTTTTTTTGTTGTTGTTCTTTTTTTCCCCCTCTTTTCTCTTTTCTCTCCTCTACCTCTCTCTCTCTCTCTCTCTCTCTCTCTCTCTCTCTCTCTCTCTCTCTCTCTCTCTGTGTGTGTGTGTGTGTGTGTGTGTATGTAAGGAAACTAATTAAATTGTTTGATCTGGATGAACTTTTAGAATAGTATATTGTTCAAAGTTATAAAAAGTTCAAAGAAATCAAATCATGAACCTCTCTAAAAAAAAAAAAAAAAAAAAAAAAAAAAAAGAAAAAGAGGCCAGAAATGAATTAGTGTCCAACTGTTCATAGTGCCCCTTATATCTCACACATGCAATACAGTGCACATGTTTGGGGCTTACACAACCACAGCTAATTCATTTCATTTGCAGATTCTGTTTCAATAAAGGGATAAGAAACTAAGAAGATATATCATAAGGATAGAATACCAAGATAATATGATCACACTTAAAAAACAGAACAAAAAACCTCAGAAGATAGTCTCAGGAATCAATGCATAGCCATTTCCTACTTATCTACCAGATAAAAGTGCTCACGTGCATATGCAGTATTCGTTTGTAACCCATTGTTCTCCAAGGACAGCCTGTAATAAACAAAATAAGAATGTATGCACAAGCGGGGCCAGCTCTGCACTACACAAGCATAATGGCTACTCCTTGAGATTGGGGCCCCTGCAGTGGATAGGTGTGCTCTCACTGTGTAATTAAAGCGACACTTCACACGCAAACTGTGAGTCTCTGTTCTCAAGATTTCCTAATTATGTCAATAGTAGCCCAGATTAACCTTTTCCATGAAAAGGCGCTTTCCTGGGCATTGCTTTCAGGGCATTTGTCATGAGCCCTGATCATTTCTATGCTGAGTCAATGGAAGGAAAATATTTAGTGTTTTCCTGCGTAGGAGTGGGGTGGCATTTTCCTCATTAGGGAATCCAAATCAAATAATATTCCTGCCAACCAACTCAATATTAAAACACACCCTAAAAGACAATTACAGGTGATTTACACTGTTTGTCATTACTAAATAATGTGCTTCATTTTTTTCTAAACAGCTGCTAAAGAAAGCAACATTGCCTAAATAAATTTCATCTCATTCTTAAAATTAGGAGAGATTTTATATAAAATCTTATACCAAATTTTACCAGACATCTAGAATCACACTGAAAGGGAAGGTTGCAAGGTATTTCCTCTGTGTTTTCCCACTTGGAAATCTGAAGTCTCAGGCAACAGGGCTGCAGAAAGAACAATCACTCCTTGCTGTTTTCCTATTTGCTATATCTTTTGCCACCATGTCTATGGAGAAGGGTGTAGCAACTGTCCATATTGTCTCTTAGAAACCTTACAAGTCTTTAGTAGGTTCAAGGGAGCCCTTGCAATGGCAAAAGAGTTGAAGACTTAAAGAAAACTCCAAGAATGGACCACAATAAATGAGTTGACAGTATGTTCCAGGGAGCATCATGATCCTAACATGCTACACTGGTACAGAGTTATGAAGCCATGGGATGATCTGGAATGGGGAGCAAGAACACACAGCACACAGAACCAATGAAACCTTCTGATCATATTCTTTCCCATCTGGATACTGGACAGGTAAAACTAACTTCTAAGCAAAAGGTCTTTGAAGCACAAGTAGTTAGTCATTTTAGACACACCTCATAGGACCATCCAAAAATACAAAATGTTATTAGAAGGTAGACAGTCTACCATAAATAAGGAAAAATAGGCAGAAGAGAGGACTGCCAACCAACCAGAATACTGGGAGGAGGCAACATCAGAAAAGCAAAGAGGCAGTTTAACTTACTTTCCTGCTGTGATGCACTTAAATTTTAAACAGTTTATCCAGGGAACTAAAAATATAACTACCAAAAAAAGGCAAAAGACTCCATTTATTGTATCCAGACAGTGTCCATCTGTTTCTACATTTCATTCTATTGTAGTCACTGTCTTCTGTTCATTTCCTTGAAACTGAGTTATACTGTTTTGATACCTTAATAGTGTCAGTGCTGGACACAGTCTGCAATATTGGATTTAATGGCCTAATTAAGACTGGTCAACACTTCTACCTTTATGTGTGCTATTTTTGGCCAATTTTGAAAAGCTGTTAGAACCTGAATTTAGTGGCAATCATATGAAAGATAAGCACCAAACCAGCAAATTAAGAGGAACCATTGAGTAGGAAAAAGATATGGAGATTTTGTGAGGAATGTGGGGTGAACCAAGAGTCAGGTCAGCTCATGTCCACTCTCTGGATCGGTGGATTCTCTCAGACTCAGCTACAGTGACGACAAGCCACTCTTGGCTCCATTCCTAAGATAAGGAGACAAGACATGGAAACTCGTGAAAATTAAATATGTACTTTTAAGAGGTCACAACAGGAAGTTCTGTGGAAGAGGCTGGGGAAGATTGCCACAATAGCATGAGACCATTCAGAGGATGTTGACTTGGAAATCATGGGAATCTACTGAGCTTTCTCAATCTAGGATGTGAAAATTAGAAATCTATTTTCTTTTATAATTTCCTGAAGAATTGGTATAAATCCATGCAAGGGAATGAAGAAAAGATGGGAGATTGAGGTACCTGTGCCTCAGCTGCTCCTGTGGTTCCTGATCCGGGGCTAGGATTCTAAGTATCTTGTGTCAAGTTATCCTTCCTTAGAAACCTACACATTTTGTCCTAACTCTAAAAAGCATGGGTGTTTCCGAATTCTCTCAACGGTTCCCTGCTCTCTGAGGCAGGCTTCGTGGTGACTCTCAGCTTGGCCTTTGATCAGCTGTGCGGTGACTCATTCCGCCTTATACTTCCTGTGGTTCCCTTTCCTTTATCCTGTGCCGTTCTTTGTTTCCATTTTTGCTTTCTAATAAATACATCTGAGATTATCTGTTTTCCTGTGTTTACTTCTTAGGGTATCTTACATAGGTTCAGGTATAAAAAAGCCAGGCAGTGGTGGCACACGCCTTTAATCCCAGTACTTGGGGGGGCAGAAGCAGGCAGATTTCTGAGTTCAAGGTCTACAAAGTGAGTTCCAGGACAGCAAAGGCTATACAGAGAAACCCTGTCTCAAAAAAGCTTGTTGTTTATATTTCAAAGTCCTCATTACAGAAGTTTTTCAAAACTTCATTTTATATGATTTAATTTTTTTCAAGTGGATGAATGACTTGCCCAACCTACTACATTTTTTTTTTTTTTAAATAATGTGCCACCCTTAGAAACTCAAGTAAGAGCTGTATGTGCCATTAGCTGTGCAGGTCTGGGTTGGCATAGACATGGCCCTGGGTTTACTTCTCCATGTTTACTCCAAACATGGAGAAGAGGAAATGAGCAGGGTGGTTTGTGAGATTCCTGTTATGTACTGTTTAGGAAAGCCCTATGCTGTAATTCATTATATTTGTCTCCATTAGTTATAGCATATTCTTTTCCAGGCAATCCCTTCAAGATATGTAAGTAATACAATACATAAGAAATTGAAACCTGGAATGGTAATGTATACTTGTATTCCCCACACTAGAAGGCTGAGGCCTTAAATAAAGGAAGGAAGGAAGGAAGGAAGGAAAGAAAGAAAGAAAGAAAGAAAGAAAGAAAGAAAGAAAGAAAGAAAGAAAGAAAGAAAAAGGGAAAAGGAAAGGATTGGAACCCAGAGAGACAAGAGTCTAATCTTAAGGAAGTGGTGAGGCAGACACAGGCCTGCTCTGAGTCTACTCTCGTAATCCCTTTAACAGACGCATCCATGGTTATCAGTCCTTCTCTCCAGATACTATGAGTTCACTGACAGTAAACAGTATTTCATCATGTCAGCACAAAATCTCAGGGAAAGAATTTGAAGCACCTTCAGTGAGCCTGTCCCTGCATTTACCTCCATTTTGGGTACCTTCCCCTTTGGCTGGGCTAGTCGAGCACTCAATAGAATACAGTGTAGTGATTCTACTTTTGTGCTCTTAGGATCCTTTAGTGTACATTGGAATGTCAATGTGACTAGGTTGTGAGGAGAGGGCAGTAGCTACTTTGAGACAGAGAACACCCGCTGGCCAGGAGAAGCAAAGACCTTGTTACACTGCCACATTGAGCTCTTCAAGTCATTTTGGCTGAGGGGCAGAAAGGCACATGAGAGCCCAGGAGAGATGCTTCTACACTGGTCAGATACATAAAAGAAAAAGGAGAGTTCATGTCTGCTCGATAGTGTGAAGTCCTAACTCACAGACACGACCAGAAATAAGATATATGCTATTGTTTTGCAGCACTGTTTTAAGTAATGCATCATTCAGTTTAGAAAACTATCCTATCAACCAAGGAGAGCAAGCTTTCAGTAAACATCACTAGTGAATGGACGCACGAATTAACTGTAAGCAGAGGATAGACACACCACAGGTCACAGGTAGAGGATTTACTTTTCATCTATATAATAAGAACTTTTATTGTCTAATCAGGTCATTTTGAGTTCTTAGGACAGTATGAAGTAGGCTAGCATGTGTGTTAGAGAACCCTGTTTTACTTCATTTAACAGCAAGCACTGGCGGAAGCTGCCTTTGTAGCAGGCATGATGCGAAGCTCCAGACTACAAGGGGGAGTCAATTCACGCAAGACAGATCTCTGCTCACATGAAGGCTCTAGTGCAGTCACACAGATGGACATTAGTCAAATGACCGCAAGGACAATGAACCAGAAATTATCATAGAGAGGATCACCTACAAGAGAGGGACGTGTTATGAGAATCTGTAGAAATGAAGGGAGCTGAAATGCTCAGGGAAGTAGCAGAAGGCAATCAAGAGTAACTATGTCTGAGAAAAGGGTTGAGGAATAGCAAGGCATTAACCAGATGACACAAAAGAAGCCCAATCCAAGGAGAGAGGACCCAGTTGAAAGCAGTCCATCGGTGGCCTCCTGGGAACAGAATAACCACACAAATACTGCTCAGCCTGTAAAAGCTGCTCTACCTTTTTACTCTAAATCACCTCCAACAGCCTCAGTGTAGTAAGCTATTGCTCACTATTCAACTATGTAAACTGAGGTCAGCTCAGTATAAACGGTATTAGAAAAGACTGAACATTTTAGAAATTCTCTTACTAAGAACAAAAACAAAAACAAGAAACAAAAGAACCAAGTCATCAGATGCAGACAAAACACCTTCAAAGTTATTTTTAAAGCATACAAATTATTTTAACATTCAATAGAATGGATTTTGGCACAAACTGCTCAGAATCACAAAATATGAGAACAAAAATTGTAAAACAAGACATAAGAGGGAAAAAACGGACAATTAGGTATGATCTTACAAAAAAAAGAAGATTTCAAGGTTTTTATACTTAATTTTAGTATTTGCAGTTTCTTATGTAATCAGCAATTTCCCTCTGAGCTGGGCACATATGCAAATGTTCTTAATTCCCCGACAATTACCTGAGTTTTAGGATCTTCAGCTGCACATGTACTCTATCATATCTTAATGTGCTGCCAGTTACCCTACGTCTGCTCTGAAAACTCAGTGGTTCACTTAACAAAGCACAGGGAGATTCTTTGGCGGTCCCTTGGAAAAGAAACTGGTTTATATGCCTCCCTGAAAGGAAATTAAAGAGAAAATCCTGCTTTTAAGTAACAGTGAAGTGGTGACACCAGTGGATTGGGGCCAGGAAATTCAAAGTTAAATGGAAGCTGGCACTCTGTCCTCAGACTGGCTATTGTCCTGCACCCATTGCGGACCCTGCAAAGTTAATTAAACCTAAGTTCTGGTCAGTTGCTGTAAGTAGTTTAGAAAACTTTATAGGTATTTCACCCTTTAAATGGCCTTTTGTGCTCCACTTCCTCTTACGGGGACACAAAGAACCTATGGAAGTTCTCTCTTCTTGTAAAAAAGAAAAGGGGGAAATTTTGAGCTAAAGGAGCTTATTTTATCTTACGCGTGCACTGTCTCCCTGAGATGCTTCATGTTTCCCCAGAGCAGCCATCAGAGATTTCCATCCAAAGCTATGCTTAACCTTTGACTTAAAGGCCTTTCATATTCCCTAGTGTGGTCATGCTCTTTGCTAGTAGCTCAGTGTCCTAATTCCTGAGACTACAGAACTTGAGAATTACAACTTATATATTAATGCTTTCCCCCCACATTATTCTTAAATTGTCGTTTGTAAAGCATTGGATTGCATTCTAGTATTAAATTTAAAATGACATTTTCAAAATCTCAGACAAAAAAAAAAATTAATTTACATTTATCTCTAGTAATTGTGCCTTGGCAACACTATCAAACTTCTCATCAAAACGTTCAGCTAACAAAATAACTGGTTTCAATCTCAGAAGTATTTATATTTCTGTTCTAAAATCTTCTTTCCAGGAATTAAAATTGATTTTCAGCTGCCAAGGTATTTTTTTTTTTACACTAGCACATGATTATTTTTTTAAAGCCATCCTTTTGATTTATTTAATTTGAAACCATGTTAAAAGAAAAAAAACCAGGATTATATTTCAAAAATACATACTTATCAAGTTTACTTTAGATATACCTTTTTAATTGTGGATGCTTTTCAAATAATCAGTTTCGGGTTCACATGTTATAAAGCACATTTACATAAATTTACTAAATAAAGGGAAATGAGATGACAGATAGTGCCTAATATGGAAATGCCCACATTGTATTCAAAGAACAGCTTCAATTAAACCCCAGGCTGCATGAAAGCCCCCAAAATAAACTGCAAGTGAAGTCAGTGAACATGACAGGGCAGACAGTTCTGAGAACATGGGCCCCGACAGAAACATTCAGAAATCAAGCCAACCTGTCGGAGTCAGCCTCGTCAGAACTCTGGAGACTTCCATCAACTAAGCAAACACACAAGACCCACCACAAGGAAGATTTAACAGGCCAGAAAAAGACTACAGTACTTGATAGAACCTGCCCTTAATGTCTTTTCCTTTACTGGAATTCCCCAGTGTGGGACTTCCATCCTACAAAGTAGAAGAAGCAAAGACCTTATTCATAAAGAATTAGTGTGCTCTTATCTATATGAAGGATTCTTTGGAAAACAATACTAAAAATTTTACTTTGTTTCTATCACTGGAAACTCATGCAGGAGAGAAAAGGTTGTCAGAATCCCTAGAAACCTTATAAGGGGGCTGGAGAGATGGCTCAGTGGTTAAGAGCACTGGCTGCCCTTCGAGAGTTCCTGAGTCCAATTCTCTGCAACCACATGATGGCTGGTGTGCATGAAAACAGAGCACTTGTATACATTAAATAAATACAAAAAAAATCTTTAAAAGAAGAAATTGTTATAAGGTATAATAGGCTTTTGTTATTGTTTGCTACTACAACAAAATAATCGAGTCAGGTTGGCAGAAGCAGCCCCAGAAAAGGAGGAGGAGGAGGAGGAGGAGGAGGAGGAGGAGGTAGTAGTAGCAGTAATAGCAGCAGTGTCTGAGACACTCAAGGATATAGCACTATCACAGGCTCAAATCTGGTGAGGGCCCTGTGGAATCAAACCAGTGTGTACATGGGAACAAGTGATCACAGCCGAGACAAAACCAAAGACACTGGGACCCATATGACACCTTTGTCCCAAGTCCCATAATTGACCCAAGCTACAGTAAAAGAAGCTATATTAACATTAAAAGAGAGAGACTTTGAGTCCAAATATCTTATGAGTGACAAAGAAAGACACCACGTAAAGATAAAGGTCCAATACAATCAGAGGAAATGAACCTTATACATATGTGCCCCCTAAGCCATCTTCAGGGCAGGCCACATATCAAGTCACTAACAAGTCTCAAATACATTTTAGGATAACAAGTTAAGCTAGAAAAGATCTTGAGACAAAGGAAAATGGAAATAAATACAACATTCTAAAATTATAGCATGCAACAAAGTCATTGTTCAGAAGAAAGCATAGACTTCACTTAAGGAAGGAAAGAACCATTTAAAGTTAATGTTAAAGTTAACTGTAGTCCTTCTGAAGAGAGTAAACTAAGCCCAAAGCTAGTAGGATAGGAAAAGAACAAAGGTCGCCAGAGATAAATGAAACTCAGACTAGGAAGCAACAAAATCCATGGAAACATTTTAAAATATCAACAGAATGCATAAGCTTTTAGTTAGACTAAAATAATTATATTACTAAAGTAAAGAAAGTCAGAAATAAAACTGACACTATTATTACCAATCTTGGAGAAACACAACAATATTATAAGGGAATACTGTGAATAATTGTAAAAAATAAAGTAGGTAAAATCAATACTTCCCAGAAAGATACAAACTACCGAAAGAAAGAAAGAAAGAAAGAAAGAAAGAAAGAAAGAAAGAAAGAAAGAAAGAAAGAAAGAAAGAAAGCCTGAGTAGACATACTACAAACAAAGAGACAAGATCAGTAATCAAAAATATCCCAATAAAGAAAAGTAACCAGTTATATTAAATATGTCGAGAATTAACATCAATACTTCTCAGCCTCTTTTGGAAGATACAGGAGGAAGAAATGCCTGTTATGTTGTTTAGGGATCTGAACCAAAGCCAGAGAGGACACAATACAAAACAAGAACTACAGAGCAATACAGCTTATGAATTCAATGCAAAAAGATGTGGTTGATACTGGTATGGGTCCTAAATAATTAAGAAATAGAGAAAAGAAAGCAGGAAGACCCGCGCTTCTAATTTCAAAACTTATTACTCAGCATCAGTAATCAAAACAGATGGTACTTCTGGAGAATAGGACAGTGAGGGTTAGAACGAACAGTGCACAATTAAACACAAACATTTCTGGCCAGTTCAATTTTAATGAGAACACCAAAACTATTCACTAGTGAGACACAAGTCTCTTTAATAGAGAAGACTATGATAACTGGATATCAATATGCCTAATTCCATAAACAAATTTTAAACTTCAAGTAGATAATAAACTGAGGTAGAAGAGACAAAACCATAAGGCTGTTAGAAGAAAAATAAATGGATCTTCATGACCTTGGATTTGGTAACAAAATCTGAGATACAATACCAAAAGCAGAAGCAAGAAAAACTGAATATATAACTCTGATTTCTTTAAAACTGGGAGCTTTTGTGCATAAAATAACTACAGAGACAGTGAAAATATAACCCAGAGTAAAATAAAATATCTGTAATCATGTATCTCATAAGTGTTGAATATCTAAACATATAAACAAATGTTACAACAAAAAAAGATAAATATTGAAAAAAGTCAGAGGCCTTGAATAGTCATTTCTTCAGAGAGATATATGAATAGTGAACTCAATAAGTATGTAAAAAGACACTCATAGTGACCAGGGATACAAAGCAAAACAAAAAACTATTTTATACTCAGATTTAGATAAATAGATAGATAGATAGATAGATAGATAGAGATAGATAGAGATAGAGATATATAATAAAATGGGGCATTATAAATGTTCACATTGATATAACAAAATCAGAATACTTGTACATCTCTGGTGGTAGTGTAAAATGTTGGCACTTCTGTGGTTTATATAACCCAAAATTTTAAGTAGCCAAGTATGACAGTGCTTGCCTTTATTCCCAACCCTTGAGAGGCAGAGGCAGGTGGATTTTTGAGGCTAGCATGGCCTACATCGTGTTTTCCAGGACAGTCTGAGTTTCATAATAGAGAGACCCTGTGTGGTGGTTTGACTGTGAATGACCCCATAGGCTCATATGTTTGAATACTTGGTCCCCAGTTAGTAGAATTATTTGGGAAGTATGCCTTGTTAGAGGAGGTGGGTCACTGGGATTGTTGGCTTAGTTCAGTGTTATCAACCCTGCTTGCTGCTTGCAGATCAGGACGTGGAGCTCAGCTGCTTCTTCAGGGTGCCATGTCTGCCTGCTCCCTGGTGGGGTAAACATGGCCTCTCCATCTGAAGTTGGAAGCAAACCCCCAGTTAAATGCTTCCTTTTGTAAGAAGACACCTTGGACTTGGTGTATTTTCAGACCACGAAAACAGTAACTGAAACATCCTGTCTCAAAATACAAAAAGAAAAAAAAAAAAAAAAAAAAAAAGGAAAGGAAAAGGGAGAAAAAGAGAAGACTTAAGCAGAATATAGCCAAGAAAAACTAAGATAAAACTATTAACACAAAAACAATGCTTATACATATAAATTTAAGTTTATAGCAATATTAGTCATGCTACTCAAAATGTAAAGATACCCAAATGCCTATGAAAAATTAAATAACATACATATGAAATTCATATATAGGTATATATGTATGTACAGATATATTATACATATAGGAGAATATTAGTTGCAAAAGAGAATGGAGTATTGTCATGTTATAATGTGAAGGTACTTTGAACCAGGAAATGGTTACATATTATATGATTATATTCTTGTGAAATATCTAGGTCAGCAAATCCTGAGAATCTGAAAGTGCACGGCTGGCTACCAAGAGTTAGGAGGAAAAGGAGGACAAGAAGGCAAAGTAAGGAGGATACAGGATTTCTTTTGGGGTAATGAAAATATCTTGAGATTCAAAGAGGTGGTTACACACTGTGGATGTACTAATTGCAACTAAATAGTTTATTTTAAAAGGATTAACTTCATGGTATACAAATTACAGGACAATAACTTCTTCAGCTATAACATACAACTAAGCATGGAGCCAAAGTATAGAAACCATAGTGCAGTAAACAGAATTAACTATGCATGGAACTTTGCCTGTAATCATGTCTCTGAGGTGGTGGCTGCATCCCAGAAAAAGAAGGACTTCAGGCCACAGCAGCAGCAAGAAGTTGTCTGCATTAACTGGAGTTCCCTACTAATGACCCTACAGCCTTGGCAGGAACCTGTGAAAGCCATTCAAACCAATGCTTCTATTTGGATTACCACCCCCATCCCTCACCCCACCCCCACCCCCACCCCCACCCCCACCCCCACTGTGCCCCATTCCTTTGTAGACATATTGGTGGTGGTAATCTTGTGTAAGTGGAAGAAGCAAAGAGATCTATAAAAAGAAGAGTTCTAGTAATGATGGGTAAGTTTCCAGTTTTTCCAGAAAGGTAAGAAACTACATCTTAATGATTTGAAGAATTTAATAAAACAAAACTAAACACAATTATCCAGACTCAATCATGTCCAGTTCTGGTTATTAATATGGGATATGATGGTGACATCTAAGTTTTTGTTTGATGTTTGATGACTATAATATGCATCTCATGCTACTGTATAACATTTAAATTTGGTTTAATTTTTAAAGCTCCACAGAAGATTTTTTTTTAATTTTTTGTCTTGTGCAGTCATGGCTCTGAACAAACTGGATCACAGAGTTCTCCTCTGCAGACTCATTTCCAATAGTTCCTGGTGTTCTTATGATTATCCTGAGCCAGGACATAGCATAGGCCCTGCTGTTCTATGGCTGGAAGGACTTCCGTAGCCAGTGTATTGAGGTAATGTGGCAGGTTTGAGGACCAAAGTGCCCTGCTTTATCCATCACTTCTGCCATTTACTGGTAAGGCAAGTGATAGACTCTGGATTTTTTTCTTTCCACACCTGTAAAATGAGTAATTGCTGTCGTTCTCTGTTGTGAAGATGGATTTACATGGCATGACGTACAGAATTACCATTATTATTTATAGGTAATAAAACACGACATTCAGATGGAGTGACTTACCTAATATCAAGATTTTATTACAATGTAGGTTGAGAGTCAGACCCAAGAATGAGATTTACAAACACTACAGGCAGAGGTGGAGCTGAGGCAAGGGAGTAGTCCTCAGGAAAACACTAAGCTAAAGGAATCTCTGCTTCTATGTAAATAAGCTGGTGTCTCTCAGGGGGTTCCTACTGTTAACTCTTAAATTTTCAGCAATTTCCTGAGCTGGCTATTAAGCACAGTCCTTACTAATAATCAAATTACTAATAATCAAGTTACTAATAGTCAAAAAAAACCAAATACTAAAAATCAAATACCTTACATTCTTAAATTTTAAGTTACAAGATAAATAAAATAAGTACTCAAAAGGTATCACTTCCTAATTGTTTTTACACATTTCATGACTGTGCTCTTCTGATTAATTAGATAGCTTTCATGTGTACATATCTTTGGTAAATGAAAGAGACAAGTCATGGCAATATCTGTTTCTTGCTCATAATTGCTAAATCTTTGTTTAAGAAGACCAAGTTTACTGCAAATTCTTTCCCTGTTGCATTTTCCCTCCAGCCCAGGAAATAACAGACTCTCAAAAATATAAATTTCATTTTTCTAGGTGTCTACAATGTTCATTTGGAGCTCTGAAACTCTTTTTCACTTACAAGCTATCTCACCTTTAATTCCTGCACTTAGGAGGCAGAGGCTGATGGGTCTCTATGAGTTTAAGGCCAGCCTGGACTATACAGTATGTTCTAGACCAGGGAGAGTTATATAATGAGATGTTAGCTCAAAGAAATAAAATAATTAAAAATCATCTCAGGAACCAAGTATGGTGGCACATGCCTATAGCAGAGGCCAGGGGATGATTATAAGTTCAAAGCCAAAGATCAAAAATTCAGGGGACAGCAGATGCTGGCAAAGGTGTGGAGAAAGAGGAACACTCCTCCATTGCTGGTGGGATTGCAAGCTTGTACAACCACTCTGGAAATCAGTCTGGTGGTTCCTCAGAAAACTGGACATAGTACTACCGGAAGATCCAGCAATACCTCTTCTAGGTATATAGCCAGAAGATGTTCCAACTGGTAATAAGGGCACATGCTCCACAATGTTCACAGCTGCCCTATTTATAATAGCCAGAAGCTAGAAAGAACCCAGATGTCCCTCAATAGAGGAATGGATACAGAAAATGTGGTACATTTACACGATGAGGTACTACTCACCTATTAAAAACAATGAATTTATGAAATTCTTAGGCAAATGGATGTATCTGGAGGATATCATCCTGAGTGAGGTAACCCAATCACAAAAGAACTCAC
>NC_034592.1:123385484-123425857 GCF_900095145.1 Mus pahari | reverse complement strand
GGCAAATATAGAAGTGGATGTCCACAGTAATCTATAGGATTAGAACACAGAGACCCCAATGGAGGAGCTAGAGAAATTACCCAAGGAACTGAAGGGGTCTACAACCCTATAGGTGGAACAACAATATGAACTAATCAGTACCCCCAGAGCTCGTGTCTGTAACTGCATATATAGCAGAAGATGGCCTAGTCAGCCGCTGGGAAGAGAGGCCCCTTGGTCTTGCAAACTTTATATGCCCCATTCAGGGGAACACCAGGGCCAAGAAATGGGATAGCATTTGAAATGTAATGAAGAAAATATCTAATAAAATAAGTTAAAATATCTAATAAAATAAGTTAAAAAAAAATGTTCAAAGCCAGCCTGGTCAATATAGTGAGTTAAAGGCCAGCCAGGACTACACAGTGTCTCAAAAAAAGAAACAGACAAGCAAGCAAATGCTATCTCCATTAAGACATCAATGACAGGGTTGGGGGTTGAGAGAACTCTTAAATACAGCTCAAGAGGATAGACATTTATCTGTTATGCTTAGCTCAAAAGTCTACTAGCTACCAAGAACCTATGCCTTATGTGGTTCATACTCCACAGCTGGGGAAATAGCCGGGCATATGACTCCAGGAAACCACTAAGTGATTTATGGACTTTTATTCTTCCTGATTTCATGAAATCACCTACTCTAATAGTTGACATGAAGATCACAAAAGTCAAAGCCACAGAGATCAGAATTAGCTAGTTACTAGTATATCACACTTTAATTTTTACAAACTTGTCTGTAGGTCAAGCTGCACCAGCATAGAATCACAGGATTTTGTTCTCTGCCCGGGGATGCTATTGGATGTTACAGAAGCTGACACCTGGCCCACTGGGGAAAACCATCAGTATTGAAACTATAAACATGACCTTTATTAAACAGCTACACAAGGATATGGAATGTTCAGATAACTGGAGATGTCAATAAATAGGAACTAGAAAATAAACATGTACAGGACACGCACAAAGGAAATAAAAGGTTAAAGTGACCTCTGAATACAAGAGGAGAAGCCTAAATGCCAGCAGGAACCAGCAGGAGAAGTGGTGGTCCCTCCTCACTCCTCTTCTTTGTTGTTCTTTGTTGCTTCCTGGCAGTTCATCTGTTACACCCTCCTCACTAACCATCATGGTTTCTGGAGAGGTGTCTGGTCCACTAACCATTCTAACAACAACTTAAGTCTTAAGACCCATCCAAAGGGGTTAAATTAACCCAAGCAAATTTTCAGACTACTGAAGTAGAATGCTTACAAAATATTAACATGTATCTGGTATTTGAGAAGAACGTGGGAAGAGTCAGTAGCTGCATGATTAAGGTGTGATGTTTTATTTTCAAGCTTCAGTCATTCATTTACGAGTGAAATTTTAGGTTACTAAACTTTAGATCTGCAAGAGTATATGGCTCACCTTACACAGGACCCATTTAAATGTTAGACTTTAGCTGGGAGCTGAGGCTGCAGAAGCACCATGAAAGAAAGACCATGAAATGAAGCTCTTGTGAGAGAAGCCACAGTAGAAGGGTGCTTCCTTGTGTCTCAGAGAACCACTCTATGCTCTGACAGATGACTGCAGTAAGGTAAGGTTTGGAAATAAAACAAGAGGATCTCAAAATCATTACAGAATAATTTAGAAATGGCCAATACAGCTCTCTCCTAGAGATTGTGACCATAACACTTGATCTCACCAAACATAAATGGGCATTGTAAGATAGCCCCCAAGAACAGTTCAAACTTGGCACATAAGCACATGGATATTACTCACACACACAAAAAGTTGTTTAACAAACATTAAAAGTTAAATCTTAAGGTAGACATCTGACTGCCCAGCTCTGTTCAGCATCTGTGGCCACTGACAACCAAGAATAACTAGCACATTCTATTTTCCACTTAGCTTGAGGGCTTCTGTCTTCTCCAAGAGATAGCTCCTTTTATTGCTTCTCCAACCCAGTGTATTTACTATGAATTAAATCATAGCGATCATAGTCCACTGGGTATTTCCATATGCTAAACACCTGGTATCTGTTGTCTCCCCTAATTACATGGTGAGAAATGGAGGGACGAATGAATGGAAGACAGGAGTGTCTAAAGGTAAGCATTCTTGAAATACCTTTCTAAGAGAAAAGATGCTTGGCCACAGTAGTAACAAACAGTAAATGGAGACTTTAGATCTAGTGGTAGGATTTGACAGTAGGATAATTCATTTGCTCCTTCCAACAACTGACTTAAGCTTGCAGAGCAATTACTCTAAGAGAGATGAAGTCACCCACGCTCTTACAAACAACACTGCACATTGTGTCCCAAACCCACAAAACTCAGCTTCCAGAAGAGTGAGGAGCAATCTGAAACAATAATTTATTACTTGTGTTCTCTCTTCAATCTTCGTTTGCTTGTAGTTTTCATTTATTTTCTTAATTGACAAGCATATATTGTATATACTATTCTTATTGTGTATAACATAACTCTTTAAGACACAAATAAATTGAGCTAATTAACATCTTAATTACCTCACATATGTTTTACTGAGAACATTTAAAATCTATTCTCCTGGGGATTACTATGTACACAATATGTTGATATTAATTACAGTCACCACAATACATAAAATACCTATGAATACTTACTCCTCATCTCTAACTACTCTAGTTCTGTTGCTATAATAACATTCTAACCAAAGCAAACTGGGAAGGAAAGGGTTAAGTTTGTTTCTACTTCCAGGTCTGATCCATCCTTGAGGGAAATCAGGGCAGGAACTGAAGGCAGGAATCCTGAAGACTGCTACTTGCTAGCTCAGGCTCATCATAGTCAGCTAGTTTCCTTACATAGTACAGGACCAACTGCCCAGAGACTAGTACCTGCCACAGTAGACTGGCTCTTCCATGTCAGCTAACAATCATACTGTCCCTCCCAGACATGCTACAGATCAACCTGGCAAAGACAATTAAGTACTCACAGTTGAGAGTCTTTTTTTTTTCTCGGTGATAATAGGCTGTGTCAAGTTGATGCCCATTAATGGCAACTAAGGCACTGATTGCAATATTGTATCCTTTGATGGGGGTCACTATAAACCTCCTCCAATCCCCAGCCAGTGAAACCCCCATTCTAATCTCTGCTCTTCCTAATTCAGTTTGTTTGATGGTTTGTTTGTTTGTTTGACGATTTCACCTATGCATGAGGCCATGTGGATGTCTGTTTGTGACTGTCTTGTTTCATTTAACATAATGTCCTTAAAATTTCTTCATGGTGTCCAAAAGATACGATTTCTCTCTCTTTATGAGAATAGATTTCCAGCATATGGACATCCATTTTCCACTGATGGAGAGTTAAGCTGATTCCTTATCTCAGCCCTGTTGAATAATGCTGCAGAGAACACAGGAGTACAGGCATCTCTTGGATATTCTGATTTTATTTCCTTTGCTCACAGACCTAGGAGGAGGGTTTATAGTGCTGTTTTGTATTGTTTTCACTTGAGAAGCTCTTGCTTCGTAGCCTCTGACCAGTTCAAACTTGCTATGTAATCCAGGCTGATCTCATTCTCTACTTCCAGTTTCCAGCACACTCAGGACAACTCTTGATTTTGATGTGTGGATTTTGACCGAATTTCAAGCAGATATCTTCTTACAGTGTCTGGATCTAGGTATTTGAAGTTATCTAGTACAAAATTTCTAACTACTGACACTTAAAAAAACAAACAAACAAAAACAAAACAAAACAACAACAACAAAAAAAAACCTATAAGTGAATTGGGAGCTTTGGGGCAAAGTTCTGCCCAGGTGTGAACCCCTGCTGAGGTGCTGTGTGACCCTTGGCAAGTCTCTGAAACACTTTGTTCTTCTCTGTCAAAGGGGAAAGAGAATGGTGGTAACTTCCTGATTGGGGAGTCGGAGCATCAAATGACTAAATACAACTAATGCACTTAGAGCTTAGACTAAAATGTAGGATTAACTCAACAGTGAAAGTTATGTTAAGGAAAAAGAGAAAAAAGCTATTATCCTATAAACTGCTCACAGCAGTAAATTAATATCCTTGAGAAGCTGCATTAACTCCTTCGGGTCATCAGATGACACTCCATCCTGCATCACTACCAGGGACTTCGTGCCCGATGTCCTCAATCTACAAAGCAACATGTGCACTTGAAGGTGAACTGAGCTGCTGTAAAGCCCTCCTCCTCTTTGAAACTAATCCTGCACTTCCATATTTCATTCTATTCTCACTTCAAACCTGAAATGCTCTTTCCTTTTGAAAATGAAGTGTTTCCATTTGAAGGGAAGAAATGAATTACAGCTGCAAAGATAAGTTAATGTTCCAAAGGGCCAGGCCTGGCATCTTTCAGAATAAGACATGTTTAATTCAAAAGAGATGGCTTTGCACAATATCAGGGTAATGCCAAAGCTTTTCTTTTCTTCTTCTTCTTCTTCTCCTCCTCCTCCTCCTCCTCCTCCTCCTCCTTCCTTCCTTTCTTTCTTTCTTTCTTTTCTTTCTTTTCTTTCTTTTCTTTCTTTCTTTCTTTTCTTTCTTTCTTTCTTTTCTTTCTTTTCTTTCTTTCTTTCTTTTTTGGTGGTAGAGCTTCTTTGGCCGTTTCTCCAAATCTGGAGAGTTCTGCCTCATTTGCAAGGATCAGTATTAAATGCACAGGCATTTTCCCTGCATCTGCCTTTCTTGACAGATGAGCTGAGCTTGCTCTCTGTCGAGACTCGCTCCCAACAGACTCACCAGCACTGGCTCGTAAGTAGCTTGCAAACACAATATTAAAGACCAGGCCCTGATGGAGGCATGTCACCATTTTATTTGCTACTTTGGCATCTGAGGCTGGCACTAAGGAACCACCCACACTTAATCTAGAAGTATTTGTGAATATAATGTGTTTGCTTTCTTCCTTTTCTTTCCTGGATTGTAAAGATCCCAACACTAGACACAACAAAGAGTGAAAAGAGTAGAACACGTTCTCACACTCGGGGAATTATACTTAGAACTTGTGTGCTCAGAGACTGCATATTCTACATTTAAGAGTTGTGTTCTCTTTCCTTTCACATGATACTTTTTTCCTAGTAATAAATGATCATTTAGTCAAGAAAGCAAAGATATAGAAATCCTCTCCACATTTTCCAAATGTGACAAGATCAGTGTCCTCATGTGCACACGGCTGTGACTACATGCACAAGGCCTACACAAAAGCAAGCCGCCAAAAGAACATCTGTCGAGCAGCAGGCATGGGGAAGTAAAGGGGGATGGGAGAGAACCTGGGTCCTGACAGTGTTCCAGTGCTCTGGGCGGGCAGATGCTGGAGATACTCTCCACACGGCCCTGGGTGGGCGTCTGGCTGTGGGAAGCCACAGAACACCGAACCCCAGTTCACAGGAGTTGGAGAGGGAGCAGCCCCAGCTCTCTGGGTCTCACAGAGGCCAGAGATGACAGGTTCTCAGTAGGACATCCCAGATGACAGACGCTGTATGTCACAGAAGAGCTGAAAATGAAGTCGGGGCTCCGGGGGCAGCTTGGTCAGCTCCGGGGCCAAAAGGAAAGGAGGGCAGGGGGAGAGTGGGCACTGGGTGGTTCTCATGGTGGCAAAAGCCTTGGGGCGTGAAGGGAGGTTAGACACAGCTCTTTAGAGGAAAGCCTATTCCATCGTTCAAGCACAGCAGGTCTTGATGAGCAGAGACAGTCTATGGTTTTAGAGCTTTATTGTAGAAAGGCAGGGGGAAAGAGAGGAAGTAGGAGAGAGACTGGCCATGGCCACCTGGAGAGAGAGGGAACAGAGAAGAAGGACTAGAGATGAGAATGAGAGGTAAGAGCTTAAGAGAGAGAGGGGGAGGGGCTAAACAGCCCCTTTTATAATGGGCTGGGCCACCTAGCTCTTGCAGCATTACTGGAGCATACCTGGCTACTGTCAGTTAGCTATGAGGATGTAGTCTAGCCAGAATGCCTGGAGCTTGGAACATAGTCTGTGTGACTTATAGTCACAGGATTATGGAGTTGGGGGCTTTGTGGTGTCAGGCACCTGTCTCTGGGAACCTGGCTCATGCTCTATCCCTTGGAGAGTTTTCTTCTGGGTCTCTAGAGTAAGCTTTACTCAACCAAAGCACAGGCCGCCTTTCACAGTCCCACAAACATCATGGATGGATAAGGGGTTCAAGAAGTTCTCTCACCCGAGCTGAGCAGCTCTTGGCAATAGATAGCTACTGGCTGAGGGAGATCGTTGGGCATGCAGCCCCTGATAGGTTACCCATGTTCCAGTAGATGATACTCCACCCATACACACACTGGCAGCACAAAATGGACTCAAAGGGCTTAAAGGGACACATGAAATTGGGGGACAGAAGGATGTAGTGGGGAATAGATTAGGAGTTGGAGGGAAGGGAGTGGCAAAAGATAAAAAAATTCCCATGATCTATATTTCTTTACAGAATTACCACAGTTCTAACATAAAACTTGGGACTGCTACAATTGATGGATGAGGATGTCGGTAATATTGTGTTGACGATAGATCAGTGAAGTGCTATCAAGGCAACTACATCTCTCAATCATACCTACAACAATCCTTTATGCTAGTCTTGGCATGTGACTTCTATATATCAGACATAGGCTTATATCCCTGAGTTCTCCTTAGAGTTTGATGAATTGTTGATTATGATAGAGGTAATACTAAGTCATAACTAGGACATGTTATAAACATGCAAGGCATCCTGCAGGGTCTCCTTCAGATATTTGCACTCGAAGCCCAGATGCTGTGCTACAATGAAAGCCTAACTGGACTAGAACACAACACCACACCTTCGTCCAGCTCAGCTCCCAGGAGAAGCCAGAAAAAACTTAGCAGCCACAGAGTGAAGCATTTCAGAAGCATGGCCACCCATTGCCAGGTGCGCTAAAGCCAAAGCATACGGAGCAGAGAAGAACTGTAACTACTGACTCTCACAAGCAGAAAATGATATTGCTGTTATTTGGGAACACTGATTTTAGAAGGCTTGTCATGGAGCAATAGACAGATTCTTTTGCTGTTGACTCTATGTTATTTTCTGAGACAGTCTCTACAAGCCAGACTGACTTAGAACTCATGATCCTCCTAAATAATCATTCTATTCTTAATAGACGCACTACAATTGAAGTTTCAATGATATTATTATGTGCCAACACTGTGATAACAATTTTGAGTCTATTAACTCCGTTTGTTGATAGTAGAACTTCCCAATAACATAATGCACAGAGAACATTTTTATTCCTAGCTTACATATGGACATAGCCAAGGACGCTCATTGATCAAGCAGTCCTTCACATATGAATTCAGCATGTGGAAAAGCTGTAGTGAACGAGGTGTCTGCCCTTATCGTTTGCCCCTTAACATACATTGATCAGCCAGACACAGAGCCCACTAAATATGGATCCAGACAGTGTTTTTTGAGGTCCTGCATCCCTGAGAAATTCTCAGCTGCATTCCACTCTTCCTGGTAAGAAAGGCATATGATCAGATGTGCCCCTCGTCAACCCCGATTAGTCTCTACTTTCATTTAGGGCCTCTTTCTATCCTTGGTGACCCAAAGGCAATAATGACAAACCAGTCTTTGTCAAAGATTTGTGTAAGTGAGAATTTTAAGACTGAAAACAGTACCGAGTTGTTAATAAAAAATTGCGAAGTAAGTATAAAAGAAAGCCATGACAGTACTTAGAGATAAAGGCCTGTTAACAACGCTTTGATGCGTCTCCTGCCCTTTCCATATTAAAGTTTTGTTTTTAATGTCATCGAAATCATAAAGCTCATAGTTTTACATTCTGGTTTCTCCCAATTATATAATGAACACATTTCAATGTTGTTTAGTAAAACCTCTAAACACACGAATGGCAGCAAACGTATTTTCTCTATAGGTACAGTGACTCTTACAGGAGGATATTTCATTGCTTCCATTTTCTTTTACTGTATAAAGAACTCTTCAACGAACATCTTTCTCATAGGTTCTCCCTGGAGAAGACATTACTAAGTTAGGAGGGCAAAGGCACTGTTGAGGCCATGGGTGTGCACGTATAGAAGGTACCGTTACACAGTCTGTCCAGCGTGTACAGTACTCTGTCCTATCTTAATAGGCATTAAAATATCTCATTGTAATTTGGTAGGTTTTAAGTCTGGTCTATTCACTTTCATTTTTAAGTCAATGGCCTCAGAGGATTTTATATAAAACAATATAGTGAAAATATAAAACAATGCCAATGTTACTAGCATCTATGTAGTCCTCCATTTACATTTAATTTGTACAAAACACTAAAAAGTAGATTTGTAAAAATTCTAAAACAAAACTCAGTGAAGACGAGGTATATAGAAATTGAATCATTATCCTAAATGAGTGTCCCTGCTGAGATCTAAATCTAGCTCTACTTAGAATTCTGGTTATGTCTGTTCTGTTACAATGCTCACTGTGTTAATGGCGGACTGAAGTAGGTGGGTAATGCAAAGAGGAAAGAAGTCAGATTCCTTGTTTTGGTTCCACCTTACTAACAAATAAATGTATATGGGAACATAATTGTCTTCCAATTGTAATTTCCCAAGGACAACTAAATAAGCGTTTAATTTTTGAACATTCAAGTCTAAATAAAAGAATTTATGAATCACACATTGGTATTCATACACAGCAATGGTTCTCAACTATTGAAGTTGAAAGGTTTACAGACTATGGAGACCACTCCCAGAGCTTTTATTAATGTTTTACTTCTTCTGTTTATTAAATAAGACATTGAAATAGATAAAATGTAAACATACATTCACATAAAAAACAATAAGCATAATATACGGTTATATAAATTAGTATGCTTTCCCAAACCAACATTTATTCATAAAAGTATCATCACATCACAAGCCCACAAATCACATTTATCCCAGACTGCACTGGACAGTGAAGTTTCCCCTTCTGCTCTGGCATCCAGGGCTGTGGAACAGCTGATACAAGCCCCTGGGAAACTATATGAGCAAGGATGAAAACACGGTAACATGCTACCATTGTTATATGACACACCTTCAATAGAAAGAGAATTCTATACTATCTGGATGGATAATCTGGGTGTCACAAATGACCCCTGTGAAGGAGATGAAACAAACATAAACATTTAAGTGATAGGGTTGTTGTTGTAGTTGTTTTAGTGATAGGGATTGAACCCGTGGCGTTACAGATGCCTGACAAACACTCCGAATGACATCTCAGCCCCCAGAAACATTTGTTTTATTAAAACAACCAATCAAGCACAAAGATCATACACTTGCAGACAAAGCCACTGGCAGAAATACACAGAGAGATAATTATTATTCAAAATATATAATTACCTATTAAATTTTATCAAGAAAAATTCAAATAACACGGAAAGCAAAAAACTACATATATATATATATATATATATTACATTTCAGCAGAAAGACATCAAGGTTACAAAATCATGCTCATTAGATTAGCCAATCCAGCAAGAAACCCAGCAAGTAAGAACTTAGCCCTATTGCTAGGTACCTGAGAATCCCTTTGAAGAATTATCGGGAATTGCTGACTACCCACACATTCTCCACCTTTTCCTTCCAGGTATCCTGTTCCTCCTGGGCTGGTGCTGACATTCTTCCAGGGCACCTGTCTCTCTCTGCGAGCCGCTCATAAAGCATGGTCACTGATGTCAGAGCCAGTGTTGTCCAGAAGATATGAAGGAGAGTCAGGTCAGCAAAGGTAGTAGGCAAAGTTTCCCTGCCCTTCAAAAACCACAGAGACACAATGCCCTTGGCTGTTGTTTTGTGTGTGATTTCTTCAGAGGAAACTGCTTTTCCTTAAGCAAAGCAAGCCACTAAGTCAGGGAATTAGCCAAAGCTAGAGCAGCCCTTAAATAAAATCTTACCGTTAAACGCAATCTAATGAAAGGAAAATAATTTTGCAATATACTTCTTGTTAATTGCCTCTCCTTGAGTGCAGAGGTATGGCTGTGGCTGGAAGAATGAGTTACTTTAGGAGAGGACTTGAGCTAGGTTTCTGACACCCATGCCAGCCTCTTATAACCTCCTGTAACTCCAGCTCCAGGGACTGACAACCACTTCTGTCCTTCATGTGCACTTGCATTCACATGCAAAAAGCCACACTTGCCTGACAGACAGACAAGTAGTGAATTTTTTTAAAAATAAATTTTAAAAAATTATCTGATAAAGCCCTGAACTTGAATTTTTCAGATGTACAAGCCACTTTCACTATTGCAGCGGGAGATTTATGAAGAAATGTTGCTAAGAACAGATTCTTGCAGTTCATTAAAGAATAATTTTGTTATCAAGAAATGGTAATTTGAATTAACTTCAACTTATGGGTAATTACCAACACTAAAATACTTGTACTACTTGCTATACAGGGATAAGTTATAAAAAGACCCTAGGTGGTGGAAATTCAGATTACATCTCTTTTTGGTCTCTTATCACAGTCATTATTGTCCAACTTCCCACCACAACACTATCACTTACTAGTAAAGTTCAAAGGGAATAGAGAATTGACTAAAATAAGTGTGATGTAAACAGTAGGGGGCAATTCATTTTTGTTGTTGTGGTTGTTGTTGTTTAAAAATAAAGTCTTTATAGCTCTTGAAAACATCTAAGGCATTGTGCCTTCTCTCTTAAAACATGTGATTTAATTTTATTACAGATAGTGAAAGGAAAACTACAATTCTAGAATATCTCACAAAACAAGAGAATCAAACCTTGAAATTAATAGGATAATCAGCTTTGTTCAAATAGCGAGTTAGGAAAATGGCATCTTTGTCTACTATGAAAGGATGATCTTCACTGAAAAGAAAAGGAAAGAATGAAATTCAGAAAAGCCAATTGCAAGAAAAATGTGTATTCAGGTTCTGGTATACTCAAAGGACAGTATACCCCTAATGAATACAGCTTTCTTTTTTGTTTTGTTTTGTTTTTGTTTGTTTGTTTTTCTAGACAGGGTTTCTCTGTATAGCCCTGGCTATCCTGGAACTCACTCTGTAGACCAGGCTGGCCTCGAACTCAGAAATCTGCCTGCCTCTGCCTCCCAAGTGCTGGGATTAAAGGCGTGTGCCACCAACGCCCGGCACAGCTTTCTTTTTAATATTTGCCCTCATGTACTATCTGACAGAGATGGAGATGAATCCTTCAGTTGTAGTGTTTTTATTCTTTGTTCTAAGATGTATACTTTTGTCTGACTTTGTATTTTACCAGTTCTCCTGACTCTGCCAACCCTGGAATGGTCGACTAGATGTTAATGTGGACACAAACCAGATGTCTCTGAAAGCCGCCCTGTACTCCAGGAGCAGTAGGTGATTTCGCTGTGACTTAGCCTCGTGCACACACTCCTGTTAGTAGCCACGATGTGATGATGGTTCTCTTGACAAGCATCAGCTTTCACCCTCCTTAAACAAAGAGTCTCCTTTGCAGATAGGGAAGGAGGCCCTTTCTTGGTGGAGGCATACATTCCTGGGCACAGAACTGACTAATGACTTGGGGACCCCAGGTCTCCTGTAAATTTGAAACTAGCAGCTTTGGAAAAGACTCAAAAAGAGCTTTTCCCTGAGAAGACCATGAGCTACAAGAACACAGCTCCGTGTCTATGCTGCGTAAGCCCTCCTCTTCACCAACATTGTTAAGTGAGTTTACTCTCAGCTTCCTAACCCTGCAACCACACAATGATCATTAATGGAAAGCCTGTCTTCTTACGCTGGCATTATCATTTTCTTTAAATCTATAAATCATCTTCCTCATTAGCTGTTGTAGTTTATCAGTCTCTCCTATCTTCTCCCAAAATTCACTACCAGCATAAGTGAAGGGAACAGATGTTGTCAACGTTCTTGAAAAAGTCTCCCTTTCTTCCTTCTTGTACATACCATCAGAGTAACTGATAAGGACTCTGTCATCTATAAACTGCAGCTCTTCTCACCACACAGTAGTAACTGCTCGCTATTTTGGCATCTCTGACTTTCTCCTTTTGATCTCTTCAGGGATTTTCCTTCTAAGCTGTTTCCAGTCTCACTTCAAATGTTTGAGCAGCCCGGGGTGCAATGGTCAATCTCAGCCACAGACCGAGGGGATTCTTTAAGAGCCTGTTTATCCAGCTGTTATGGGATGGTTTGGTGGCTGCCTACGATCTATGTTTAGTGGATGGAACAACGTTAGAAAGTTGGTTGTCAAGTCTTTGGATAATGCTGAGCTCAACCAAAGTGACCAGACTTATGACACATAGCTTGACAGTCAATGAACTTTTGTTGAAAAGTTGGCCCAGAAATAGACGCAGAAGAAATGGGGACCAAACCTAAAGGGCTCTAGTAAAATACCTTCCCTTCCCTTCCCTCCCCTTCCCTTCCCTCCCCTTCCCTTCCCTCCCCTTCCCTTCCAGTTTTGCCACATCCCTCCTCTCCCTTCCCTCCCCTTCTCTACTGTCCTCTCTCCTTCACTCCCCAACACTCCCCCTACACAACTCTTTCTTCTGAATTTCTGTGGAACATTCTCCAAAGTAAGAACTTTGACAAGATCCACCACCCATACCTAGGACAAAGATTTAGGGTCAAATCAACCTAAGCCAGTGGTTCTCAACCTGTGGGTCACAATCATTAGAAAGACCATCAGAAAACACATATTTCTGATGGTCTTAGGAACTGAGACATGGCTCAGTAGCAAAATTATAGTTATAAAGTAGAGATGAAAATAATGTTATGGTTGGGGGTTACTACATCATGAGGAACTGTATTAAAGAATCACAGCATCAGGAAGGTTGAGACTCACTGTTCTAAGCAAATAAAATGATAGAGAGTTAGAAAAAGTACAAACATTAAAACCTGTAAGCAATCTGCATACAAATAGCCCTTCCTCTTAGAAATATCTGATAGATGATAGATAGATAGATAGATAGATAGATAGCCACCAACAAACAAACAAAAAATGCTTTAGTTGGATATTAGTCCAGAGCTCCTGTCTCTACCTGCATATGTAGCAGAAGTTGACCTAATCGGCCATCACTGGGAAGAGAGGCCCCTTGCTCTTGCAAACTATATATGCCCCAATAGAGGAGAATGTCAGGGCCAAGAAGTGGGAGTGGGTGGGTAGGGAAGCAGGGGCGGGGGGAGGGNATAGGGAACTTTCGGGATAACATTTGAAATGTAAATAAAGAAAATATCTAATTAAAAAAAATAAAATAATACAATAATCAAATTATCAGCAAAATACAAAGTACATACATATAAATGTGTGTGTGTGTGTGCATGCATGTGTGCCTGAGTACACACATGCTATATGGGAAATGGCTATATGGGAAACACTAGCATATATATATGCTATATATATATATATATGCATCCACATAACACTTCATAGACTATCAGCTAGATAGAAGTTCTGGAGATGGAAGTAGCTATTCTTCACTCAGGGGTCTTCTCTAAGCATAAAGAGCTCTCAGAGCAGCAAGAAATGAAGAGAAGGCGGGTCCAAAACACACATTGTTGACTATGAATGTCTTGGAAGTCTACCGGTACTGGGTGAGGGATGACAGCCATATGTATTTTATAGTGCTTATATTTTTTGCTTTTATATTTTGGATCTTGGTCACCTAAGTATTTCTCTTCCCCAAATATATGTGAAATTGTAATACTTTATGGTATACTTAGGTTCTTTTAAAATACAAATATCAATAAAAGTAAGTGTGAGTTTCCATTCATTTTAATTAAATTTGGTCAGAAGACAACTTATAGTAGTCTGCGATTTCCTTCCACAGTGTGGGTCCTGGAAATCAAATCATAGCTGTCTGGCTTAATGGCACATGCTCTTACCCACTGAGCCATTCTCACTGGCCTGAGTTTGAGTTAAATAGGGAAGCCACTCTCTTAAATTTCTAAATGTTTCCTATCAATGAAATAGCCATATATCTCTAAAGAGAAACAAATGTTTGAGTAAAAATAGCTAAGAAGTTGCAAAGATTATTTAAAGTTCCTTACAACCACTATGGTTTCTAATAATTTATTCCTACTTTTTAGCATTAAGGATAGTTCTGCTGTGTTTGAAAACTGTACTGAATGCACACAAACTGCAGATTAGTCCCCTCTAACTTTTCTGAAATATAAGAAAGATTGCCTGTAAAGAACAAATAGTAACTATGATGACAATAGCAATGGGAATAGCAACAATGTTGCATAATTACTTGGATGAGTAATGCCACAGACTGAAGTTTTATAGCACCTAAAATTCTAAATAAAATAAAACACCAAAAAAGTTTAAATATGTAAACCCCTCTTTTAAAATAGTTTAGGAACCCCAAAATAATATGTCAGCCTAGGGTTCAGACCAACAGACTTACAGCTTGTATATGGTACCTGCCCTGCTCTCATTCTCTGCAAGGCAACAGTAAGATGTGATCTGTTCAGCTGATTTCTGAAATGCCCTGAGGAGAAAGAGGAAGGCAGAGTTGCATGTAAACACTTCCCAGTGTAGTCAGTTCCTTGCGCCCAGCCACCATGAGGACAAATGACCACTTCACATGACTCTTCATGTTTCTTCTGTGTAAACATGGGAATTTAAAACCCATGAGAAAGCACCTTGAAATTTTCCCAATTAAAAACGAACAAGTTTAAAAAGAAGCATTTTCAATTTTAAATGTTTCAAATATTTTAAAGTAAGAAAAAATTCATAAAAGTATAGATGAATTTTGGCAATATATACACTTAAAATTGTCAATCTAGAACTTAATTTTAAAGCACATGAACCCTAAAGAATATTCGTAAATATGCAGCAATAATACAACTTAATGTCAAAAACAAAATTAAAAACTTACCTAGAAATTTTTAAAATGCTTTCAAGTTGAGCACTAATGACTTCAAAACGAACTAAACAAGTTTCATAACTTTGTAACAGGCCTGCCATGAATAGTGTTCAAATACTGAAGTGCTTTAACGTCATAGAAAAACTCACAATGGTAACATGACTTAATTTTTAGTTTACTATTATTTAGAATAGATGTCATTGTAGAACATTGAATTACATGAAACCAATGAGCTAGAAACACCTTCTCTTTTCCTTTTCTTTTTTTCTTTTTTTTCTTTTCTTTTTCTTTTTTCTTTTTCTTTCTTTCTTTCTTTATTTTGTGAGCACTCGACTCATACTAGTTTGCAAGGAAGAAAAATACTGAAATACTGTTGGTGTAAATCGGCTTTGTCTAGACAGCACCAGTGAGAGGTTTCACAATTTATAAATAGATGCAGGTGGAGATGATCTTTAATTCTACTTCAAATGTGTTTCTTTCAACAATACGTTGATTTAACCTAAGGAATTTATCTGCAGGAAAGTCATAATCTCTAAAAGGAAGGCAGACTCAAGCACTGGGAAGCAACAGAGCCAGTTTTCAGAAAAAGGGAAAAATTCACCATTTCTCAGCAAACTGGGTCCATAAAGTCAGACCAAAATGTCAGAAACAGGGAAATAATGGGATGATTTGCAAGCTATGATGACTTCAGTCGAGGCAGCAGTAGCTGGAGATATATATATCTTGCCACAGGGCTTGGGTTGGCCACTTGTATGATGTCTAGTTTTCATGCATCTCAATATTATTAGCTATTCCTGTCATAAACCAATCACTGCCAGAGATAAAGACTTGGCTCTTTGACTAGTTATTTAGTCTCAAGCCAGCCTTTGGTGAAGTTTTTGTCTGAAGGTTCAAGACAACCAACAGAAGAAACACAGATACAATTATTCTATTTCCGAAGTCAAAACCGTAAAACGTATAGTTCAATTTAACATCAGTGGATTGTTTTGAAACAATCCAGGCCATACTCATTTCTACCAGGTTCTCTTTAGACAGGCCCCAGCTGCCTCTGAACAAGTGTTCTTGGGTTTAACAGGGAACCCTTAACAGGTTGTGGAAGTCTGTAACAGAAAGTTTATGTGGGGCCCGCCTCAGTATATGAGAAAGCAGAGGCTCAGAAAGCTAAACCACACATACTTTTCCGAGAGCCAAATGGAAAGCAGCACTGGGGTGAGTCTGCCCAGCTTGGCCCCCAGCCTCCTGGTCTTAAAGGTTCATTTCAAGGTCTTTGTTTTTTTGTTTGTTTGTTTTTGTTTCTCCATTTTAAAAGAAAGCAAGAAGGATCATGCTGGGAGAATCAAAAGAGGTCAAAGGCAGGTTCCCCTAAAGCTGGAATCCCCCATCGCTCCATCTGCATAGCCACTCAGGAAGGCTCAGGAAGCCCTCCAAGCCTTTTATCCCTCCCAGGGCTACTGCCTCACCCAGCCCCTGCACAGTGGGTATGGAACTACAAACCTATTCTGAATCACAATTATTCCTTTCTTTGCAGGGATCAATCAATAACATTTTGAGTATTTCTTTTACTCTACTTACTGCCCCTCCTCCTCTATCTTTCTTCCAATCTCAGGAGCACAGCCCTCTAACTTGGCTACTGGGGAAGAGCAAGGAGTGGGTAGATGAGCAAGGAAACAGACTCTCTGATTCTGCTTTCGTTTCTGTTTCAAGTCCAGTAATAACAGACCTCACTCCAAGGCAGTATGTTTTGGAAATATAGTTAAAAGGAGTATATGATTGTTTTTAAGGTACATTTCAAGTGTTGACTGAAAGGCAAATATAGACCAGAATAACTGTTTAACATAGCATTTTAAAACCCTTCTTAGTATTCTATGGCATCTGTGACCTGCTAAAATCTAATTATTTCTCCAATGCTCTGTGGAATTGTTCAGAAAGATGTGGTGCAGTTTCTAACTGGTGCATTAAGCATCTGGCCTGACTTCACAGAATTCCAGATAGCTGAGTGTGCACTCTATATTTTATTAACATCGCACAGGCTCATGCTTAGATGTAGTACTGATGTGCCCTGGCATGCATCTCTACCTGTTGACAGGAAAAAAATGGGCTAGACTCATGCATGGGTCTACAGACAGAAAAATCTATCAAAGACTTTTTTTAAAAGGCAACTTTAAAAGAAACTTTAGGAGAAAGAGAGGGGGAGGGGAAGAGAGAGAGAGAGAGAGAGAGAGAGAGAGAGAGAGAGAGAGAGAGAGAGAGAGAAGCTTCAAGTATCAGTATAACAAATTGCCTGAAAACGAGAATTTCTAACATCTCCTGCTTCCTTCTCTAACATAAAGACCATTTTCTTTGGCATGTGCCCTGTCTGTTTGTAAAAAGGATCCACTTTAAGTATGACCCCTATGGGACAGTAGTTCACCAGCTTTTCGCTCCATTCTTATACAATAGCTTCTGGAATGAGAATCTACCCAAGGTTAAAGAAATGAGTACAGGAGCTTCTAGGAAGAGCCTTCTGCTCCCTGAATTGCTGTGCTAATGGGGATGTAGTATGTACACCTGGTGCTCCCTAAAGGGAAAGCCAGTGTCCCCAAAGGACTGGTGTACATAGCTGAAGAAGTCAGCTGACACAGAAAAGGCCAGAACAGAGGGCAGAGGATCCTGTATCCACGCTGACAGGTGACTTCTTTAGCTTTACCTGAAGCCATTCAGTATGTTTGAAGTTCTCACAGAAACCTGCTCACCCCAACTGTTGACTATAGTCCAGCTCAGACTTTCAGTGGCTTGCAATCCAGGGAGTCTCAGCTGATAGCAGTTCTAAATGTTTAACATACCAAAGCCATAGCTACCTTTTCTTCTTCCTAGAGCTATAAAGATTTTATATTCTCATCAGTAGTCTCCGAGGGACAGAAGATCATCAGCAATGTTTCAAACTTAAATAAACTTTGATGTGCCCTAAGATTTAATCTCAAAACATCCCAGGCAGAGGTGGTCTGGGATCATCTATACTAGCAGTGTCTTTTACAAGGTAGTCAATGAGTGTTGATAAAGATGAATGAGACAGCCTACACACAGGTGAGTTAGGAGGCCAGGATGCAAGGATCCCTTGTGTAATCACTAGTGATTGTGGCTTTACCTGGCACTTAAAACCCATCTGCAAGTTTTCATTTTTCCACCTGATACACAAGAAAATGGCAGAGCCTGGAAAACGTGGTTCCAAACCTAATGTCCCCTAATTTTGACAAGGAAACACCTCTTCTCACAAACAGGGGTGGTGGGGAGGGGAGCAGAAACCATCTCTGAGCTCTGACCTAGGATGGTCCTATCAAAGTGATCCATTCCCAAGCTGGTTGTTTCTTTTCTGAAAGACATTTTCTCAGTGGCAATGTTAGATTCGTGGCCATCTTTAAAAACACAAGGAAACGCAAAGTAACAACAAATAATCTTTCACCCTGAAAGCCTTCTAGGGCTCAATCAGAATTTAACATGGGAATATAAAGCCATGTGACACATGAGGGCAGGAAACAGGTAGGATGACCTCCTGTCTCCACTGCACCTCCATCTCTTACCTACAGAACAACTGCAAAAGAAGTTGAAAACCATGCTATTGGCCCTCTTAGTAAAAGCAGCTATCACTTTGTTGGGGCAGTTACTAGGAGTCATGCTCCAAGCTAATGACTCAGAAATATTAAGTGATTTGTCTATGGTCATGTGACAAGGCCCAAGAGAGAGCCCAGATAAACAGAAGACTCTGCCGCCCATGTGCTTAGACTCAGCTGCCCTCCACACCACACACAGACTCTTGAGTCCTTCCGGCTGGGAGACTACACATAGCAGCCTCGAGGGTATCATAGAGAAAACTGCCAGTCTCCCCTCTTTCAACTACAACAACCATCCTTTCTGTTGGTCTCTTTTAAAAAAAAAAAAAAACATAGTAGGAAAGCAATCTGAACCAACTCCAGCCTTTTGGCCTTGCTAGAAGTGGCACAGAGAGTACATGTTAAGTAAGTTCACCTTCGAGTAACATAGTTTCCTGTCTGATAATAGCAAGAAGTGGAGCCCCACCCGCCTCCTCTCGAACCCCTGAGTATAGATGAGTATAGTACCTGATAAGTTACTTCTCCACTGGTGAAATAAGCCAATTCAAGTCACATTAGATTATATTAAATGTAGGTTTTTTGGAAAGCTGCTCTGGAGTGAGTTTACTGGCCCCAAGGACAGAAGCCAGGGAAGTCACCATGGGAGAGAGAAGGGGGTGGGGGTGGGGAGAAAGAGAGAAAGATCGCCTCTCAGAGAACTCAGAGAGAAAAGAGAAAAAGACGAGAGAGAGAGAGAGAGAGAGAGAGAGAGAGAGAGAGAGAGAGAGAGAGAGAGAGAGAGAAGGTAGAGGAAACCAAACTGTCTAGAGTATATAAGGAAGAGCCTTTGGGGGAAGGGCAGCTGAGCTGCTAAGTTCAGGGCTGGGGGCAGGGTATGCCAGGTAGGGGCTGAGGAATGCTGGGACTGCTTTGATGTGTAAAATATGTACCTCAGTCCCTTGTCCCCAGCCCAGAACCAGTGTCTCTGAGAGCGCTAAGCCTGCAGCTTTGAGTTTGGCACGAATGGTGGAAGGAAAGACCTGATTCCTGTAAGTTATCTTCTGACCTCCATGTCATGGAGTGTGGGTCTCTCCCAACCCTCACACACAGATAAATATAATTTAGTTTTAAAATATGTGTGTGTGTGTGTGTGTGTGTGTGTGTGTTTGTAAGAAGGAAAGACGGTAATGAAGGTTCTGTTAAGATTTGCCTCTACAGTTAGTACCTCTCAGATAGATTACATTTTTGACAATTTCTTGCATGTGCTACATTTTCAATTCACCGCTTGGAGGCGGGGCAGAATACATAGCTGGCATTCAATAAATTCTTGCTGTCTTTATTTCCCATGCAATGAAACCAAAGCAAGGAGCAGGTCCTATGAGGTCATATAGCAAATGTCTGAGTAGGGAAAGGCATCCTCAGAGCACCTCTCTCCCAGGCAGGCCAGCTTTCTGTTAGCATACCTATAACCCAAATTGTCCACTTATCTTTCTTTTCTGTTGAAGGCTTTCGGGCAGCTGAATGGAGACAGAGCTGATTAAATATGGATATAAGCCCACAGGAATTTGGTCAGGCAAAATTTCCCTTTTTAAGTAGAATCAACTCTCATCTGAAAATGGTTTCTAGAAAGAATTATTTCAAACAATAATTTAATCCAGGTGTTTGATTTTCAGTAGCTGGAAGCACCCCTATCCTTTCCTGAGAGGTCAGTTATCAGTTACACCTACTTTTTCCATCAAAAATCTAGCCGCCACCTCTCAGTTTAACCCGCACTACTGAACACTTCTAAGAAACTGGCTTTTCAATAGATGTTAACATGCTAAAGTCCTACTTTCATTCAGTGGGCCATTCCTCAGAAGCCAGCAAGAGAGCAAGCATAGAACAATAGGTGTCAGGACATCTCTTATCAAGGGGTCACCTTCCACTCCTGAGAGCACCCATTCTCGGAGAGGAATTTTAAAGGTCAAACAGCTGCCAAACTCAAGCTAATAACTACAGGAAGCTGACAAAGAGAAAATAACCACCTACTCCTAAGACAGACAACTAGCCTTCAGAGACAGACAGTTTCCTAGAAAGGATTATTTCATGAGCTTGTTAGAATCAAGCAAATAAAGAAGTTAAAGGAAATTGCTATTTGGGTAAATATAGAAACAAGATTCGTCACTTAAATTCACTTACTTAGGAGAAACCTCACAAGTCCAAGTAACAGAAAACTGATGGTAAAATTATACCTGGAGATTAAAGTCTTGGAATCCTGTTAATTAGGCAGAGAAATCTCAGTGTCTTGCAACTGTCACTATTTATTCACGTACTCAGTTTAAAATAATTTAAACCTGGAAGACCATCTCTAACAGATATTTTAAGATATTGATGACTGAAGCCATGCTCGTGGCAGCAAAAACCATAAAAACAAAAAAGAATGTAGTTAAGCTCAACCCTTTTAATTTTAGGGAAGACTGATAAATATGAGTGACTATACCTACCTAGTTCTGAAGTAGAGGTATACTCTTATGCACACATGTAGGTGGTCTCTCTAATAGTACATAAAACATTCTTCATTACGTGAAAATGCATATGGAAACAAAACCTTTCTACTTCCCAATAAGACTGCTTTCTTCAATATTTTTTATTGTTCTCCTATTTTCTCCTAAGTAAATCACCATTTGACCCTGCTTTCTCTTCATTTGCCTCCGTTCTCCACAGTTAAAATACGATTGTAATGTATTAAAAATAATCTGACTTTTGTTAACTTATTTTCGGTACAGATGGCTTGAGCCTCAGACACCTGTTTCTCTATTGTGATCTTATAAATATTCTCCTAGCGTGCTTGTGTTTTTCTGAGTGTGCTACCACTCACTACCTTGTAGTAGTAAACTTTAGGGAGCGCGGAGATTCCAGAGTTGCTGCCTACAAACCAAATGGCATCTCGGCTTTGGCAAACTGAAAGGCTCATTTCGGCTTCTCTCACCCCCTCTAGCGTTGGCAAAGCTCATCTGTCTGATTATCCAGTTACCTCACTGAACAAGAGCTGGGCTAAGTCCTGCCCACCTATGACATCACCCCCTTCCTCAACCACTGCGAGGTGAAGCTTTAAACTTCAGACTTGGAGGTGGGCTGCGCGCAGTCAACTGGATGCTCTCGCGCGCAGTCCTCAGCGCAGGAGTGATCTGAAGCAGGACGGCTCAGGCTGCAGCTGCCGTGGCTTTGTGTGCCCTGGATGCCGCGCTCCGGAGACGGGGGAGGGTTTTTACTTCAACTCACAGGCAATGGAATTACAGCTGTAGCAGCAGGGTATAAAGGACTGCTTTTGCCTCGTCTTCCTGGTAAGTGTTTTCCATGCTTTTTCTCATAATTGTCCCAGAAACTTCGCTTGCTGTTACTCTCTAGAAGGAAATGACTAGCTTGGTTCCATGAGGGATCCAAGTAGCCACGTTTGCTCTGTCAGCAGGACAGGTCAAAGATGTGCGTGCAAGCCAGCCAGGGAAAGTCTGACAAAATAGCCGAATGTTACAAGTTTCTAACAGACTTAAAGCATTAAAAAAAATAGCTCCTCTCTGTTTCAAGCAATTGCTATCGGCGCAGAGCTTCACGGAAAACTGCAAGTTGGAAAGTTGAGTGTTTGAGATAGAATAGGAGAGGCAGATTTTTCTCGGCTACAAAAGCGAAAGGTCGCTAACTTGGTGTGTACTGTATGTGTGGTATGATCACCCATCGCTGTTTCTATAACTGTGAAAGAAATCAATAACCCCTCAGCCCATGAGTACGCAGTACATGAAAAGCATACATCCTGCTCGCCGCCAGCAAAGCTGCGCCTGGAGACTGAGATGCCTCTGTAGAGGATTAACAGCTACACCTAGATTTGAAAGCTTGCACTGCTTATCCGGCCCCAGCTCCTTCAGGCATTTCGGGCTCGGGAATCTCAACTAGTAAATCCAACTCAGAATCTCGGGGCCAAACCATATTCCCAGTCCAGGAGACTGTCAAAGCCTATCGCTTGGGCGAGTGTAGAATGTGACTAGCATAGTAACTGGGTAGTCCACTCAGGAAAAACTAACAAAGCTCACCCTGGAAGCTGTGCTTGATGTATGCAGTGAGGGGAGCAGGGGAGGGAAGCTTCATCAAATGGCAAAGGCAGAGTGTCCCTTCTCTTGCAACACACAGTGGAGAATATTGTATTGATACAAATACATTAGACCACAAAGCTTCCAAAAGGTGTTTAAATGTATCTAATTAAAAAAATGTTTTTCAGTAAATTATGTCTGAATCAAAATGGTTGCATAAAGGTACAGAGTGCAACAGGCCCATCTTTTCTCAACCTTGGGAGGGGGCTGACTTATTTAGAATTAAAAGGAGATAGAAAATGTTGGTGTTTTCCAAATTACAAAATCAAATGGTTTTAATAATTAGTTTGATGGTTCTCAATAAATCTATGCTTCAAAATGCACACGTAGTTGCTGTGTTATTAGGATGAAACAACATGGCCAAAGCCATGAAAAGTGCTTCAACTGTGACTATTCCTTTATTCATCCCTAACTGTAAGAATACCCTGACCAGTATTAACAGAAAGGATGAACCTGTCAGCTCCCGGGCGACAGTCACTTAGGCCTGACTCAGAGTGACAGGTGACTGACACCCATCTCTTTGGAAATGAGCAAAGAAGGTAATTCTTTTAAAGTGCCATAACATATTATTATTATTACTACAAATATCAACAAGCATAATGTTATGACTGCGCAAAGACTGGTTATCACTTAGTTTCACGTATATGTGTATATAGATATATATACATATATGTATTTATCAGCCTAAAATGAGGAAAAGGGTTTAAAATGTCATTACATGTGTTCAACTAAAGAACAAACAACAGAAAACAGTTTATTCTTTTGCTAGAGAACTCTCAAGGGCGAGAAACTATATTAGCAAATGAATAAACACAATGAATTCATTTTTAGGATATTCTAATAGTGGCATCGATCAGTTATTAATTGGGCTCTTTTTTTCTCTGCATACCCTTTTGAAAATCTATTCTGGTTAGGTTCAAAATGCCCAATTAAACAATTCTGGAATCTGATGTTTATGAGATAACAGCAAATAAAGGTTTGTGTTTTTTTTTTTAACAAAAATTACAGAAAATTACAAAACAAAACAGGAAATTTGTCATAACTAAATGTGGCAGCTAATAGAAGCTATGTTTCTTTTGCTTTCAAGTGTTAATTAAGGAGCCTCCGATTCTATCAAAACTTTTTCAGAGCTAAATGAAGCGGTGTGAAATAAATTTGGTTGAAATCTTGTGGCTGTCAGACTTTGTTAGCGAGCTATTAATTATCTTTACCCCAGTTTCTTCTCTGGCTATATTGCCCAATCAAATAGAAACTCCAATTATACTCAGTGGCTCCTGCCTAGGGACACAAGACCCTAATGAACAGTCAGTCCCTCCAGATGAAAAATACAATTATCAGTTTTAAACAGGCAAGCACAAGCAATGCAGATTCTCCCCTGTGCTTTTCTTGGCCACACATCCCAAGGCCAAGATTATTGGCCATTTTCTGGGTTATTTCGAACAGTTTTAAACCCAACAAATGTTAGTGGCTGGGAGTATGCCTTATTTTTAAATGATATGAACGTTTCTTCCTTGAATTTTAGTTCTGATAGGCCAATGTTCATATGAATCTAGTCATTTAAAAACATGTAGCATAGAGTTGCCATTTCAGTGGGTCGGTCTCAACCCTCCTCCTTTGAAAGGTGGGTGGGCTAGCTAACAAAGAATGTGATTAATGGCAAAACCTAAAGCTAAATTAAAAATTCTGTATAAACCCTTTTCTGCATTCTCGTTTTCATACCAGTTCAGTAAAAGGCATTATAAGTAGTTGTTTCATATCAATGAAGAGAACCGTAAATGAAGTCAAGGAGGGAAATAGGATTTGGTGAATTTTTCAAAAGCTTTGATTCCTCCTCCCCCTCCCCTAGATCTCCACCCCTCCAACCCCCACCTTTTGCCCCAGAGGCCTTCACTGTTCTTCTCAACGGGAGGCTTTGTTGTAATTAAACCAGGGAAAACTGGCCAGCAGCAGCCAACATCTGACTTGCGGCTTCTGCAAGCAGTGTTCTGGTAGAGTGTACCGCCCCCCAGCGGGCAAAACTCAACCGTAAATCTCTCAGCAATATCAGCCCGCAGAATGGCGGTCTCTCTCCCGGAGCAGAAAAGGAATGGTCCTCCGCTTCTTCTAACACTGCCACCGCTTCAGACTTTCTGGAAGTCAATAAACCAGTTTCCAACCAAGAGATGGCTGGCTGGTAAACTGTTTTCTGGAAAAGAATCCTTCCTTTTTAAAAACCAAAATAGGTATATTCCTTTCAGAAAGCACTTTCAAAATGCAGATTAATATCACTAAATTTGTAAAAACATCACAATAATCTTGACAGTTTTGAAATCTATATTATACTGCAGAAGAGGGAGTTTTAACCATTAGCACAAATCCACAGAGCACATATTAAGGAAAAAAAACCTTAAAATACAATTTAGTCAATAAGTAACACATCCCCATGCTTTGCATATGCATAATCTCGTTCCCACCCTAAAATCAAGTGTCAGAGATGTATGACAAGCTCTTTCCAGGTATTAGTCTGCTCAAGAAGGAGAGGAAGAAATTGCTTTCACTTGATGAGATGATGACAGCTTTTGTTCTTTCGATTCACGTGCATGAGTTACCGTGGCAACTTTGAAGAGAACACCCGCAGACCACATTTGGTTAAGCACCACTTTTCAAAGTGTGCCACTGGAGTATGGATTGATCAGCTTTATGTATTGCTGGTTTTCTTCCTACTCATCCACTTTAAATCAATACATACCTTACTCAGTCATGAAAAAGCATTGTATTTTATAATTTTTAGATGGTCTCACTAACTAGGACAGAGACTGTCACACAAGTGACTCAAATAAGAGTTGTCAAAATAATGCATGAAATTCTAAAGGCCAGAAACGTAAAGAGAGGTTGAATTCACACCCTGGAAGAGGTTTTAGGTTGGCAATGTCAGAGTGGTTCTGGTTGAATACAGGCTGACGCACCTTTCATTACAGCTGCCCAAATACAGTCAGCATCAACTTAAAGCCCAGCGTGGGCCTCAAGCCCTGAGCCACTTAGTTCCTCTCACAGTAGTTCCCATCCTCATCCAGGTCTTAGGTCTCTAAGTCATTTAGTCTGGCTTGAATATCATGAAAGGAACAGCCTGTGGCGGGATACAAGGCAACACACCATCCTTTTGTCTTAAAGATGCTTGATTTCACTCTACCAACAAACGAAATGAAGCAAACGCAGAATTAAGATTCATTTAGGACAAACTCAGTGGGGCAGTCCTTTTGCTTTGGAACTTTTCATCTTCTGTTTTCCATAAATGAAACAAAACCTTCATGTTGGGGGAGAGTCTGGACAAATCCTAGTATAAAAGGCACACTTGCTTTTCCACCTCTCTGCAGACCCTGCAGACTTCCTTACTCTCAGGAGGAGAGCTGGAGGTACTTCTGCTTGCCTGCATTACACAAAGGAACTGGGACCTTCCTGAAATCTGATGATCGTGGAAAATCTAACTTCCAGACAGGCTGCTTAGAAAGCATTTTGCCACCACTCCTAACTAACCTGATGGAGTCTGGCTTTCCGGTTTCACAACGTACACAGTTCACTTGAGATATTGTTTGTTGTTGCAGAACCTCAGTATTCACAGGTTGCTCATTTGGTGAGCAATTTTCACCTTCATAAGTAAATTATTTCCCTAATATGATAGATGTTGTTTGTCTATGTTGCAATTTAGCTCAAAACATCCACAGACACAGATTTGAGTATGTATGTGTTTTCTTCAATATCAAGATTTGTACGTAATGCAACAAATTTTGAGTGCAAATTCTAAATGCCATAGTATTTTTAAAGTTAATATTTTTTAAAAATTTCTGCCATTAAGAAGTCATTCTGTGAAGGCAAATCAATAAAATAGAACTCACATTTCACAAAATTAACTCCATGCAAATTTTCTTTATGGAGTATTGATCAAATGAGTTAAGTCAAAATCAACTTGAGTAAAAGGTAGTAAATCCAAGATTTAGGAAGTTATCATTATGCCATATAACTTTACTTTAAGCTACCTTATATTCCCCAAACCTAAAAAATACTTCCCCCTTCAAAGTCTGTGTCCGCTGAAAGAGAAATCATGTAAACAAGTACATTGCATCAAGTTCCTGATTTTATTTACATGTCAGTGTCTTATTGAGAAACAACTTATTAATATTTATTAGTTTTTATAAAGTGTCTCCAGAGAACAGCATCTTTATCTATTCACGTAGTTTCTGGATATATTATAAAAATAAATTAGAGACCAGACTGGGTTGGGGTTATAAACTATTTTAAAAAGCACTTTTTAAATTATTATTTTGAAAAGAAACAATCAAAAGATGCCTGTTAAAAATCTGTTTCACCAGTAAGGTGAGTGTGCGTTTCCTTTAGCTGAGGCTTAAGTGCGATACACTTAATGATTGCATTACAAGGCATTTTAGAACACGGCACTAAGTACCAGGGCTCCGTTTATGTTTTGCCCAAGTTGCCCAGTAGTAGTATTTTTCTAGAGAATGGATTGCTTTTTCTTCAGAAGTGACTGCCTTGTTCAAGCCCATGCAGACAGAGAACTCTGAAGCCAGTGCTGTGGTGCTGGCCACAGGGTTCACAACACTGACTTTTGCTTTTTGCCATTCACACTTCACTACAAGGTGCATGCCTTGACTATGGAGATCCAGCTCAGATACCAAGTGTAGGTATGAAAGTTGGATTGCTTATGATGGAGAGACCATTATAACGTTAGGTATGCCAAAATCCCAATTTAGAACTATAGTTTGAAATATGAAGAGGCTATAGAATGATATAAAATGCAGTCATAAGCTGAACAGTTCTGACCTGGGAGTCCATTTGTGAGACTACCCTTTTCTAAGAAGGCATTTACTTCTATGACTTTGCTTTGAGTTTTAATGAAATTTAAGGAGGAGTGAATGGCATTTTTCTCTTGATTTAGTGAGACTTAAAGCTTTCTGTCAGTCCAATCTGTTTATACTCTTGTATGAACAGTGAATGTTGAGACTGAATATCAAACAGCAGTGCTAGCAATTTCAAAAGTGTGGATGGAACAGGTTAATTTAATTAATCTTTGTTTTCACATTAACATTTATTCCATCTCTGCCTAAAAGAGAAAAACAAGAGAGAGAAAAAGCAATGCATATATTCTTAAAGCCCAGTTCTACAAAATAGATATAGTTGAGATTTTTCTTTTTTTCCGTTTTCCATTTAAAGCAGCTACTGAAGCTATTTTATCCCCGGCTCTCATTGCGAACATCACACTGTGGTTTGTCCTGACTCAGAACAATCACTCATTTCAAGTCCCATTCAATGGGTACATCATCTGACCTCTGAAGTACGCCCTGCCTTACCAATGCCCCTGGAGTATATGAAATACTTGACGAACGATCATTTTATTCACATTCTCACTTGCTAGTAGCATAATAGTTTGAAATTAAGTTTCTAATGCAAGTTAACTGAAGTGATTGTCCCCTTGCCTGGAAATGACTACATTATTTTATATGTTGGATGGTTTTCAAGGTTAGAAAGCGTTTATGGAAAAGGTAACTTTAGAGTTATAATTTCAGCAGCTTGGTTCTCCCACTCTCACACACTTAGAAGGCAACACTGTATAAGCAAATACACTATTGAAATCCAGTAGTAATATGAAAAGTCTTCAGAGTAAACATAAACCATTTCAACTTTCTACTGTGGGCACTTTGCAGCACACACCAGTCTGCTCTATGTGTTTGCCAACTGCTATTTTTAGGTTACTTAAAAAACAAAACAAAACAAAACTGTGTATCTGCCATTTTCAAGTTCATTTAGTATGAGTGTACTCTATGACAGCATTAGTGTCTAGTGACAAACCAAAAGAAATAGGAATTTTGCAACAAAAGATAGGAACACCAATTGTGGCCTTGGTTAACATACACTCTCAGGAAATTCTGGAACAGATGCTGTCCTTATTGGATGCTAGGTAGTAACTGGCAGAGAAGCAATGATTCCTTTAGTCCTTAATCTTGTGGTCAAATATTCTCATATACCCATTGCTTCCTATATGTATGGAAGGTGCTGAATGGGCATCCTGAGTAACCCATACTCACACTTATCCCCTTGTCCAATTCCCTAAGCATCCTCACGTGTCTTCTCTCAGGACGATGGGCACAGCAGTCAGAAGCTCAGCCCTAAGGTCCTTTTTCAGGAATGAAACTACAAATGGCTGTGGGGGCTGGCATGTTTGTGTTTAAATCGAGAAAGAGAGCTGCCTCGGGTTCCTGTTCCTTCTGCAGTACCTCTGAAAAGAGATTGAACAAAACAATGGCAAGTTCAATGTGCTAAAAGAAAGTTGCACTATTTCCTTTTTAAAAATAGTTTAAAAGTCCCATGACTTGAACTTCTATGCTACAAATGTGGGCAAAACCCCTAGAGTGCTAGAGTTTCCAGCTCGCTGGTGAATCCTGCTATACCCTCAGGAGGAAGGTGAGGGTGCCCGAATTCTTCAGCTACGAAAATGCAAGCATCAAACTGTGCTCTGGGCATATCAAAAAAAGAGCAGCAAAGCCATGTCTTTTTCACACTTCAAATAGTAGATCATGTGATTTGTAAAGCCATGTTCAGAAGTTTAATCAAGAACTTTCTCATGGATGTTCCCATGTTCTTTTAAAACATCACATGCCCAGGCACCAGAAAGTGAACTTTAAGACATTAACCTGAATTTGAAAGCCCTGAAAGGGTCTTACTGCTTCTTAAATGAAATTTTCCCTCTGTGTCTGAACTCAAGTGTGTGTCACTAAGAATCACTTAACAATGGGTGTTACCAGTTGGATGACAATCTCATCTTTGGCCACTACTTAATTTTTATAGTTAAGTAGAAAACACAGACAGAGAGGTAGGTCCACCGCTTTCGCTGGATGATGAACAATGCATTGCCTCAAAGAACTTATTGGTGTTAAAGCTGTAGGAAGTCCCTTGGGTTTGCTGCGTTTTACTGTCAACAGTGCTACTTTTTTTCCCTTACACAGGAGGTGCTCAGTCCCGGCCCATTTTAAGGAAGAGAAATATAAAGGGAATTTAGTGTGCTTCCTACTCCTTCCATGAAGACTGCATGCACTGTGCCCTTTGCTTCTTAAAAGAGACTTCACCTGCTCCAGTAGACTGGGGACTAAAACAGAAATTCTGAGAAAGCAGCAAGAAGCAGAAGAAATAGCTATTTCACCACAGGTAATCACACCTCAGGATGTAGCTACTGTACAGAGTTTGTACTTGGATAATCCTGGTTGGGAATAAAGGGAGGGGGTAACAGCCTGTAAAACCTATTTCTACACAGGCCTTGGCATCATGAATGGCTTTCTTCATGTGGATCTCAAGTTACTATCTCTGACCACATTGCACAGAAGAACCAATAAGAATTTCAAAGAGGGCAGTTTCCACTGAGGGAATTAAGCTATATAAAAAGAGCCACCACATTGAAACTATCAGAAAGGAAAACAAAACAAAACAAAGCAAAACAAAAAACAAATAGGAAACCATGTGTCCTACATAGTAACTGGAGGCTGAATTGTTTCTGGCCCCCACTTTAATGAGCTTGCCCACCATGCTGAACCACAGCTGGAATGTTCATTGGCAGCAGCGAGCCTGATCCGGAGGTATGTGTGGCATAGAATTACTTGAATAAACAGTGAAGAACTTTGCCAAGGACTAAAGAGTTTTAAAGTCCCAGCCCCTCACCAAGAAAGTAACATATGTGCATTGGACTGTCACCCAAATTTCTTACATCGTTCAATAAGGTAGGAAAAATATTAAGCTATTTTATTTCCATGCCTAAAATTATAAAGGCTGATTAATACCTAGACTTGCAGAAGAGAGAATAACGTATAGTATACCCACATCAATCTATAATTCTTTAGCCCATGGGAAAACTTGAATCATTCTAGCTTAGAATTTGAAGACTGACAAATTCACTGTTAAAACATGTTTTGAGACAGAAAAAAACAAAGTCTGGATTGAGTTATTAAAGCATGTAGCATTAAATATGACAAAATAGGTACAGGGCAAAAAGGTTAGCACAAAATGAAATTTTCCATTCTCACCAACTCCACATATGAGTTCTACAATTCTTTCCCTAAAGTAAGTGAACTATTCCTTCTTATTTTCTTCCCAGAAATGTCTTTCAAACAATATCTAATATTATTAAATAATATTAATAATCAAAGCAAATGCTTGGCTTTACTGAGGTTAAAGTCAAGATATGTGTAGCTAATTATTCCAGAAGAAAAATATAGATGTTTTTCATTACATATTTCTATATTTTATGATATTTGCCAAAGGGGACAGAAAACACTGGCATGTATACACACACACACACACACACACACACACACACACACACACACACACACATATATTCCTCTAAGAAGTTTCTATAAATATTAAAAGTTAGAAATTTGATAACCTTCATGAATATCTGAATCAGATATAGATACTTTAAAATATTTTGACTAATTATATTAACCATTTTCAAATAAAGTAGATTTAAACATGTTAATCAATGTATATTCCAGACACACTCAGGGTAAACAAATTATATGAATGTGCTTGTTGGTAGGCAGCAATTAATCCTGGAGTGCTCCTCTCTGAAAATTAAAATACTGTAATTGGTTATAGATATCATTTCCACATCTGTTCTTAAGCTACTTCAGTATTTTGGCCTAATTGTTTTCTCTATTTCTTACTCTATTGTAGTAACAGAAACTACCTGCTATAATAAAGACCTCAACACTGCTGACCATGATCAGCCCAGCCTGGAGCCTCTTTCTCATCGGGACTAAAATTGGACTGTTCTTCCAAGTGGCACCTCTGTCAGTTGTGGCTAAATCCTGTCCATCTGTATGTCGCTGTGACGCAGGTTTCATTTACTGTAACGATCGCTCTCTGACATCCATTCCAGTGGGAATTCCGGAGGATGCTACAACACTCTACCTTCAGAACAACCAAATAAACAATGTTGGGATTCCTTCAGATTTGAAGAACTTGCTGAAAGTACAAAGAATATACCTATACCACAACAGTTTAGATGAATTTCCGACCAACCTTCCAAAGTATGTAAAAGAGTTACATTTGCAGGAGAATAACATAAGAACTATCACGTATGATTCACTTTCAAAAATTCCGTATCTGGAAGAGCTACACTTGGATGATAACTCAGTCTCGGCTGTTAGCATAGAAGAGGGAGCATTTCGAGACAGTAACTATCTGCGGCTGCTTTTTCTGTCCCGTAACCACCTTAGCACAATCCCTGGAGGCTTGCCCAGGACTATTGAGGAATTACGGCTGGATGACAATCGCATATCAACGATCTCTTCCCCATCACTTCACGGTCTCACAAGCCTGAAACGCCTGGTTTTAGATGGAAACTTGTTGAACAACCATGGTTTGGGTGAGAAAGTTTTCTTCAACTTAGTAAACTTAACAGAACTGTCCCTGGTGAGAAATTCCTTGACAGCAGCGCCAGTGAACCTTCCCGGCACAAGCCTGAGGAAGCTTTACCTTCAAGACAACCATATCAACCGGGTACCCCCAAATGCTTTTTCTTATTTAAGGCAGCTGTATCGACTCGATATGTCTAATAATAACCTAAGCAATTTACCTCAGGGTATCTTTGATGATTTGGACAATATAACCCAACTGATTCTTCGCAACAATCCTTGGTATTGTGGGTGCAAGATGAAATGGGTACGAGACTGGTTACAGTCGCTACCAGTGAAGGTCAATGTTCGTGGGCTCATGTGCCAAGCCCCAGAAAAAGTCCGTGGAATGGCTATCAAGGACCTCAGTGCAGAACTGTTTGATTGTAAAGACAGTGGTATTGTGAGCACCATTCAGATAACCACTGCAATACCCAACACAGCATATCCTGCTCAAGGACAGTGGCCAGCTCCTGTGACCAAACAACCAGATATTAAAAACCCCAAGCTCATTAAGGATCAGCGAACTACAGGCAGCCCCTCACGGAAAACAATTTTAATTACTGTGAAGTCTGTCACCCCTGACACAATCCACATATCCTGGAGACTTGCTCTGCCTATGACTGCTCTGCGACTCAGCTGGCTTAAACTGGGCCATAGCCCAGCCTTTGGATCTATAACAGAAACAATCGTAACAGGAGAACGCAGTGAATACTTGGTCACAGCCCTAGAACCTGAATCACCCTATAGAGTATGCATGGTTCCCATGGAAACCAGTAACCTTTACCTGTTTGATGAATCGCCTGTTTGTATTGAAACCCAAACTGCCCCTCTTCGAATGTACAATCCCACAACCACCCTCAATCGAGAGCAAGAGAAAGAACCTTACAAAAATCCAAATTTACCTTTGGCCGCCATCATTGGTGGGGCTGTGGCCCTGGTAAGCATCGCCCTCCTTGCTTTGGTGTGTTGGTATGTGCATAGGAATGGGTCACTGTTTTCACGGAACTGTGCGTACAGCAAAGGGAGGAGGAGAAAGGATGACTATGCAGAAGCCGGTACTAAGAAAGACAACTCCATCCTGGAAATCAGGGAAACTTCTTTCCAGATGCTACCAATAAGCAATGAACCCATCTCCAAGGAGGAGTTTGTAATACACACCATATTTCCTCCGAATGGGATGAGTCTGTACAAGAACAACCTCAGTGAGAGCAGTAGTAACCGGAGCTACAGAGACAGTGGGATCCCGGACTCGGACCACTCACACTCATGATGCAAGGAGGTCCCACGCCAGACTGTTCCGGGTTTTTTTTTTTTAAAAACCTAAGAAAGGCGATGGTAGGAACTCTGTTCTACTGCAAAACACTGGAAAGAGACTGAGAAAAGCAATGTACTGTACATTTGCCATATAATTTATATTTAAGAACTTTTTATTAAAAGTTTCAAATTTCAGGTTGCTGCTGCGGTTGATGTAGTGGGGATGCCTGAACACAGTTCTATATTTTAGTATTTTTTAGTAATTTGTACTGTATTTTCCTTGCAGATATTGAAGTTATAAACCATTTACTTTGTGTTCTACTGAGTAAGATGACTTGTTGACTGTGAAAGTGAATTTTCCCGCTGTGTTGAACAATCAGGACTGCGTTCACGAGACCCTTGTAGTATAAGCACAGGCCGTTTTTCACTTTGGTATTAATACAATGTAAAAAAGAAAAAAAAAAAAAAAGAAACCTGGCTGGATGACAAAATAAATTTTAAAAACTAGTTATGAAATAATGTTCCAATGGTTAAATTTGTATTATCCCAGTGGTATTCAATAAATCATAATCTGTGGCATAACGGGCAGTATCAAACTTGCCATACCTCTCATTTTACCCTAGGCAAATTAAATATCCTTAAGGAAGTTAAGCATAGTTTCTGAACTGAATACATCAGCTGGCATAAAGACAATGTGAAGGCTTCGGCTGTTAAAGCCACTGTCAGCAGAGCTTCAAGAATAAAGGACTTCAGGAGAAGAATCATGTAAGTGCAGGGAGTATGTGTACTTAAAAGAACCATGACAACTTAGACTTCTGTAGTGTAACCAGTACATGTACTAGAACTGCATCTTGGTTTTTGCCTGGACTACCCAGGCTCTTGAAGAAGTTGAATCCTACACACAGAATTGTTAGTGTTTATGATGTTCTTATTATAAAGGATGTCTGAGAATAACCATCAGCAATTCCTCTCAGAGATCTAGAGAAAGTAGTGCTTTAAGTAAGTGAGAATTTCAGAGAAAAATAAATACTAGATATCAAATTTAGATCTGGCTTATATGAGATGCTTGAACACTGTACATAACTATTCAATTTACTTTCATCATGGTGGAGCATACTGCCCGTTACTGGCACAGTTTTCCAGATATTACATAATGGACTTGTAATGTAACATTTCTTTACAGCTTCCTACTGAATTGTGAGCTATTACTTGTTTAAAAACCATACCACTTTTTGTTGCCATGATTTTTTTTTTCCAACAACAGAGAAAAAAAAAAAAAAACCAAAGTGCACTGTACGCCCTTTGGCCAGTCTTGTATGTGCCTTGATCCAACGCTACATGTATTCAGCTTTTGAAATTCGACAAATTTTTCATACTTCCTTAAATATGAAAAATTATGGTCTTATTGCTGAATAAAACTTAAGAAAAACAGAATAATTGTGCTTGCTTTCGGGACTATGTTACCATCACTAAAAGTAGAAAATTGCCAGCACATGAGTCCTAAACAACCCCATGTATTTTTCTAGGCATAAAAATAAAAGTTGGGTACAAATAAAAGAAATAGTGGTATCTTGAGGTTGTGTATCATTTTTACTTCAAAGAGTCCATGTTTTGTGACTAAATATTCACTCAGTAGATGAAAAACTCGAGAGTGGTTGCGATGTTTTTGTCTCAGGAGCACTGCTGCCATCATCTGAGCTAACACTTTAAAGGTGGTCTTGGAAAAAATGGTTTTAAATATCCTTTCGAGAGAGTAAGATGGCATCAAAATATTTGAAATCTGTTTGTTAACCATCTTTAATAGGTATACCATCTAATTTAAAGGCTTGTGGTTCAGTGGCTGTCTCTATGAATGGAGTAGACTGCTAAGACAGCAGCACAGGGTCACTGCAGCTCAGATGTGCAGAGAAGCTACTGGGCCTTCTGCTCTCTTTGTTACTTCTGTTATGTTCAAGAAAACTACTGTGTTCCCAGAGGCTTCCTAGACACCGTGGTTTCTCCCCTACTGACACAGACCCATGACCAACTCAGAAACCTCACTTCTTATTTGACATCTTCAAAATGTTACCCAACAATTTCTCTTTTGACGTCCTGCTACAGGGGATTTTCTATGAATGACTGAAAAGTACGTTTGACACTTAATACAGGGAGCATTTTCCAAAGGGAGTTTGACTTAGCTTCTTAAGGTTTTGAGGGGTTCGATTACAGGTCTGCTGAAGTCAGGGAAAAAGGACTGGGTAGTTTATGAAGACACAATAAACCTATGGCTTATAAAAAGTGAAAACTGGATAATATCAACTGTTTTCCAATTACTTAAGCTTGATAAACTCAAAAATTTTATGTATGTTTTATACTCCCTTTTATTATTTCATGTAAAATAAATCCAAACATGTTCTACATAAAAATATGCACAGAACCAAGTAGATAAAAATGTACTATTAACTTAGCTTCAAGCCTCCACCTTCCAAGGCAAGAGATTACCTAATTATACATGCATTCTCAATGTCTTGAATGAAATGTTTTTGTCCTGGTAAACAAAAAGAAAAGATTACCTCCTTGCCAAATATTTGACAAAAGTCAGAAATTGCTTTTAGATGCAGTAACTTGTAACTGCATGAAATTACTGCACGGACTCTAGCTCCCCATTAAAAACAACACTGTTCTCTGCCTGTCAGCAGGGCTGACTTATTAAAAGTATTCCCCTGGGTCAGGGAAACTAGTGAAAAACAATGTTTTCCTAACCACAGTTTCTGACTTAAGCACATTTTATAGCTTCATGCGGCAGGACAGTTCCAGGAGGGATCCCTAGAGATCTGTCGATGTTCTAAGGCAACTTAGAAGGTAGGTGAATTATTTTAATAAGCTCATCTGTTGTTGGAAACAATAGTGATGTTTAACATTTCTTCCTTACTTAGCATGATTAGCAAGTGTCACACAGTCTTGAAATTACAACTATTGTACCCTTTTGGCTGCAGGTTTATGGTTCATAGCATTAGCGGGGGGGGGAAAGTAGTTTATTATTCAATATAGAAAAAAAGCAATTACATATTTGAATAGATCAGAGAAGACCTCAGGAATAAGGTAAAACTAGGGCTTAGGATTGAAGGAATGTAACAAGAAATCAAGAAAAGCAAGATATTTGCCATAGAGGGATAGTGTTGAGCAAATCACGGAGGTGAAATAGTCACAAGCCCGAACGCTGGCATTGGTCAGAATCAAGAGGGAATGATTTTATTAAGACAACCATGCCTCAGGGCAGACTTGGGGAATTGAAATCTCTCAGGCACAGCCGGGTGTGGGTGAGGACTGTGGTCACTGATTTAGAAGGTATTTGGAGAACAGGTAGCAGTGTAGACAAACTACACTCTGCAGAGGAGGTATACCCAAAGTGTGGACTTTGGTTTTGTTGCTGCTTTCTGCTCATTGATTGGGTGGTTAGTTTGTTATGCCAGGCTTTGTAGTGTGTTGAATTTCAAGTCATGACATCTGCCCTGATGGTTTGGGGCCATTGTTTTTAGGTAGTTTTGGGGTAGGGGGGAATGGTTTTCAGCAAGTATGTAAAAAGTCAATACACTTGAAGAACATTTGGTAGAAATAGATGATATTGTAGGCAAGGGAGGAAACTCCAGCAGCAGATGCATTGTCAGAACAACTGTGTTGCAGCTAAGAGAGATAAGGGTTTGAGCAGGGTGAAAATGGAGGGTTAGTAAGAAGGAATTGAGTGCAGCTCTGTAAACAGCAGGAACTGTTCCGCATAAGGGACATTTGGAAGATGGAAGAAAACTTTGGCGATACAATTTGGAAGACTTTTGCACCTGTTGGTCTCGAGTGGGTGGTTATGCAAAGGACAGGTTGGTCTTCTGATTTTTAATATTGTTCTTTTAACCCTCAAGAGCACGTCAGAGAGTCATTTAAAATCACCTTAAGTTCAAAGTATTTTAAAGTTAGTACTCTGGTAATGTCTATAAGAAACAAGGTTGAGAAACAAATGGGCAGCACAGGGGAAGGCAGCCTGTATAATCAGAGGCTGTTATTAAAGTTGAGAGGGTGGATGAGACAGCCCCAGGAAGATAGCACAGACACAAGACATGAGTCAAAGAAAGCCCTCCTTCTGTAAGAATACAAAAGAAAAAATAATTAAACCAAATATTAAACAAATAAAAGAGAAAAGCTAGGAAAATGACTTCATAACTAAGAATACTTGCTTTGCAAATATGAGGAGCTGAGTTTAAATCTCTGGCACCTATGTTAAAAGTTTGTATGGATACATGTGGCTGTAGCCAAAGCACTGGGACAGGGACTCGGATTTCAGATCCTGAGAGCTCCTGGCCAACCAGACAAGCCAAATGATGAGCATCTTCTTCAGTGAGAGACTTCTTAAAGGAACCAGGCTGAGCAGAGAGAAAGGAAGACATTAACATCTTCCTCTGGCCTCCACATCCAAGAGCAAAGGGACAAGCAACCACACATTCACAAGCATGCAAGACACACAAATACAAACACACAACTCACATACCCACTATACTCACCCACCCCACACTCATAGAAAAGAGGGGAAAAAAAGAGAAAAGAAAGAAGAAAAAAAAGATAAAGAAGAAGTTACAGAGGAGGAAAATAATCATTGAAAGAACATATGAAGTCAAAGAACTAGAATTTTTTTAAAGAAGTTGTTAAAAATCTATGACATCATTGTATTAGAAGATACTACTGAATATTCAAAAAGAGCCCTCCCTTCCCCCCAGTACCCATTTGCAGAGTAATAGGGCAGAGGCCTCAAAGCTATCAACAAGTTAATGAAAAACAAAGAAAATAAAAACAGTGATTAAGAGAGAGGTCCCTTGGTCTTGCAAACTTTATATACCCCAGTTCAGCGGAATGCCAGGGCCAAGAAGTGGGAGTGGGTGGGTAAGGGAGCAGGAGTTGGGGGGAGGGTATAGGGAACTTTCAGGATAGCATTTGAAATGTAAATAAAGAAAATATCTAATAATAATAAAAAAGATAGTTCTTTTAAAGAGCTGGGAGAGTGAAGGGGTTAAGGTAGAGGTCACTGTGAGGGCAAGGTGGATTTCACCAAACACCCATGAAAAGATTTACTGTGCTCAGGAAGAGGGGGCATGCAGAGATCAGAATTTACAGTGAGGTCAATGGAATAGAAAAGAAAATTGATAAAGCTCAAGAGATACCCAAGTCAGGGATGTGACTTGGATCAGGGCAAAGGCCATGATGGAGAAACCTGGCAGTCTGGGGAAGAGTCTATCAAGGAGAAAGTCAGTCACTCAGAGCGATGTGAAGTGTGGGCACAATGCAGAGGTATGGAAGGCTCAATCTGAAGATGAGAATATGTCCCAAAGATAAAGAAAACAGAGAGAGCAATGGAATTAAGTAAGGCACGATGTCAAAAGAATGAGTAGTGACAAAACAGATCATTCAAAGAGTCTAGAGAAACTTGTTAACATGGGCTGCTTCCATTCCACACTCTAACCCCAGCCCTCTCCAGTCACCACCATTACACAGTGGTAGTGAGAGATTTGGCAGAAAACAGAGGTGTTACCTCAGGGAACAGGCATCAATTAGTCAAGGTACTAAAAGAATGTTAAGGATAATTTCAGTCACCTGGGAAACTAGAACACCCAATCCCCCCAAAAAAGATTGACATGAACCTAGTGGAAGAGGGTAGGAGAAAGGCTAGGTGTAAAGAGGCATGAGCCAACAAGGGGAGTTGAGCAGGGCACAGTGTCTGCAGCTGGGGAGAAATCAGCACAAGTCTTAAGCAGCTGTGCATTCTGAACAGAATACTCAAAAAAGAAAGTTGATCTTCCTCTACTTTGTGAACATCAGAACAGAATTAAATCCAACTTCATTTCAAACCCCACACAGTATTTCTAGCCACCCCCACTCCCCCACCAAAAAACTTTACATGGGCTTTCCCACAAGTATCATGGGACTCTAGTTGAAGGTATATGAAAGTCACATACGTGCTCCTCCATCTTTTACATTACCTGAGCACAATGAGATTACAAATAAACCTTTGGGTTACCTAGAAAGCTTTTTTTCCCCTCATTCTTTCTTTTCTTTTTCTACAACCCCCAACCCCCCCATAAGAACTTCAAAAGAAAGCAAGCAGCCACAGGGGTGTGGAAATGGGGATAATAGGATTTTACAGCCTGATTGTGTGCACACACAAAAGCACTACTTGGTTTTCAATGCCAGTTGGCTAGAGGGGAGGGAGGACTGTCTAGACAATTACTATCCAAAGTAATTACCCTGCTGAATGTACACTGTGGCTTGGGCAGTTCTGACACTGCAAAGCTGAAGCCAGTTCAGATCACTGATGCAACCTCTCATTTCTATATCCTTGAAATGGGGATTGGTGTTAAAATATACATCCAGAGAAGTCTGGGTGAAACAAAAGCCTAGCAAAGGTCTTTTATTAAAGTATTTTTTGTACATATTAGCGATCTTTAATACGTAGATTGGGCACAAGCATTGTTGACTATCTTTCTGAAGGTGATGACAGTATCATTTGTTAGGAATTCTGTCATATATATTTAATGCCTTTTAATTCACAATAAATCTGCACATAAGAATTTTTGTCCCTGTTTTTCAGATGAGCAAATTAAGACTTTAAACACATTACAGAAATATGCCTTCATTCAACAAGGATTTACCAAGTACCTCCTCAATAACTATTTCTGGGGCTGGATATACAAAACAAAACCAATGTAGATATTCTAGTGCAGAAATTTGTGTATTAAGTAAGAACTTAATGCATATAAAAAGAAGTGTGTGGAAGGTGCTTTTGAAAATCGCTACTGTGGGTGAATGTAACTAGAGAATCTATATTGTGTAATTAAGGGAAAGCCTAAGACTGGAGGCACAGGGGTGGGGCAGGCAGCCATGTGGACAGGATATAATCAGTGTTCTGACCACAGGAAACAGATTTTATAAACTTCATGTAGGGAGTCAGCTTAGAGTGTTTAATGATTGAAGGAATGTCAGAGGGGTTCACACTCAGTAATGGAAATGAGATCTGAAGGGAAGAGGAGAAAACAGATGGGATCTCAAGTCAATTTAAATGAAATCCTCTGAGGGCTAACAAGGCAGGCCACAAGGAAGAGGAGGAAGAAGACTGAAGAGGAGAGATGATTAGGGGAGGGGAAGAGAAGAGAGCAGAGGAGGAGAGGAGAGGAGAGGAGAGGAG